>NW_022991291.1:0-522153 GCF_902827175.1 Gymnodraco acuticeps
AAGAAGAAGAAGAAGAAGAAGAAGAAGAAGAAGAAGAAGAAGAAGAAGAAGAAGAAGAAGAAGGACGATCTTTTTGAGACCTCCCCCGGCTGCGATCGGCTACTCTCGTCTACTTTCGAGGCGAGCCGCAACGCGTCTCAAACAAGCCTATTATTTTTCCGAAAGTAGATGGGCGTGACTTCGTCACTCTATTGTGTGTTTCGCAACATGTTCTATGACACGTCTCTGCTGGGAATTGTAGTTTTCAAAGACGTTTTCATATTTCCCATAATAAGACGTTGCCAGTATTAAACTGTGTACATCCCTGGAGGTTTGCACTCACATTTAAAACATACAATTAATAAATGGCTGAAAATTGCTTGTGCCAATAATGGGCAGCATTAATACCATGACAGCTAAGGTCAGAAGAGCTTTATTTAACAGCTGGTCTTATGTCTGTGACCCCTCCTGTTGTTAATTGATAAGCCTGAAACATTCACTTGTCAAGGTTCAGAGGCACATTTTGCAAATATGGCAGTAGCCATCGATCATCTTAAGATAAGATATACTTTATTGATCCCAAGTTGGAAACATGTGCGTTACATCAGCATGTGTAACAGTTGTAAATATGCAGTAGTGTTTATTTGTAAATCATTTAGTATAATCACACAAATTCTGTGTTTTATATTTAATAATTCTGTGTTCTTTATTTATTGAATGTTCAATACCTGACAAGGTCGGAGATGAAAAACTTGGGTCGCAGGTTCCTCAACAGTGCATTACAAGACATCTATCAATATGTGTGTACCTCCACCATTAAACTGTCCTATTCTGCACATTTCTTATACTATCTACATACATCTTATAAGAGTATAATACATATGTTTAATATCAGTTAAAATAAGTGCTTAAACATACAGTAGTTAACATTGCAGGAAAGCAATATATTAGTAGGCCTACTTTGTCAGGCTTAATATTTATACCCCCAAAGCCATTTTCTTATTCAAAATAAGACCTTAACCTAAAGTATTCTTTAATGTTTAAATAAAGCCTTATTAGTTTGTCTGTCTGTGTCTCCTATTAATATCTAATAATAAATTGTAATAACGTGCTTTAACCACCAGGTGTCCCATATCAGCTTTGCACCGCTATGGTGTAAATATACCAATATACAGATTGGATCCAATATAAAAGTCAGCCGAATTAGTATTGATACTGCAAGGAGACGTATTGTGTGAAGAGAAATTGAAGATTTTGTTTAATTGATATATTTATGATCCACGTCACATATTCAGTTTCGGCGGCAGTTGTTCCTGTTTGTCCAGAAGTCTTCTCATCAGGGCTCTATAAATAGCGAACTACGGCAGATGTGTAATATTTAATGCAGTCGAACCGTGTATTACAATGCCGTTATGTGATGACCTCCAAAGAGAAAAGCAAGCAAACTCGGAATAAAGTATTATTTTATTTGTTTTAAATGTTTTCGGATTTCACATCAACAGGAAGTCCGGTTAACTAAAAATGTCCGTGCGGAACAATACCCCAACCCATAGATCCGTGGGTGAATAATGTCAATCACCACATTACACACATCCCTTCACATTTAAATAAAAATGTTGCCTGGCAACGCAATCGCACAACGGCACGTCCATTAATTCCACAACCACACACATGGATTAACATCGATTTAATACATTAATGTAGCCTATGTTTCTGCTAAAAGAGGTGTCGACCAGCTGGGGCAACAAGAAAATCGGCGAAATCGAGTGTGACTATTACAAAATAAATAATAATTATATTAATATTGACAATAACAACCGACCGTCGTGGAGCGTTCTCATGGCGTCTATTATCAACGCTATGGGAGGTCTATGAAGGTCTATTAGACGCCCTGCCCGTTGAAAACTGACTCTCAAGGCGTACCCTGTCCGTAATAGAGTGACGGGGAGGGGTCCTGACCGACCGTCAACATGTGACGGGTTGGGAGTGAGAACGTGTTGTATACATAACAGTAATGTATCTTTGAGATTTCAGCGTGGACTAATAAAAACAGAAGAGCGCTAGGCTCTCTGTGGAGGAACAGTATATTTCACACAGCAGTGCTTTGGTGCCGGTTGTGATTAACACTTTCTCGCCTCTCCTGACTCTTCATTATAAAGCTCTAAACGGATCACCAGTAATATCTTCATTGTAATGTTTTATGCAAAGATACAATAAGTAAGAAGCACGTTCACATCATCATTGCTGCTTATCAGATATAATGAATTTGCATTAGTTTATCTAACTAATAGGAGCCACGGCAGAGAGAAAATAAGAATTTAATGTGTAGAATGTGAGGATCTATGTTGATGCTGAATCATGGTCAATTTATTACAATACTCCCCAGAAGCCCTTTACTATATGTAGTGAAGTAAGTGGGCAACTATTTCTTATATTCTGCGTATTACAGTGTTCATAATGCAGACACTGATTTGCAGTTTATGCAGAATGCAATGCAATCAGAGAATAGCCTTAGACATTTATATTCTGTACCCATATAAATCATCTTCAGCCAGTTCATCTGGGAGGTTTTTCATTATAGTCAGTGTGTTAAACAACATTCATATAGCATTTCAAACATTGTGCAACAGTTCATCTTACAGTAGCTGCATAGCAATTTGCAGAATTGCAAAGCAGCATAAACTCAGGAGATGCTCCTGAATCATTAAAAAATGAAATCTTTCAGAAAAAACATGTTGACCTAAATGGTATGCTGATGTCAGCCAATCACCATTCTTAAAAAAGAAACATCCAGAATGGATTCGTTTTAAGCATTTTAAGGATTTGTGGAGTGAATAGGAAGGAAGTATAATGCTTAGAATTGACTTCTTGTTGACGATTTTTAAATAACAAGCAATCTACACTCTACAGTGTCAAATGACAATGTAAAATTATTTATTTGCAATAGAGTGGTGCAGTGACGAGTCCTAAAACCTGGAAGTGAGTTAGCATTTTACCACTACCGGTTCCCTCATCTCAGAGCCAATGGGATTTCTCCATAGGGTTTGGGAAAATAGCTGGAAATAAGGTCTGTGGTTGAGACACATTGAAGAGACGGATCAGGTTTTGTTCTACGACATTAAATCCATCAGCAGTGACCCCACTGGTGATTTCTGAAGAGTTGACGTGTCTGAAAAACGATGGTTGTTACCAAGTGGCTGAATAGGACTACAGAAGTTGTGGAGGTCGTTGTATGTCATTACGCCGAACACGTACACACTCCCGCTAAGTTTGTTTTCCCTGTTCTGCTTGAAAGCAAGTACCTGCCTCCTGCAAACTGTTAAAACAAACAATGTACAATTTTGAATCTGTATTTTTGAATATGGATCTTAAGTTGGCGTGACGTTGAAGTCGTGCGACCCTGCTGTAGTTCGTTTATAGCATAACGTTAGCATCTTGCTTATGGCGATTAGATTTATGATTCAAAATGATAAAAGTAGGATAGACATGTGGATATCATCCGGCTGAACAAAACGTGCATTTATCTAACAGGTTCGTTTTCCACAGATCTTATTTCCAGCTATTTTCCAAAATCCTATGGAGAAATCCCATTGCTTTCTGTCGAGGGAACCCAAGTGCAGCTTACTTCCGGGTAAATATGTCATCCCTGCACCGCTCTATGATGAACCAACAGAGGATAATCACCTTGATTTGTAGCTCCCCTCCACTTTACTGAGCTTAGTACATTTCAGCTTATTGTTTAGCTGTTCTGCTTCCATAGTTTAGTTTTTAGACACATAGACTACCTGGTCTACGCAGAAGAGAGAGTCAAATAGTAGCTGGTGAAACTGTGGAGCATTTAACTGTTAAAGACTCCATTATTTCCCTCAGTAGTTGGTGGAGACCAACAATGGAGCTGGGAGCTATAAGAGAAGAGTTGCATTTACTAAGTTGCTATCAAGTGTTTTGTTGTTCTGTTTATGTTTTTATGTTTCATGTGGAACCTACTTGAGCAGGTCTCCCTTGAAAAAGAGATCAATTATCTCAATGGGATACACCTGGATAAATAAAGGTTTGAAATTAAATGAAATTAAAGTAATAATAATAATAATAATAATAATTCATTTATTTTATATAGGCATCTTTCAAGGCTCTCAAGGTCGCCGTACAAACACACAAAAAACAAGATACACATAACGCCAGCATAAGAGACATAAACAAGAAAATGCAGTATAACAAATAAAATAAATAAAACAGAGGATGTGTGATGGATAATGATCATGGTGGATATGCGAGTGTGAAGAGACGTGTTTTGAGACGTGATTTGAAAATGGGGAGAGAGTCAGTATTGCGGATGTCAGGTGGGAGGGAGTTCCAGAGGCGGGGTGCAGAGCGGCTGAAGGCTTTAGACCAGGGGTGTCAAACTCAATTTCATCACGGGCCACATTAGCATTATGGGTGCACCAGTGGCGAGCCGTCAGGGCCCTCACAGAGGGCCTAAGATATTCTAAAAAATAATATTTGAAAACATTAAAAAATATATAGTAACTCATTGAGAGAGTAATGTCAAATGACAGTACAATTGACCAATCATATCTTCCCAATAAATGGGCGGGCTTTATTTTCGCGGACTTTATGACAAGTTCCGCCCGCTGTGAGGTCTTTGCAAGTGGTGCAGTGACCCATCCTAAAACCCGGAAGTAAGCTGCGCTCGGATTCCCTCGACAGAAAGCAATGGGATTTCTCCATAGGGTTTTGGAAAATAGCTGGAAATAAGGTCTGTGGAAAACGAACCTGTTAGATAAATGCACGTTTTGTTCAGCCGGATAATATCCACATGTCTACCCTACTTTTATTATTTTCGAATCATAAATCTAATCGATAGATTTATGATCGATAGATTTATGATTAGCATAAATTCGTTCATGATGGCTCACTTCAGTGATAGTGATGACATCGTTTGCAAAATTATTAACCGAGACATTTTCAAGATTGAGTTACAATGATAAATTGGAGTGGCAAAGGATCAGCTGCATGACCCGCCATCAAGTGCTTCATCCAAAAGGACAGGAGGATGGACTTTATGTTTAAGTGATTTGATCATCAAAGTCATTTTCAATGTGGGCCGCCGTGCCGACTTAATTCATTTGTAATTGTTACTTGGCTGTGGGCGCCCTGTCATGATAGGTGTTTATATAAATGGTGTTGTTTTGTGTGGTAGAGGGTCGCTGTCATTGATGCGTTTTGCACCCCGGGCCGCTGTTTTGATATTCCGCTGAAGTATACGCTGTGACGTAATAACTCTTCTTTTTTTTTCCGAGGGAAGGGGGGTCAGAGGGCCTAGGTATAAAAGTCACGGCTCGCCACTGGGGTGCACTCAAAGGGCCGGTTGTAACTTTAAGACTATATAAAAATACATATATAAATGTATAATGTATTATATTACATTATTGCCTCTTCATTGGATTATTATCAGATAGGGTAATAACTTCATAATTAACTACGTCTGAAAGCAGAAGTCTAAGGCAAATAATTGCAAGTCTCTTCAGTGAGAATGTGACTATGATTTTAAAATAAATGCCAAATTCTGAAGAAAAAAAAAGAAGTGACATTTTGAAAAAGAGAAATGAAATTTGAAAAAGAAAATTTTTCTTAAATTCTAAGAAAAAGTCAAATTTGAGATGCATTGTGGGACATGTAGTTTATGGGCAACGTGCTTCTGTAAAGTATCATGTAACCGTATAATAAACATATTATATTCTTTGCAAGCTCTTGTGGGGCCACATAAAATGAAGTCACGGGCCGGATTTGGCCCCGGGCCTTGAGTTTGACACCCCTGCTCTAGACCCATCCATCCATCCATCCATCCATCTTCTCCCGCTTATCCGTGGTCGGGTCGTGGGGGTATCAGTTCCAGCAGAGAGCCCCAAACTTTCCTTTCCCTGGCCACATCAACCAGCTCTGACTGGGGGATCCCAAGGCGCTCCCAGGCCAGCGAAGAGATATAATCCCTCCACCTGGTCCTAGGTCTACCCCTTGGTCTCTTCCCAGCTGGACGTGCCTGGAACACCTCCCTAGGGAGGCGCCCAGGCGGCATCCTTACTAGATGCCCGAACCACCTCAACTGGCTCCTTTCGACGCGAAGGAGGAGCGGTTCAACTCCGAGTCCCTCCCGGATGACCGAACTTCTCACCTTATCCCTAAGGGAGACACCAGCCACCCTGCGGAGAAAACCCATCTCGGCCGCTTGTATCCGCAATCTCGTTCTTTCGGTCATGACCCATCCTTCATGACCATAGGTGAGGGTAGGAACGAAAATGGTCCAGTAGACAGAGAGCTTTGCCTTCTGGCTCAGCTCCCTTTTCGTCACAACGGTGCGGTAAAGCGACTGCAGTACCGCTCCCGCTGCTCCGGCCCATCTCACGCTCCATTGTTCCCTCACTCGAGAACAAGACCCCGAGATACTTGAACTCCTTCACTTGGGGTAAGGACTCATTCCCTACTTGGAGTGGACAAGTGCTCTAGACCCCATGGTGGTTAAACGGAAGGGGGGTGCAGTGAGGTGGAGGGAAGCAGAAGACCTGAAAGTGCGGATGGGTGTGTTGATGTGTAGGAGGTCGGAGAGGTACAGATGAGTGAGTTATGGATGGCCTTAAAGTAAACAATATCAACTTAAAAATTATGCTATGTTTTTCTACAATCTTGACTGTGCAGTGTGGATAAATGATTCAATGCCAATGCTATGGTATAGACCACCATTCTTCCCTTCAGCCAGCGGACTGAGCCACTGCTGTCACATTGTCATTGACATCTGAAGCTCGAAGCATTGAAGCAGGGGGAAGCAGGCTAAAGGTGTTTTTTTCTCCATCCTAGGATAGAAAAGGTCCACCGCACGGAAAATTAAAGGTAGTTATATTTTGCATCATGCATGATTCATTATGCTATTATCTAATTTGAAGTAACAATGTTTTATTAAATGTTTTCATGCATGTTTGCTTGCCAAATCATTAACTTAGATATTGCAAAAGCTGTAATAGCACAACTAGTATTAATGAGCTCATTAATATATCTACAGTATATGTATTTTTAAATGATAAAAAACTAATTAATTTGCAATGAAAGGCCAATACCAATCTAATGGTTTTGCCAAATGTTAATTAAAATATGCTCATGTCGACTGAATACACTTTTCTTATAATCTCAGTGAGGAGGAACAACAGGATAATGGTATCTGAGTCATAGAGTAAACAAGTTTAGATAAATAATTACTTAAATTAATGTCGGACATGCCGCCTTAAATATGTCTTGATTTGCAAAATAAAAACTACAAGTTAAAGTCATGTTGCCACAGTCTCTCTTGCAGTCATACAGAAACCTACTGTATGAGACAGCTTCAGCACAGCTTAAAGAAAACCACATAATGGTCACAACATTTCCAGGCTGCAGAGCATGCTGGGGCAGTGAACTGGGCAGCAAATGTCAAGCCCCTTTGCTGCCTAATGGCATCAACAGTCAGCTTCTTGTCTGTCTGACACTCGGGAGCCTCTTTGCCTCCTGGCAGACGATGCTTATTGCTAAGCATTCTTTAAGCTGTCTAGAAATGACAGTATATAGAAATGTTTGGCTGTTTACGGAGCTCAGTGTCATGTTGATGCTTAGCTGGGTGTCTTGCCATATTGTTTTGCAGCTTGGCAGGCATCTCAAATATCTACAGAAGCCTTGAAGCTATGTATTATTGTTTCCTCTGTGGAGATTGTGGTTTTGTTGTCTCGCATGTCTGCCATGTGATTCCTCACTGCGGACATTGTAGTATTTGGGTGGACTGGAAAATGCCTCGAAAGCTTATATAATAGTATTCATACAACTCAAATCCTACCTTGAGAGAAACATACATATTGTAAATATATCAAAAATATAAAAAGCATAACAATTGGAAGTGAAGGAAAAATATAGCCAGACTCTGTCCAAAGGTTTGAAAATCTGCTCCACCTGATGGTAGTCTGTTACCTTTGGGTGACAGTAGTGCACATGTGTCAAACTCAAGGCCTGGGGGCCAAATCAGGCCCTTGGTGGATTTAATTTCAGCCTGCAGGATCATTTCTAATTACTATTAGATCTGGCCCGCACACCTTCACTCAATCCTGAGGGTTTCCTCAGCTCAGAGCCTGAGCCCAAACATTGATGAACTTGCACCCAAGATGAGATGCCAAGTATCTGGCTTAAACTAGCATCACAGAGCAGCACACTGAGTTTAATGGATGTTTCCTTCTGCACTTTCTCTCACGACAACAGGGCATGTTTGGTTTGCTCTTTGAGGGAAATAGTTTTTTTGAAGCTGTTGTTGGCCTGTGGGAAAATGTAATCATAAGAAATGACTCCGGAAAAGCTGCAGATAGAACCATAAGAAATGAATGCAACTGATTATTTAATGTTTAATGTTGTTTTTATAGGCAATCATTTAAGCTTTGTTAGTTCTAGGTTTACTATGTGCAATAATTTCATTTTAATAAGTTTTGCAATAAACATTGAACCAGTCCGGCCCTCGACTAGTAGGCCTACCGGCTTTTTTAATGTTGGCCCACTGTGTATTTGAGTTTGACACCCCTGCAGTAGTGTATGCCTTTTCAACTCTTAATCATCCTCTCTGCTTGAAAATTTCTCACAACATGATAACAGTGCGTTTAATGCATTTATAGCAAATCACAGAGACATCTTGTGATATTGAGAGAGCTTTTATTATGTGAATCAAATTGCTAACATGTGGCCATATTGAGAATTATGTGAAACTTTCTTGTTTGTTTTTTTTGCTCTTTGTCCAAAAAATTATTTTAAAATGTCATAGCAAATATTTCACAAAAACATTGAGCATTAGCATTGTAGTTTCCCAAACTATTTAATTATTAACATTTCTAAATGATGCTTTTTACATTCAAATTGATAAAGAGAGGCACAGTGCATTCTTTTTGACACACTAGTCCAGTCAGTAATTCAACCATAATTTTCTTCCATTATTTTGGCAAAACTTTCAGATGTAAAGTGAGTGCAGGATTCTCTTTGAACAGCCGTCACAGCTGTCCAGCTGTTAGCCACCAACACAGCAGTCGAGAATTACCTTATTCTGAATCCCGTCCAAATGATTTGCCTGCGCTGTAGGACTCTGTGTGGCAGACCTTACTCGCCTTCTGATGATCAAACGCAGTCTGAACATGTCTCTGCACTAACTGAAGTCAATTAGAGGTGTGATTCTTGCTAACCTGGAATCAGCTGAGGCAGAGAGGCAGAACAGTGCAGATGCTCCTCTGCAGAGGACAGAGGTTGACAGCCAGGGTTTAATCTGTCCCTGTCAATCACTGTCAGCACTCACTGTCACGGATAGACCCGGGCGGATGAGAGGAAACAACAGCAGGGAGGCACAAATATGCTGGGAGCAACACAATGCAAATTTAGCTCAGAGCAGAATTACAGTAAGGTTTAATGGCATTTGTTCTAAAATAGCAGTTTTTAAAAAATGTTTTATTTATCTACTTGTTTATCAAAACTCCTTCCTAAATTCTATAAATGCAATTGAGGAAGACATCACATTATAAAATGACAATCTTGTCCAGTCATTTGCATTCTGCTTTACTCCATTCTCTTCAACGTGTATCTATGGTTTCAAGTCTAACTCAATTTAGTAAATTATTATGATATTATATATTTATTATTGTTATTTTTTAAGATCTAGGAGGAAAAAACCTTGCAAAAATAGACTTACTCAAAACAAAAAAACAAAAAATGAAGCCACAAAAATCTAAACCGTCAAATGTCCAGTGCAACATATTTGTGTCAAAAATATTTAAAAATCATCATGTTATTAAACTTGTGACAGGCAGGAAATGACAGTATATAAAACACAATAACAAACCGATAACAATAATCCCAGTGACTTGATCATCCCACTAGATGGTCTTTATATCTCAATATATTTTAAACACCCTTTTCTAACACTGGGTCAGAGCGATCCAAAGTCAATGCCTGTGCTTTAAAAGCTATTCAGTGGGGCTCCATAATGCAATATCAGATGCTATTACTGAGACCAAATTGAGAGGGTTGCAAATGAAAAACCCTTCAGTGTTAAACTGACCTCAGCGACTATGAGGAAACATTATAAGCTTTTACCTTGTGAGAAATCACATTATAGGACCCATCAGAAATTGATAGAGCTTTCAGCTGTGAGTCTCTGAAGGGAGGCTGTAGGTGAAAGAGCATCTTTAAAAAAGGCGAGGCACTAATGTCTTCAACGGTGGTTTCAGCTCCGTGAGATTTTAAGGGATCTGTCATAGCAAACTGTGTGTATAAAAGCCTAGACTTTCAGAAAAAATAACAAATCATCCAGCAAATAGAGTAATACTCTAAAATACGTTTTTAACTTGTAAGATACAAGAGATACGACTTCCACATTAAACCTTTAATTTCAATAGCAATATACATTTAATTATCTATGAACATATATGAGCATCTTTGAAGAGGCTTTAATCACAGAGCTGACTGAATCATCTTTTTAAAATAAATATATAAAAATGTTTCAATACAAATGTGGTCATATGTATGTTGTTTCTCAATGTCCTGTCAATCTAATAATCGTAATAGCAGGGATGATTCGTGCAAAAATGGCCTACACAATGTGTGCCTTAGTTGTGTTTATTATTTTTGCATTGTTGTGCCTCTCTGTCCCTTTTGTAGCCATGTCTCCACCCCACCCCCCAAGGGTCACTCTCCACCGGTCCACCAGTTGCTCTCTTTTCCAAATATGTCACCAGACTCACTTTCAGCCACTCCCTGCTGTCCTGTAAAAACCCTCTCCCTGCTCACCTGTTCCTTATTTCCCTCAGTCTTTTAGTATATCAGCTCATTTCTACACACAGTAGATTGGCCAGTTTTAATCTATCCTTGCTTTAGGGCCCGTCCACACGGAGACCAAAACGAACCGAGGTCGATATCAAAAAAGTATTCCGTCCACACGGAATCGGCACAAGAAACGTGTCCGTCCACACGAGACCGATCGACCCGCTGGAGACACTCTAGTACATCCACCGGGGAGAGCTACATTTTAGCAACATGTAGTTCTCCATGTCCACTTGTTGCTGATGGTTGTGGTAGAGGAGCTGTAGATTGTTGGCACTAACATCTGTAGCATGGTCAGTAACGTCTGGAGCACGAACGCAACCCTGTGATCCGCCATTGTTGTTGTTGTTGGCGAAACGCACCAGCAATGACAGGGGTGACGCGGGGGTGAGCAGGAGAGGTGGGGAGAAGCGGGGCTATGATCATTTGGGGCAGTGGTCACCAAGCCCAAGTTCCCCGACCTCGGCCGTGGTGAAAGGCGAGATCTACCTATTACAGAATTGAGTGAAAAAGACAGCCCAGACTGTACTTCAAATTTGAGGCCTTTTATGTAGGCTAATTGCATCTGAATTACATCAAATCATTTGGTGCAACTTCCAATTTGATTAAACCAAGAACACAACATAACTAACATGTCAAAAAGGATACATATATATATTTTAGGGCTGTCAGTCGATTAAAATATTTAATCGCGATTAATCGCATGATTGTCCATAGTTAATCGCGATTAATCGCAAATTAATCGCACATTTTTTATCTGTTCTAAATGTACCTTAGAGGAATATTTTTCAAGTTTTTAATACTCTTATCAACATATGAGTGGACAAATATGCTTTATGCTAATGTTTATTATCATTTGAACAATGACAAATATTCTCATGAATATTAAACACAACAACCTCTGAACATTACAAATATTCGCCTCAATTCAACCTGGAGCCTCTCTCATACAATAATACAATACAAATGGTGTGCGTGCGTGTGTGTGTGTGTGTGTGTGTGTGTGTGTGTGTGTGTGTGTGTGTGTGTGTGTGTGTGTGTGTGTGTGTGTGTGTGTGTGTGTGTGTGTGTGTGTGTGTGTGTGTGTGTGTGTGTGTGTGTGTGTGTGTGTGTGTGAGATCGTTGGAGCTATGTACAACTCAAGGCATATGCTCGAACGGGAGCTGCCTGGACGCTGCAATCATGTTGCGCACTATCCGTGCTGAGTGTGCTGACTTTTCGTACAATGTTCCACTGTCTGGCTTCCTGCATAAAGTCAAGTGCTCGGCGCAGTTGTGGCGAAATGTCGCTCCTCTGTTTTCATTTAAACAGCTCCTTATATCCGTTAGCGCAGCTAGCTAGCACCAGATGCTAACAACAACAATGCACGTAAGGTCTCTCTCTCGCTCGCTCGGGCCACACATACACACACCCTCCCGGTCCTCCCAACAGCCAGTCGGTGCCTGCCGGTGAGCGTGGAAGTGTGGTCTGCCACAAGCGGGCGGCAGGAGCGGGGCTGTCAGCATCAGCTTGTAGATGGTATTTGAAACTCGATGCGCTCTGAAACTACGGGGCGGCCGAGGAAAAAAAATACACATGCGTTAAAATAATTAGTTTTTGCGTTAACGAGTTATTAACGCGTTAACTTGACAGCCCTAATATATTTACATCATACGTATCATTTTAAGTTTCATTCATTCCTTCATTACAATCCTAAATATAAATGTATGTAGTGTAGAGCTGATGAATGGGAGTCGGAGGCGGTGTGTTCAGTATGGAACTCCACACTTTATTATACATTGATCAAGACAAGGTGAGTACACTTACTGCTACTGCATGTCATGCTAGCCTGAAAGACCACAAACCCTGGTACCCTCACTAACGGGTCCGGGCTGCAACACACACTAAATACACAGTGAATTATGTCCTATAACGTGTCACCACAGTAGCTTATTTTCCATTTGTTTGAGTGAATGAGTACATTGTTTTGTTGACAGCAACAACAACAAAGAGAAAAACAACATCTTGCAGTGAGCAGATAACATAAAGTGCCATTTTAACTGTGAGGCTTATCCACTGAAGCTTCATGCAAGTGCAACATTTAACATTAACATTAAAACAATTAAAACAATTCTTACAAATTCAAAATTCTAACAAGATTTAACTTTATCCGTGCATAGACCATTGGTGCGTTCACACCGGACGCGATTACATGTCAAGTCATTGCAAAGACAGACGTGGTTGATGCCAATGACGTGTTCGCGCGGTAGCCAATCAGCGGTGAGGATCTCAGCCTGCCGTCACTGAAGTTGAATCGGAAAACCAAAACAGCAGCCGTTAGCTGTTAGCACACAGAGCTCACAGCTCCTCATATCTGTTCAGAAACTGGACAAAAGTTAAACATGAACAAACCACAGACTGTCTGTGTCATGGTGAATACAGTCGCTGTTGTATCTATGTCTGTATCACGTTGTTGTGAGTGTGGACGGAGCAGCTACAACGTTAGTTTAGCCTTATCTCCATTCAGAAAACACATATTTTAAAAGGTTTTTCGCCTGCTGTCTTGTCTGCACACTTGTCAAAGCATTATGTTACGTGCCAGGCAGGCTGTACTTGTGTGGTTTTCCTTCCCTCCTGTGTTTCTCTCTTCTCCCTGTCTTCTGCACAGCTAATCAGCAGCTGATCGGTATCTGCCTGTGCACCTGAGTCTGATGGCTGATTGGATCCTCTCACCCTCAGCTGGCCTATCAGCAGCCAGGGCCGACCATAAAGGAGGCACCCAGGAAGTCTTCTCGCTCTCTCACTCTGGGCCTGTTGCTGATTGAGGAGCCTGCAATTGACTGCAGTGTTTAGCAACTCATTCTCCTTGTACTTTGTTAAAGTGTGTGTGTTGAGAGGTGGAGGAGTTAGGTAAGTCTGGGGTACCCTGTACATTTCTCACCACGTAGCTAACTAATGTTTAGACACACTAGGTTAGCGGATTGTTTGCCACCCCTGTATATTGTTTTGTCAACTTCTTCGTAGTTTAATTAGTGAGGGTTTTTGTTTGAGTTTTGGTTTCAAAGGATAGATGTAGAGATAGGCCTGGTTTTGTTATGCTTGTTACTTTTGTTTGGCACAATCCTTTGACTCCTCCTCCTCCTCCTCCTCCTCCTCCTCACCAACAGAGTGTTTCAGTTATATGTCTGTTCGGTTCTGGGTTTACACAGAATAAACCTTTTGTCAACTGTTACGCTGACTCCCTCATTTTTATTGGTTGTATGTTATTGTCTCCAGGTCCCCTAGACCAGTGATTCTCAAACTTTTTTCAATAATGCACCCCCTTTGAAAAAATAATTCAGCCAAATACCCCCTGATCAGCGCAAAACTATTTGTTAGGGGAAAAAAGCCTATATAAAGAGGTACAGTACAGTGCTGCACCATCAGTGCCTGATTTATTAAAACAACAACCTTGTAACTGAGAAACACTTAAATGCTACATTTCAAATGTTTACAATCCATCACTAAATTCATGGCCAACCCATTTTAATATCATGCAATAACATTAAGATGACATTAGTTGCATTGAACTGATCTTTTTAATAAGTTGTACTTACAATTTAGTAACTCTGTAACTATAGTCTATTAATATAAAACCCATACTGCTCAAACTTTGTTACTTTTCCTAAAATTTTTATATTTATCTATTTTTTTTTTTTAAATTAAAGGAATGGTATGCTCATGACACTCATTTTTAAATAATTATCAACCGATAAAACAGACCAGTCTCTGTTTTGTTTTTTTTAATCCGATGACATTATCAGTGATTTTAAACTGATTAATTACCGAAATAACATCAACACTGTGGGCGGCGCCATTTTACCGGACGTGACGTAAACCATGCGTTTGGTTTCGAGGACACGTTGATGTTCATGTTATTTACTGTAGTTACTCTCTTCAAATATGCCTCATTGTATCGCGAAACATTGCCACAATTCTGATGGGAACAATCCACGGAATGCTCGGTTCTATCTGTTGCCAAAAGGTAAGCGTAGGAAGTACGTTCGGAGGCAGTGGCTAGCGAAATGTGGCCGGCCCGAACCGAAAGATCCACAGGCGCATGTATGCAGCGAACATTTCAAGTTTCCGGACGACTACTATGAGTATGATAAAACATAACATGGGATTTTTTGAACAACCATTACTTAATGGAGATGCAGTACCATCGGTCTTTCTGGTGTCATCACCGACCAGGACACCAGTTCGGCCAGTTGAGAAATCGCCCTCTGCAAGTGTGAAGCGACGGAGGACCAGAAGTAGTGCTCGGAGTAAGAATAAGGTATGTTATAGCGCATTTCCATTGCAGCGGGTAGCCCCGTTTAAACGTCCTTTATCGTCCAGGCCATGCCAGTTTTTGGTGGCCTTGCCATATAGCGTAGTACCGGCTAGTGGGTATTTCCCCCCAGTTTTCCGGCCCCATAAAATCGTGGTTCTAGGGCCAGGGACAACGAGGCTGAGTATGCTAAACTAGAGAGGGAATCGCTAGCAAGGGTGGTACTACATGCATACATATCTAGTAATCAAAATCATTGTATCTACTAAGTAGTACTAAGTAGGCTCGAACCTGTATGGCTGAATTCCCCCTTCCAATCTCTTCATATTGCTCAACTTCGCCATGTTTTCGTGTGTTTACAAAGTGAACGCATGGATGACGTCACGACCATCACGTGACTACTGAAAATGGGCAAAATGGCAGCGGCCTGACGGAATATACAGGTTTTGATCAAAAAGAGCTATAAAATCATTATTTACCGGGGAATATCGCTGATTTCTTCAGGGTATGGTTTAAACATAATGTTTCACTAAATACTGACGTTTTGATTAATTATCTAATGAGTGGAGCATTCCTTTAACATCAAATAAATCTCACGTACCCCCTGCAGTACTCCAACGTACCCCTAGGGGTCCGCGTACCCCCATTTGAGAACCACTGCCCTAGACCAGTGGTTCCCAAACGGTGTGCCGCGGCACACTGGTGTGCCGTGAGGCAAGTCCGGGTGTGCCGTGGGATTTTGTGACAACCATACATTATTATTGCAATATACAACTACACAAAAATAATTATTTTTTAATTTACTATATCAGTACTTTGTAGGTTTATATGTACGTAATCTGCGCGAAGTGTGCGTCCACATCTCCACGTGCAGTGCTGCATAAACATGGCTGAGTCAGCGATAACTTTCGAGGGGTGGAGGTATGCCCATTATTTTGAGTTCGTCCGAAGAATAGACAGGAATGTGACGGTGAGGTGCAAACTGTGTCCAGGCCAGAAGCTGTTATCCACTGCTGGAAACACCACGTGGTCAAACCTCAACACACACCTGCAAAGAACACATGCTAAGGTGAAGCTACCGCACACGCTATTTGTTGTTTGTTTATATCACGTAGTCTGTTCTTCTTCTCTGTCTTCCGGTTGTTGCCTGTTTTGAATGACAAATACACACTACCGCCGCCTGCTGGTAAGGAAAGTTATTGCCACTCACGCATGCGCAAGTTCGTACGTGCTCGGCGAGTAAAGTAACGAGTAAAGTAACGAGTTACTTTATGTAGATAGTAACGAAGTAGTGTAATATATTACTTTTTTTAAAGTAATATGTAATATATTACATTTTTTTTTAGTAACGACCCCATCTCTGGAGTTGGCGTTCTCTACTCTGATGTCCATGAAGAACAACAGGAGGTCACGGCTCTCTGTTGAACAGGACTTGCGAGTGGCCCTCTCCTCAGTGCTACCAAGGATTACAAAATTCTGCGCGCCCCGACAGGCCCATGTATCTCACTAATTTGTAAGTCGGCAAAATATTTACAATAGCACATGTTTCAATGCTGTTTGCTGAAATGTTAATTTTGTGACCTGTCTGGTTTAAATGAGTGTGTTGCTGCTTTGATGAAACCTAATTTGATAAAGTTTCAAATTAATTTCTGAAATATTTCGTTAATAAATATTTCATGAGTAATATAGTTGTCTTTGTCACATTTTATTTGGCATTAGTAAATAATTATGCACATTTACAGATATTTTACATGATATGAGTGATAACACGTGTTATAAGGGCTATTTTGCACAATAGGTGTGCCTTGAGATTTTTACTTGTCCTTTGGTCCTTGGGCACAAAAAGTTTGGGAACCACTGCCCTAGACCTTAGTGGGGACGTAACATTTTGAAACGTGCATTACAATTAAATCACGGTCAAATATGTTCATCTTGTTGTAGTTGTAGCCCTCTTGCCAGAGATTCTCTCTAGTTTAGCATACTCAGCCCGACTCAGCCTGGTTGTTCCTGGCCCTAGAACCACGATTTAGTCGGGCCAGAAAAAAGGTGAAAAAGTATCCCCGGGCCAAAACTAGGCCAAGTGGAAGCGCAACCAAAAACGGGCCCTGCACGGCTAGGCACGCTTAAAGCGAGCTACCCGCTGCAGTGGAAACGCGCCATTAGTCTGCCGCAAGCGGGCAGCAGGAGCGGGGCTGTCAGCATCAGCTTGTCGATGGTATTTTAAACTCGATGCGCTCTGAAACTACGGGGCGGCCGAGGACAAAAAATACACATGCGTTAATCACGTTAAAATAATTAGTGGCGTCATTTTTTTAATTAACGCGTTCACTTTTTTAATTAACGCGTTAACTTGACAGCCCTAATCAAAACATGTGGCGAGTGGTAGCTAAAACGGCAAAATGGCTTACCTTTGTCGTTGTCTGGTCAAAAGTGGTCTTCAATGGCATTAAAACCAGGACCTCCAACAAGCCGTTTAGGACATACACATACTATACAGAGATGCTGTATGAGAAACCAATGTGAGTTTGGGAAATTGCACAATTTAAATCTATTTTAGTAGACTTCAACAATGGAATTATGATCAGTAGAAATGGCCATGACATGGGACCTTTAAAAATAAATCTTACACTTGTTCTCTGTGATGGCTTCACCTGCTGCCACAGCTTATTTAGATGTTGGTAATCTTCCTCGACCCCCTTTTGTTGACAATTTTCCCGAAGTCATTCTAAATTATTCCTTTTCTTTTTTTGTTTGCATTGACTTCCATGGAGACTGAGACCTGACATTTCTAGAGGAAAGTAATCAGTGCCAGATTTCTATCCTGATTCAATTTTCACATGCTTTGACACACGACACTCATGCTCTTGGTATTGGAGCGAGAAGAAGGGGAGGTTAATTTAGATTCAATTAATTATCTAACCCAGGAGTCAGTCAGCTGTTACCATGTGGCAACCTTAGATTGCAGACGGAGACACACAGCTGATTAAAATGAAGTAATTATTGACACACACTCAGACAAACAATTCCGGTTTAAGGTCAAGTATTTTCTATTCCATTAAGACTTTTAGACATTACAGGCGTAATTCCACTTTAAGGCAAGCCATACAGTCAGCCTTTGATCAATCAGAAATGATTACACTATAGGTCTTCCTTTTTCCACTTCTTGTATGTACACATTTTCAGATAATTTGCTTCAAACATGTCTGTTGGCCCCCTTTACAGTTTTACACAAAATATCTTGCTGTGGGAGTATAAGCACAGTAATACTGATAGCATTTAGAATGTCACAGTTTCATTTAAGTGTCCTAGTAAATCACGGCAGAGCGCAGCACAACCTAACACACACTTAAACGGACTCCTGAGTTTTCACACATTTCAAAGAGTTATCCCCAGGTCTCCTGTTACTAAACATCCCTGCTGTGGGCAAGACACTGATGCAAGAGCCCAGCCCCCCCCCCCCCCCCCCCCCTGCTGTGCTGGACCTAAGCTGTTCTTTAAGAAAAGTCACACGCTTCTCAAAGAACTGACGAATTGTCAAAAGAAAAGTAATTATCTTCACATCAACCTTTCAAACTAAAACGTTGTCTTTTAAGGTCCTTACACACCAAACTGACACCAAAGAACACGTCGCCTCACGTCTCCTACGTCTTGGCCATGTTTCACACTGGAACACAATGCAAAGACTTCAGCCGACGGCCAAGTTGCATGTACGAACTGCGCATGCGTGCGTGGCAATAACTCTCCTTACCAGCAGGCGGCGGTAGTGTGTATTCGTCATTCAAAAGAGGCAACAACCGGAAGACAGACTGTGTGATAACCGAGAGAAGAAGAACAGACTGCGTGATATAAACAAACAACAAATAGCGTGTGCGTTCCATTTTCACTCTACAGCGAGAAGCTCACGGGGCTTTCCCGAACCTGTGTCGAGAGCTGGAGTTAAATGAAATCTCAGATTTGCCTTAATAGTTTGTTTGGGTCCCTCACTTCCGTTTTGCTTCTCATGCACTGATTCGCTAAGCTGAACAGCCAATCAGAGTGATTTATTTTGCCGACGGCCTTTAGCCGACAGCCTCCCGATTCAACATGTCGAATCGGCGGCGGAAGGTGTCGGCACGGCCGAAAAGACACGACGGTGCAGTACACACCAAGACACACCAATCTGGGTAGGGCGACACAGCGCTCATCGACGGCCTGGTGTGTAAGGACCTTTAGTATATACAAAGAGCATAGTAGGAGAAAATCACTTAAAAGAGGTTAGTTGTTAATATTTCTGTGTGATATGTTCGTGATGGTTTGACACATGTTGAACAGCAAAATAGCTTGTCTACAAATATACACAGCAGCTATAAAACACTTGGAAACTTTTTCAGTTTTGCAACATATCAGCGTCTGAAAACACTAGTAGCATCTGCTTGCTAACAATGAAATGAAAGTGGAACGCACAGCAGATGTTTTTTTTCCTGTTCCTTGAGTCACACAAAGTAATAATGTAATCGCAGGTCTGTCCTTCTTTGCATATGCCAGTTTTAGTTTACTGTTATGGAGCGCTCAGTCATTAAAGTCTACAAATCATAGTACTGTTTACCATAAAGAAATGTCACAGGAAGCATTAAGGCAGTTTAAGCTGTGGATGCTTGCCAAATAGTTAACTTGATCAGTCTCCCGTATGCACTATATTACTGACATTTTTGGCATCACACTTGAAATATTGCACCAATAGACTGTGAGGAATGATAAAAGCATGATGATAGAGAAGAGGATTAGTGTGAAAAATGTTTGTACACAACGTCTTTGCACGGATAATTGTCAGTTGAACAAAATAACCAAACAGCAGATGTTTCATTCCTGAGATGGAAAGCCTCATGGCGATGATAATGAAGGTAAACCCAGGCAAATAACACACACACACACACACACACACACACACACACACACACACACACACACACATACACTACATCTATTTTTAAGGCAGCTTCTTCTAGTGTGAAGATGACGGGTATTGCTTGCTAAATTACCATAACAACGAGCGAATGGTCCATCAGCAGACAGGTGTTTACAAACTGTCAGGAAGAAGGCATTCGGTCTCTAAACAAGAGAGATAGTGTTTTGTGTTCAGTGCTATTCTTAGCTGTGTGACATGAACGTGTATTGCACTTCATTAGAGACTTACCTGGCAGAGAAAGGAAAAACTTTAGGCTTAGAGGAGTGTAAACTAAAACAATTTCAGTCTAGGAACGCTATATTTCTTACTTCTTGCATCGTGTGAATTGTGACATGAATGTATTTTTTTATTTATATTTATTGTTTTTATTTATTCCCATCCTTCGCTGCCTGCCTACCTACCTGCACACCCCAAAAAAGTATCTCCAGAGACCTTAAAACAACTTTTACTGTGAATCCCTCTGGAGGGAACTTTTGTACCTTTGCACACCAACATACAGAAAAAAGATATAACACACTACAGGAAAGGGATACCCCAAAAAAGGTTTTCTCAATCAGGCTTTCTCATTCCTACCTAGTTTTTGTATTATCACTATTTAAGATGGTTTCCACCTCACACTGTAAGAAAGACAAACCTTGAGCACATCATCACTCCATAAAGGGTACATTGAGTTCTGCTGCAACATTTTGAATATGATTCACATATGTGAAGAAGCTGAAGTGAAATGAAAAGGGTAAGTGACAGTGATGAAAACACATTCAGGCATTTGTTGAAAGACAAAAGCTTTAGTTGCCACTGGCAGAATAAAAGGATGCAATTCTCTCTATCCTTACGTAAGCACACGTGGAACAAAATGTTAGTTTTACCGTGGTCATATCCAATGGCTCAGTAAAAACACTATCTCTGCAATGTTTGATTTATGAGGGGAAACCAAGTTGATGAGCAGGAACTGAAAATGGCATGGAGCGTAGAAAAGTGGCAAGAGTGAAAGAACAGAATGTGTGAAATGAACAGTAATTAATGTTGAATAAAGAAGGCTAGAAGAAAAGACCAGCACATTCCTCTCTCATCCAGCCTGACACTAATGGGAATATGATTGCATTCTGTCTTTTTTTCTCCTCATGAGGGTTCTTTGTCTAATTCAATCAATACTTCAGGGCATTCAATGCACTCTGAGTGGAGGCTCTGAATGAGATGAATCAAAGCAAAACGATTCTGATAGTAAATGCAACCAGTTTGACCTGTGGTCTAATTTAGTGAAAAGCCTGAAAATGGTGGAATGTTTTATGCTCAGAAAGCACAACGATCTTCTGAAAAACTAAAAAGTTGTACAAAATGTGTTGCCAGAAAAATCTGAAAAACTGCAATCCCCTGCTAAGCACAGTAAAGCGTTTGAGATTCAGAACCGGATTCCGCATTATATTAAGCTGTGATAGACGTTGACATTTTCTGTGTGTGATGGAAGATAATTTTATGTATCCTTCCCGAGAAGGGAGAGGAACAGAGTCCGCAGAGGGCAGCCATGTCAGCAGTTACTGTGTTTCTCTGCAACCTTTCACACCTCGCCTGACTCCAATTAACTTGCCAAGCCATGTAACACAAAATGTTGACAGGGATGAATGACAACTGACCAAAGGTCCAACCAAGACAACCTAAGAGATTACAACTTTAATATATTTTTAAATGGTGTTGGTTTGCAGGAAATTGAAATTATTATGCATACAATATATGCATTGCATGAGGGATTACATATTCATAATCAAGCCTTTCAACACCTTAAACTGAACATTTACAAGTGTATCTAATGACAGAAATCCATAAAATGAATTTACAATGACATTTTATTGCAGATAAATTAACCTTTTGCGGATCTCATTAACTTTCTCCCTATGTCTCTGTCTCCTTTGTTGTTTATACTACTTCTGATTAAATGTACCGAACCGTCACACATAAGCTGTATAAAACTATTTCTGTTTTAATTTCTGTGGTTTTGAGGCTCTTTGGTCACTCTCTTAGTATTCAAACCACTTCAAAAGACATCAGCAATGCTGCAAATAGTGTAAAATGTGACATAAGAAACACTTTCATGTTACAAGTGTGACACACAATGAATCAAATTGCATAATGTCTCAAGTGGAATTGACAATTACAATGTATATGTAAAATCTAAGCGACTCACAGTCATTCCTATAAGCGGGCCGCTGAATATATTTCCACTTCCTCTAATCAGTCCTCTGTGGTTCAACCTCAACCTCCATGCAGCCAAACATTCTCACCCATGCACATCGCTCAGCTGTTCCCCAGACCTCCTCCCCCAGTAATTGTGTTGTTTTTTTCTGCACTTCAGCTATGAAATTGCTTGTGATGCCTCTCCCCTTCATTTCTGCTTTCATTTATTCAAGTTATTTCTATGAAAGCCATGTGAGTCCAGGGTTTACCAGCTGCATCAGGTCGTTTAAGAGATGCAATGCACACCAGCAAAGAGACCCAACAACAAAACATCTTCAGATTAAACCTGAGGTGCTCTAACAAATCCTTTTCTAGGATAGCAATTCTGCACTTTTGTTTTTGTCAAGAAACCCTTTACTCTTTTTGCTTTTGCATGAGAATATATAACCCCAACAGTACTTACTGAAAGTGTTTGAAGAGGCCCTCACATGCTTTTTTGTTAAGAACGTGGTACAAAAATACTGGACTCAAATGCAACGACTCACTCTTTAATAAGAAAATAAACAAAAGATCACTCTTGCGAGGACAAAATAAAGCTCTTGGTTACTACAAAACAAAACATTTCTCTTTGGAAACACGCTGGGTCTCTAGACATGTGAAGCACACTGAAACAAGACGAACTGGCACCAGACAAAGGGAGAGAAGGACTATTTATACATAAGGTAAGACCCATTGTCTCTCTTCGGGACCGTAACCATCCCAATCCAAGAGGAATTGTCTCCCTCGACCACGATTACGGACTGCAAGCAGTTTTTTAACACTGTAGACAGGACCACCATCAACCATCCGGGGAGGCGGTGGGGGCTAAGAGGCGGGCACCAGAGGAATCTCTCTGACAGGCTTGACCTTGCCCACATGAAACGTTGGATGGACCTTGAGTGACCTGGGTAGACGTAAGCGCACAGACACTGGGTTAATCACCTTAGACATTAGAAAATGGCCAAAAAACCTTGGCGCTAGCTTTCTGGACATGACATGAAGAGGTAAGTCTTTGGTAGACAGCCAAACGCTTTGTCCAGGCCTATAAGGTGGAGCAGGTCTGTGATGCCGATCCACCACCTCCTTCATCTGGCTGGCGCTGCGCAGGAGAGCATGACGAGCACCTGCCCAGATCCGGCGGCACCGACGGACCATGGCGTGTGCCAACGGGACTATGACCTCACCTTCATTGGCAGGAAACAAGGGTGGCTGATAACCATAAACACACTGGAAAGGAGTAAGTCCAGTGGCGGCGGTGGGCAGCGTGTTGTGGGCATACTCAACCCACACCAGGTGCTTGCTCCACGACGCCTGGTTCTGGGAGACGAGGCACCGCAAACAGGTCTCCAGCTCCTGATTGATGCGCTCTGATTGGCCATTGGATTGCGGGTGGTAACCCGAAGACAGGCTAACGGTGGCACCAAGGAGATGGCAGAACTCCTTCCCAAAACCTGAGACTAACTGGGGGCCTCGGTCCGATACGATGTCCCTGGGAAAACCATGAATGCGGACAACTTGACGTAACATGACCTCTGCCGTTTCTTTGGCAGAGGGGGGCTTGGATAATGCAATGAAATGTGCCATTTTACTGAATCTGTCCACCACCGTCAGGACGGTGGTGTTACTTTCGGACACAGGTAATCCAGTGACAAAGTCCATGGAGAGGTGTGACCATGGACGGTGGGGGACAGGAAGAGGCTGCAGCAGACCCATCTGAGCTTGTGTGGAGGTCTTGTTTCTGACACAAACAGTGCAGGCTGCCACATACTCTGCCACCTGTTTCTCCATAGCTGGCCACCAGAAACATTGCTTTATCATTAAGATTGTGCGTTTTACCCCCGGATGGCAGGTGAGCAAAGACGTGTGAGCCCAGTGAATTACCTGTGAGCAAACTGAAACAGGTACAAACAACCTATTTTGCGGGCAACCATTAGTGGCCGGGCTCTCACCATATGCTGGCTTCACCACAGATTCTATTTGCCATGAAACTGCCCCAACCACACAATGAGGTGGAAGGATGCTCTCAGGTTCTTTGGCAGCAGGTTCAGGATCGTACATGCGTGACAAGGCATCTGGTTTCACATTTTGTGAGCATGGTCTGTATGATAAGGTAAAGTTAAAACGATTAAAAAACAATGACCGCCTGGCGTGGGTTTAGTCTTTTGGACTTCCTACCTGTATTCCAGGTTTTTGTGATTGGTCCATACTATGGTTGTTCCGCCCCCTCCAACCAATGATGCCACTCTTCTAAGGCTATTTTTTTACTGCTAAAAGTTCCTTGTTCCCCACATCATAGTTTATTTCTGCTGCTGTCAACTTACGTGACAAGAACGCCCAAGGGTGGAGCTTGTTGTCCTGAGCAGACCTTTGGGAGAGCACTGCTCCGACGCCTTCATTCGAGGCATCTACCTCCACAATGAATTGTCTCTGCGGGTCAGGCACTGTGAGGATTGGAGCGGTTGTGAACAGCGTCTTGACTCTCTGAAAGGCTTTCTCCGCCTCAGTGTTCCACTTAAACATAACATGGGAAGAGGTTAGTGCATGTAATGGCGCCGCAGTGGCGCTAAAGTTTCTTATGATCCTTCTGTAGAAGTTAGCAAAGCCTAAAAACTGTTGGATCTGTTTCCTGTTTGTGGGAGTTGGCCAATATGCCACAGCACTAACCTTTATTGGATCCATATGAACATGGTTTGCGGTGATGATGTAACCCAGGAAGGAGACCTTCTTGGCAAGAAACTCACATTTCTCAGCTTTGCAGTTAAGTGAGAAGATTAAGATGTCGTCAAGGTAGACGAAGACACATTTGTTGAGGAAGTCCTTCAACACATCATTGATGAAACCCTGAAAGACACCTGGAGCATTGCATAAACCAAAATACATCACAAGATATTCATAGTGGCCACTAGGAGTATTGAACCCAGTCTTCCACTCATCCCCCTCCCGAATTCTGACGAGATGATAGGCATTTCTTAGGTCCAGTTTGGTGAATACTTGGGCATCCTGCAACAGTTCAAATGCTGAAGACATTAGTGCAGGGGTGGCCAACCCGCGGCTCTCGAGCCGCATGCGGCTCTTTGCCTAGTTTCATGCGGCTCTTCAGTTCATATCGAATTTTATATGTGTGAGTTTGGGGGAGAGACACTGACTCCTGACTAGTGTTGCACGGTGTACCGATACTTGAAAGGTACCGCGACACCCTGCCGTTAAAAACGTTACGATTCCTCCGTTTCATTAGTATCGGTACTTTAAGAATGACGGGGGAAAGTACTCCGGTGAGAAAGCGCCGTTTTAATAAGAGCCGTGTGTGTTTAGCGCTCTGCTTCCACTCCCTGCACTGCAGCCGTGCCTGCAGTCCCGCCCCTCTCAAGCACGTAATAAGTCCCTCCCCTCTCAAGCACGCTCTAAGTGCCTCCCCTCTCTCGTGCACGCGCTAGCTGCCAGAGCATGTGAGAAAACGAGAAGCATGGCTGCAAGTGGGAGTGCAACTGCCGCTGCGCCTCGGCTTGTTGACAAAAAAGACGCCAGAAGCGAAATTTGGAAGTATTTTAGCTATATCTCTGATAGTGAGGGCAAGCCTACGGACACCACGAGGCCTGTCTGTAAGACATTTATTAATTTTATTTAATACGAATTCTTGTCATTTATTTTATTTATTGTTCTCATTGTTTAAAAGTTTGTGTTATGGTTATGGTTCTGGTGTGAAATAAAGCACAATAATTACATTTAAGACCGTTTCCCTTTTTTTAAGAAAAGTATCGAAAAAGAATCGGAATCGCAATTCTTGACTTGGTATCGAAACCAAAATGTTGGTATCGTGACAACACTAGCTACTCCTGACAGTTAAACCTGTAGGTTTTAAATTTAGTAGGTCTGTTAAGTATTGAATGCTGATAATTCTGACGTAATTTGGCCGGTCAAAGTTGTTTGGGCTCGGATAAAATCGCTCCGTTACTTTCGTCCCGTGTTATGTATGTTGTGTATGTGTGGTGTCAGTATGAGAGGATGACAGCGCGTATAATTTTTGATGTGGCCCAAGAGCCAATCACAATAATACCTGCGATGCAGTGAACCAATCACCTTTGAGGGGGGGGAAACCTATCGTTGATTAAACATTATCCAGTGTTTCCCCTACCATTGTCTTGGAGGGGCGCTGCGCCCCGCCAACGGAGCCCCGCGCCCCCCCCTGAAATTCAAGGTGTTTAAAAAAAATATATATATAATTTTATTTTTAAATATATATATAGCACCAAATTGCAAATAATCTATAACTACTGTCACTTTTCACATTGAACATGTGCTCTTTTATTAAATAAACTAAACGCTTTCATTTTAAGTTGTGAGTTTAGTGTTTTTGACCCTAAGAAACACTGATGCATTAATCAATAATCCACAGCTCCTCTCTCTGCTCCAGAGGATTTACAAAATATATATCCCAATGCCACAAAAATGCATCAGTGACGTGGTTGAAATCTTGTCTCCAGAAAACAAAAAACGGAAACAAGCGGTATCAGTGACTGTGTTTGATGTGGCTCTTTGCAGTAACATAGAAAAAATGTGGCTCTTAACCTCTGACTGGTTGGCCACCCCTGCATTAGTGGGAGGGGGTATCTATTTTTAAAAGTTATTCCATTGAGACTGGACTATAGTCTATGCATGGACGGAGAGAACCATCTTTTTTGCCCACAAAAAAAAAGCCTGCGGCCGCAGGTGATGGCGACGATTGAATGAGTCCAGACTTAACCAGTTTAGCCCTGAGCCTGTTTTTCAGGTCTCAGGCTCGAAAATGACATTCCCAGAACAAATGACCATACCTTCCCTTCTAAAAGGGTTAAATTAATAATCTTTCTTCTCAAAGTAATGATAAACCTGTGAGTTGGATGTAGAAAAGTCAGAATCAATATAGATGTTTTTTATTTTAAAGAAAATTCAGATTGAACATGGTAAAAAACTGTAAATTATAGTGTCCGTCCAAAACATATTTTGTACTTATAGTGAAAACTAACCTTTGATGATGGGTTAGTAGACTAAAAGCTTTAGGAATCCAAAGTACAACATATAATAAGTACCCTGTATCAAGATTGATGCAAAACAAGGAATATTTGACCTTTTTAGACAGATTTAGCAAACAAAACCTCTTCTGGGGCCATTTGGGTGGATTTTCCTTATCTCTGGCCCCCCTTCTTCGATTTTGACACGTGACATCTCTTTCTGACCGTAACGGCCCCTACACACGGCGGCGTGCGTTGCCGCTTCAACGCTTCTGCCCATTCACTTTGAATGGGGTGACGTCATGATTCGCCGAACTGCATTGTGGGAGCAAAGCGTAGCTTCTCTCGCGGTGCTCGCTGCAAAAGTAGAGCAATGTTCTACTTTTGCCGCCTCGACGGCGGCGTCAGCCAATCAAATCCCGCGTATGCAAATCTGACAGTACAAGCGCTAGCCAATCAAACCGCGTGTATGTTGGGAGAGCCAGACCGCAGTTATTTCCCATATGTCAAAAAATGGAGGAGAAAATTATCGTGGCGGTAGGGAATCACCCGGTACTATATGACCAGTCCCTCTTTACATACAGGGATACAAACCGGAGGAGCCAGGCATGGGGGGAGGTGGCAGAGACAGTGGGTGAAACTGGTAGGTTTTCACCTGTTTGGGGAGTTTATATCCAGTGTACTTCGTTTGAATGGACAGCTAGCAAGCATAGACAGTATATTTAGCCAGCATGGATGTAGCATGAGCTTTGCTTTGTATGTCCGGGGCGGGACATTCATATGATTGGTTGTTGGTCGCGTTAATCGTGTTGACTCCCCAAGGTCAAGACACGCCCACCGCCAAGCGGTAACGCACGCCGCCGTGTGTAGGCTCCGTTAGAGCCTATAGGCTCTGTGCACAAGATGGCGTCTATCAACTTCCGGCGGCTGGGTGTGCGGCTGAGTACTTCCGGTTTGAGTACAGAGTTTTGACAGCTTGACAGTTTGTAATGTCTCCTAACCCGGGAGATAAGTTTCCATTCATTTCGGCAAGCCTGGGCAACAACGATTAAAAGATTTCTTGCTCCCAAACCAATGGTGTATTTCATTACAAAAAGCAGTTATACCATACTATGTTTAGGTACTAATGAATTATATCCTCAAAACAAACGCACACATAAATAACAAAGGAAAATACATAATTTAATAAATCCACAATATGATAACATTTTACAGATTAATTTAATAAACTTTTACAAAACATAGGTTGATGTTATATCGGGGGGAAAAATATCTGCAAAAATCTGCATATTTAAGTAATGCTAGTTTCTATAACAGATGAACAGATGTACAATATCCAGAAAGTAGATTAGCATTTCCAACATATCCTCTGAAAGAGTATTAGTCGTTGAGTTGAGTAGTGAGCCATTTTTTTTTTTTTTCGTGGTGCGATGTCTGCTGAGAAGTCCTTGTATGCCTCGCTGACTTTGAGGACAAGGTCGTGCTCCCCCCGCACGACCTTGTAACGTGTACTCCTTTGAACATGTTTATATGATCATTAGGACTTTAAGAACAATTTTACACTCAGACAACAATCACAAAGTTGTAGCAGGCTACATACAATTACTTAGGACAATAGATATTACCTTACACCGTCAGCAATTGTAAACTGCTTTGGCTTAGTGGAAATGAACACCATGTCACTCACTCTGCCTGGTTTCACACCCTATTAATTACACAAAAGAATTGTTTGAATTGATGCAACATACTAAATCAGCTCTTGGCACAAAGGAAATACTCATTAAACCGTGGATTGGTTGTGAACACATACTGTACTTACCATGGTTCTTGGCTTGGGCCATCGCTGCTCTGTTTCAGTGCAGCTGAGGACAGGGGGAACAGCAGCCAGGTTGAGTGTGGAGTAGTGTGCGGTCTGGAACAGCAGTGCAACATTGTGGTTGCAGTGTGCTGTTCCAGCTACACAGGAACACTTTGCCACTGCAACCTCCACAGGTGAGCAGTTCTCAAAACAAAATGTCAGTCATTTTACATTTAGGACACTGCTTCAATACAACACAGACAAATGAGAAAGCTGAGAGCAGGCTGATCAGGCAAGTAGTAGGTGTGGGAAAAGGCTAAACCATGTCAGGTTGTCAGTCACATCACATACACAGAAGTTCTGCTGTTTGGAATACTGTAATTTAAGGACATTCAAACAGATACGCTTGTATAGCCTCAGCTCTCTCAATTTATTATCTTATATTATAACTACATAAAATAGTGTTAGTAGAACATTGAACAGCTTAACATAGATGTAGGGTACAAAACAAGCACTTACCTAACACTGGCCAATACAAATAATTGGACCCTACATGGATTATACTAACCATTCAGTAAAGAAAAGCAGCCGTCACAACCAGTTTCTGGGGTTTCCATGAAAGCAGAGACGGTTTTCAACCTCTCATTAAGAATCTTTGATGAAAGCTAAGTTTGGGTTTAGCTAATGTATTTATCATTTTACACAGAGGGTTACAAAACGAAAATGAATCTGTAGCCCCTTCATGCTACACACACATAGCTAGCTACCAGTTGATGTGAGCACATGTATTGTCACTATGTAATCTGTTGCAACCATAGTTGCAACACGTCAGCTAGCTGGGTTTATTTGAATCCTAAATCACAGGTTACCTACTCTTGCCACATCAAAACCCCAGAACATGAACCTGATTGAGGCTTTGAACCGATTAACACTTTTTATTTGCCTCCCTACTCTGAGATCGTGAGGCTTTTCATGCTTTCTCATGGACCTGTAACAGCTAGCCCTGACGCTCACTCTCCCTGAAGGTAGATCTTTGTTTGAAACTGTGGGGAATTGGATATCATTCATATAATCCAAAAAAACGTAATAGTACATCATTACAACGCTTTACACTGTATCAAGACTGTCAATTTGTCAAAGTTAGCCAGTAACCAGTGGCGGCTGGTGGAAAATATTTTTGGTGGGGCTGTTGATATAGTGAGTAAAAAAAACGTTTTGGGGAGAAATGAGCCCTTAAAGGAGACCTATCATGCTATATTTAAATGATATAGTGTATGACCATACCTATATAAGGTATATTTATACATTTTATTTTTCAAAATACCAAACAGATCATTTTTTAGCCATGCCTCGTTTCGCTCATTTTCGCTCTTTTCCAAGCCTGTCTTTGAAAATCTGAGCAGCAGCTGACCACGCCCCCCTGCAGAAGAGCGGGGCATGAGCCGGTGAGAGTCACGTTAACATGCTTGCTGTGATTACGAGTGTGGAATAAACATGTCATCTCAGAGCAATGCATGTGTTCAAGCGTATTATCAATTTGATCCAGAGACTGACCCTGAAGCAGCGGAGGTTTTGGTGGAGGTGCAAAGATCTCGGTTGCAGCAGGACGTTTCTGAATGGTTAGTTGACAAGCTGTTGTTCCTATTTATTTTACTCCGTTACGATGATTGCTACTTATTCCGTTCATATTTTGGCTAATTAGCAAGAATGCTATGTGTACAGTTTATAACTTAGAGCTTGTAACGCAAAAACAGCGATACATATATTTATAAAGGGAGACATTCATATTTTCAGCATATATACAATGGCCTCATTGCGTTTATTAATAGTTTACAGCGCTTTTCTTCCAACATTGTGCAACAACCGTTGGAAAGTTCAATAACTTAGGGTGATAAAAAGTATAACTCCAACAACACCTCAGTTGTCAGCAGTGTGTGTAGTTTCATGTGTTTTTAAAAGCTCAGTTATTGACTTCTTTCTACAGGTGTATGTGCAAATTGCGCCACGATGCCTTCTGAACCGGAGAATGTGTGCTGCATGGCGATACCACAGGTAACATTTTTGATAGCTTCACTAAGTTGTCTGTTTAGAGAATGCATTTTTAACATGTCATTCAATATGTTTATCACACTAGGTGTCAAGACGGATGCAGGAACTTGAGGACTCTGTAACCTGTATGGTGGACCATCCTGGATTGGAGCCTGTGTGCCTGAATGTGTTCTCCCTGCAGAATGCATTGAATATTTACAGAGCTGAACATGGTGGACTACAGTTGAGGCAAATAGAGCAGTGAGTGGTTTGTTTCTTTTGACTGAAATTGTAAAACGAATGCTAATATTGTTCATGGAAATAAATACTGGTGTATATGGCTTTATGCAATCTTTCATTGTACATGTACTATTATATATATATATATATATTATTACACAGCAATGGCATAACACACCCATGTGTACGACAAAAAAAGTCCACACACAACCTTATGCTTTTGAAATCAGAATATTCTTTACCCATCCAAACATGAATAATCACGACACATTTGATATCAACTCGGAACTTTATTGTCAAAATCAACGGTTCTTTGAACCCATAAAAAAAAAACGAAATGTACTTGTATTTTGTATAAATGACACAATATATTTTTTTAATGATTGCGGGCGTCACAGGTATCTAGCCTACAGAAGCTTTGTGAGCTGGTGCTGGGGCTTCCTTGGACGCAGGATCAGAGTGGTGATTCCGGCCTGCGTTGTCCTCAGGATTCGCAGGGAGTTTCCTGATCCGCGAAATGTGTATGTTGGGTTCAGACGGCAGCCAAATTGAACCGTGTAGCATACCCGGAGATGACCTCCTCCCTGTCAGGTCGCTCATATTGGGAACACAGGTCCTCTGGGATGGGTATCTTCAGAAGCTCCTGTGTGAATGGTGCAGGGTCCACAAAGACTCTGTCGAATATGAGGTCCATCAAGTTGGCCACGTAGCCTGTGCAATATTAAAAAAAGCACAACAAAAAATGTGGTTTAGATATGCATGTAAAAAACTGAAAGTTCTTTCTAATTTTTTTATTTTATATTTGTAAATAGTTGTATAATAAATATTTTAAACACTTACGGAATGTGGGGTCAGTCTTTACTGGTTTTGCTCTGCATTCTCCCTTCCTGGCCTTTGGGAACTGCAGTTTATATAGAGGGTTTCCAGTGGATGTAGTGGCTTGTGCACGCTCAGCGTTTTCATTGTAGTGCAGGGCTGCCAGGTACAGTCTTTCATTTCCGCCATGAGGGAAAAAAAAGTAAATAATAGCAAAGAATGTACAAATTGTCACTAATTAGTAAGTAACTATGGTTTATTTTACCTGCACAACATTCCAAGAAATGGAAACACAACATTCTTTGGAGCAAAGCGCAGGATGACGGCATGGAATGACTCCAAAGATTAAGTCTGGTGGTGTGGGCTGAGTTTGGCCACAGCTTTCAAAATCCTCTTGGTTGAGAGAATTGTCTCCAGCTTGTGAAAGGCCGGCGTTCCTAAGAATTTGAAAATCAAAGTCATATTTGAATTGTCATGCTTTATAGATTGTGTCTGACAACATCCTGTATTCAATAGTTGTCCCTTACAAATATTTATAGAGGAGTAATGTAATATGGTTTATGAACAACATACCTGCAGCCATCCATTGGTATTGCGCAATGCGCAGTGGATGAAGGCACTTAGGGAACCATTTGGCCACTCTCTCAGGCCCGGTGGTGGAGGTTGCTGCAGTCCAGTATATGTGGTTTCTTATACTCTTCACCCACCCTCGAAGTTTTTCGCAGTCCTTCTTTTTTGCAGCCTTCTCCAGTTGCTTAGAAATCCCTAATAAATACATTTAACATGTAGTTAATATACATACAAGTTTACTCAAAATATTATTATATTATTATTATAGAAATTAACATAAATAAAAATACCTTTTTTATGTGCCACACATCAAAGAATTGGGTGATGCTGCTTTCCCTTAGGAATTTCTGAATTTGCAGATGTCTGTCCGTGACAATACAGTCCAGTCACACCACGTTCCTTTAACAACTCCAGACTCCTTTTCAGGCCCTCTAACGCCATGTGGTAGCTTCCACCAACCTCATTGCTCTGTTATGACACATACAAATAACCATTGATACACACATTTTAAATATAACGTGCAAACAGTGTTAAAGAAAAAAACATTGATATTTCATTTCACCCCACTTACCTGAACCAACTGGAGATCAACGACTTTGTTGTTCTTCAGGTCCATCATAGTGTAGCTTCCGAACTTTGCATAGTGGCCTGTGAAAATATGTTTTACAGTAATTACTTTTCTCTGCGGATGGTGAATTTGTATTTTTGCTTGTAGTGTTTAGCATATGTTTTTCAGGAACCATTAATTGAATAAATCACACATAGTGAAACCCCTTTCTGAAATGTAAAATGTGAATTATATAAAAAATACATACCTGGAGAGTCAGCCCATATATCACCACCAACTATCACTTTCTCCTCTGCATGGAGCTTCTGTAGCATGCCTTCCTGTGATTTTTGCCAGTAAGAAACAATCGCTGGCTCAATGAACATCCTGGCATGCCTTCAGAAGGTGTTGTATTTGCATAGCTGCATATTCATTGTTTGAAGACCTAATGGTTGAAAGAAAACCGCAAGAACACATTTTAATCTCAAAGATCACCTGTAGATTTGTTGACGAGTCGATGAGGAGAACCTGGAAAGTGCAAATGAGCTGCCCTTTTTTAAACAGGGAAAGAGCTGAACATGTCATTATTTTTATGTCATCATTTTCTCACTCTTGTTATTGTTACCTTGTCCTATCGTATTCAACAACAACATTTGCATTTTCAAACATTGGCAATACAATCTTCTGCAGTTAATTTACCTTTGAAAGTTTGTAGAAAGATGCTCTGTTGACATATGTTGCAACTGATAGCTGCAGGTTTCCAACTGGAGTACTCCCAAGAACAGGCTGGCTATTCCAGTTTCTTGTAAACTGACAATGGGGGCACAGCTGCTGCACTGATATGAATGTACCGATCCTTCTGGTTTGTACATTACACACACGCTTGCACACAGGACATGATTCAAAAAGCTCCATGAGGCAGGTCTCATACACGATGTATGTGTTGATCGTCTGGGGGGGGTTTTGTTCTTGACCACTAAAACAAAAAAATAGAAGTTAATATCCATCACACAGATTGTTGCTTTAGAGATCTTTGGTGTTTCCCTATTATCAATGTTTGAATTATATACAGCAAAAAATACAATACATAGACAAACTCACACATAGTGATATTTCAGTAACTTACGACATGGCTGTTGTTTCTGTAGCATTTGTTATGGATTCTGCTGGATCATAAGTTGCATCCTGGCCTTCGGAAATCACCAAAGAAGAGCTTCCCTCAAATGGATCTTCGTATTCCTCTTCAAGATCCACACGGGGCCTCTTTGGTGGTCTCTTTAAGGGGGTGGATGTTAAAAAGGGCACTGGCACTTCCAACGGAAGTGTTTCGACACCAACGCTTCTGCAGGGAATTTTAGCCTGGACAGCTGTAACATAATTGTATTTGACATTAAAAACAAAACAAAAGATAAAACAAAAATATTTTACAACAATTAGAAGCACACAAATTAAAGGCTACAACATCAGAATGTCAAGATGTATCCAAAGAACATTTGAAAAACGTGCTTCTAACCTGTACTTCGATGTGAACCAAGAGTCCTCTGTAGCTGATAGCTGTGTACGAACAGTACGGTACTTGGGTGGGTCAGTCTGACATGCAGAATCTGTCATCACAGGTAATCTGCTGGTAGCATGTGAGGTGCTGGCCTGTAAAGAAGAAAACAAAATCATCTCAATTTAGTATTCAGGATGAGAAAATACTATTTGGATAAATATCGTCTGAAATCCCAAAAGATGGGGGCTAAAACTCTCTATTTAGCAAAGCTCTTTGCTTAGCCTTTTCCAATCTGAGTTAGTTTTGAACCGTAACGTGCATGCTGTGTTTCTGACTCAATACAGATGATGTGTTGGAGAGGGGCTGAGCTCAGTAGACTGACTGTAATGAGTGCTAGCCACTAATTAGCCTGTTGCTAGGTAAGGCCTCGTCAACAACAACAGACCAACGGGGCTTTAGTTCTGTTTTACTCATGGTGTGTGTCCCCCCTCACATACATACACACAGTGTTGTATCCTAACACATCCACATTTATATTCATGTGCGTAAACAAGTAAACATACAAAAGCTTTTACATATAACGCTGGAAAAAACGGCATGTCTCATTAGCGTAGCGTAGCTTAGCTTACAGATCTGATCGTTCTTACAGACTACAATCACAAAAGCTTTTACATATAATGCTGGAAAAAACGGCACTTACCTACAGAAGATTACGTTTGTTATTATAACTTACTCAATATGATTTTAGAGGATACAAAATACTAATAAATAGGAGAATAAATACTTGTGTTATCGGCTAGGGCGTGGCTTTACAGCCTTCACACAGATCGCCATTACGGCAGTATGTCTGAACATGTTAGCAAATGCCTGATAATTAAAATAAAAGACAAAGCAAAGACTGCGGAGCGTACAATATAAAATGTTATAAAAACATATAAACACCTAACCGATTACTATTTGGGTTTGAAGCGACATTGATACGGCGAAGCTACATGCTACATACTACATACTACAAGCTAGAGATAGCTTTATCAGGAAAAACACCGCTAAATAAAAACTTACAGCTTCAAAATTGGATGTGTCCTCACTGGCCTGCTCCCGGATGGTTGGTATTGATCCCGGGTTTAGCATTAGCTTGGAGGCATATCCGTGTTGGACTTGAGAGAAGTTCATAAACATGTCCGTGGTAAAATGTTTGGAACACACAAACAGAAATCTGCCGTGGTCTTCTGGCACATGTCCCTTGAAAATGAAGTCTAGCCACAGATTATTTTCTTTTTCCACTGATGGCATTGCATGCAGTCCCCTGTCCCGAGTCTTGCAGCCAACAACAGCACAAAGTTTAACTCGCTTAGACATCCTGGCAAGAGCAGACAAAAACACAGATGTGACTGGAGTTGATTTACCCTGCCGATAGCCTATATGCGAATGAGAGGTTTGGCAATGCACGTGGCCGTGGCTCATTCCCCTGATAGGTGGAGAGTTGACCAATAAGCGGAGCACGTCTCTTTTTCAGATCCGTTTCAGCCACTTTTTTAGAGATTTGGCGAAGGAGGAAAATAGAGAGGGTTGTGTTTTCTGACACTTGGTGAGTTCCCTGGAACACCGGGGACACATATTCATGTATAAAAGACGTCCAAAGGTGCATTTTGCATGATAGGTCCCCTTTAAATTAGGACTTCTGGTGATGTAATGGCGCGTTTCCAGTGCAGCGCGGAGCTCGCTTTAATGCTGCGTTCAGACCGGACGTGATGCGAATATTCGCTTCGCTCTAAACGCTCCTATCGCATTGCTCTAGTCGCTCGAGTTTCACAGCGGCTGCCAGCTGTGTTTACTCACATCATTCAAACAAGACGCGCTCGGGAGCTATAACTACAACAAAATGAACATATTTTACCGTGATTAAATTGTAATACACGTTTCTAAATGATGCCGACGTAACAACATACTGATACCGGTTAGTAAAAACCATGAATTAATGCTTTGACAAGTCTGAAGACAGACGGCAGGCAAAAAACCTTTTAGAATGCTTGTTTTCTGAATGGAGCTTGGCTAAGCTAACGTTATATATGCGCCGACCGTCCACACTCACAACAACGGTCTATACAGACATAAATAAACCAGCGACTGTAGTCTCCATGACACAGACAGTCTGTGGTTTGTACTTGTTTAACTTTTGTCTAGTTTCTGAACAGATCGTATCTGTCCCTGGCTGTTTGAAGAGCAAGCATGGGAAACAAAAGACAGCATTTACCTGTTTGCATCCAGCTAGCCATGCCTTTCTGGTGTACCAGCTACGAAGCCTCGTTGATACGTTTTGTCTTTTTCACGAGTTTGCTGCGATATATACAAATCGGGTTGTTCCGGTCCAAGGTCTTTAAGCAACAGTTTATCTCCAAAACTTCTCCTTTCGAAAGGATTGGAGATTAGCTCTTGAACGGAATTGGGCGGGGACCGAGGTCCGGCGACTCCACCTGCACACAAAGCCATTCTCATCCAACTCATCCGATCCAACACCTTGGTCACTCACGAGTCTAAAAAACAACTCACGTCAACGCACGTAAGCAACGTGGGCGCCAACGTGAGCGCCATCGTGACCAAAATATTTGACGCCGCTGATTGGCTGAAATTATGTTTCGGCGGCACAGTTTACTATTGAGACTTTTGCAACGTGCTGGTTGCTGCTGTTTGGCTCGGGGGCTCCTTGCACGGCGCCTGGTAATGATAAACTAATGCCACGGGCAAGGCCAGGCAGGAAACAATTTTAAACGAGATTTTATTGTAGATTATACATGTTACTGATACCAATTGTATGATATTTACCTTGTTCATTAAAAATAAAAATATAAAATATATATTTTTTTTAAATATTTTTTTTAAATATATATTTTTTAATTTAATATATTTTTTTATATATTTTTTTGTATGTGGGAAGAGGTGGGGCGGTGCCCCTAGCGCCCCTATGGGCCGGCCGCCACTGCCAGTAACTACAGCTTTGTTTGTCACTTACCTTCATAATTGTCGACGTAGCTGGAATGTAGCTACATCTTGAACCCCTTTTCTCTTTTGCTCCCCGGGGCTGAGCCTGCCGCTTGTACCAGCCGATGAATATCACTGATGTTAACCTTCGGTAGGTCTTGGAGACATCGAGTGTAAAATAGTGCCTATATAATATCTATACGCTATCTATCGCTCTTCCCTCTACCGCTCTACTGTAGACCGGAAGTTTACAACCGCACACTCAGCCGCCGGAAGTTGATAGACGCCATCTTGTGCAACTAGCCCATAGAATCAAAGGGAAATCTCCCCGCACACACTCATGTTAAAAAAAGATGGCGTCTTTGTGTACACAGTTTTGCTCCAGAGTGAAGCTGTCTCTAGGTCTGACATCTCAAAACCGAAAAGCAGATTTATTGCTCATGGATTATCAGAAATCATTCAAAGTGACACAGACACATTGGATTAACCTATGGATTAATTTCAGAATCGTTTTTATCGTTTTAATGCCATTGAAGACCACTTTTGACCAGACTACCACACAGGTGAGCCATTTGGCCGTTTTTAGCTAACTAGCTCCACATGTTTTGATGTGTGTTCTTGTCATTATCTCCGTGAATTCGTATAATTGAGTGATAATGAGGGTACCCATCGATTCTGTGTCCCCTTACGATGTGAAACGATGGGTTGAGATGTGCAGCAAAGATACATAATAAGGTTTTGTGAGTGAATTTCGGTGCAGTCATCTGTTAGCATTTTTGGCTCCTTGCTAATTCAGAGGCTCAGCGTTAGCATTGTGGGGGGTTTTTTGAAAAAAAAATTAAAATGATCAGTTAGATGAGTTTCTTTCCGTTACATGGATATAACACATTCATAGTTTATTAAATGAACATGCCCTCAGACACTGTTTTCTGCAAGATGTTGCAGGAGGCCCCCGGAACCGGGGTCTCTCGGGCTTAACAGGTAAGGGAAGAGTCAATATAAGTTTTCATGGCCTCCCTTTCTGGTGCAGAGATGGAGTAAAGCCGACCTCTAGGGATCGAAGCTCCAGGCAAAAGGTAAATTGGGCAGTCATAAGGTCGATGAGGTGGTAGCGATGTAGACTTAGTCTTGTCAAAAACGTATTTTAAGTCCAGATAACATGTGGGCACTCTAGACAGGTCAGCGAAAAACAGACAGAAAATCACAAAGGGAGGAGGAGGCCCGGTTCTACGGGGGTGCAGCACGGAGCGTCCACACAGCAGCGTGCGTTGACGCTTGGAGGTGGGCGTATCTGAAGCTTGGGGATTTTTTGCGAGCAACGCGACCAACAACCAATCACATGAATCTCCCGCCCCCGACATACAAAGCAATAGCAATGTTAAAACGAAGTAAACTGGATATAAAATCCCCAAACAGGCGAAAACCTACCAGTTTCACCCACTGTCTCTGCCACCTCCCTCCATGCCTCGCTCCTCCGGTTTGTATCCCGGTAGATCAACAGAGACTGATCATACAGCATCGGGTGATTCCATAGACTGTATATATAAATGGACGTGGGTCCGTGACGTCACCCATAGGATTCTGCAGTTGCCGTGAAGCCCTTAGTAGGCGGAGTTGGCCACTAACGGCTCGACAGTGACGCCAGAGTTCAACTCCCGCCTTCTCCAGCCTGCTCCAAATAAGGGCAAAGAGGCGGAGCCGAGGCGGGACCTGCTGCCACCGAGCTGGAAGTTCCAGAGCTAGCTGAAGCTACCAAGCTAAGCTAACATGCTCCCCATCTGCACGCTGCCGTCGCATTTTACGTTTCTAAGGTAAGCGGACATGAAACTATTCAGCAAAACTATAAATAATAATCTAAGTTATTGAGTTTTTAGCATAATACTTCAGAATCTTAAAACCCCTTAACGTTTGTATGCAATTGTGCTAAATTCAACACTGGAATCAAGCAAATATTAATATGTTTGCATGACATTAGTTATTTATATTTTGATATCACTTAACTATACGTTTAATACATTTAAGACAAGCTAAGGTACATGTGATGGTAGCTAGTTAGCGCTCTTACCTGTGAGGCCTCCTCCAAACAGCATAATAACCAGACTATCATTAAAACTAAGTACCAGTTATAGATCCTTGACTTTAGACAAACAATTCAAAAGACAAAATGTATTTAAAGACCAATCTTTATTTGAATGTGCCTCTTAACCTGAGATATTAGTTATACAGTAATAGTATTGACAATCTAACAAAACTGAGCAACTCAACAGTCAACTTTATGTTTCTTATTGTCTAAAGCATTTATTATTTTCATTTTCCCAATCTCATATTCAGTGTGGACGGATTGAGACAGCATGGTGTCCAGAGAGCTGCAGAGACTTCAGGGAGAAACCTCCGTGTGATGGACGTCCTGTCTGTTGGTTTGGAGAGGACTGAGGGTCTTTCCTCTGCGAGGAGGACCAGGGCTGATGAAGGAGCCCATGCTGGGCAAAGCTGATACCAACTGCACAGGCCTAGTCGGTCACTTTATTTGACTAAATGTGTTTAATACATTTAATAGGTTTACACCTTCTGTCCATATGTGCTTTTTATTTAAAAAATTTGATTAACTTTTGGTTCACATTTCAATAAATTGTATTTGTATTTGCACTCCTTTTGTCCATTATTCTTACTGAAAATGTTAGATTACACATTCACATCTGACTGAAGATTGGCCCCATTTATTTGTGACGTTGCAAAACAAGGTACATGTTGTGAAGCTCATAAAGTGAGGCAAATATAAATAATCAGCTGATGGAGTGTAGATGTGGAAATAGCTGCATTCGATCAACTGACTGTTTTTACAATAAAAGTAGTTTCTTAGTGAATGTCCTGTACTGGTCTTAAAATCTCATAACATCAGCTTTTAATGTTCCTCTTGGATGTTCTTCTTGACCCTCAGAGAAGGAGAAAATGTCCTGTCTTTCAGGCATGTCCTTTCCTAACAAAAATGACAGGAAACATAAAACATATTATTGCAGAACAAGTGTGTTATTTATGAAAGTGGTGTGTTTGTGTGTTTAGGGGCTGTAGATATAATTATTTTGTAATTGTAATGTTTTTTTTTTATTTCAACAATGAGCTACAAAGACAATCAGATTATGAATGAACAGTATGAAGTTCATCAACATTGAAATATATGTTATTATCAAAATAATATTGAACTGTTATCAAAACGTAGTGCAACTGTAGAAGCTTGCTCTGTTGTCTCACTGAAAGAATAACTTTTACCACGTTTTTTCAGACAATATTGAGAGATAAATAATAGCAGTTCTCACTATGTGTTAAATATCTTTGCCTTCAATACATTAAATTAGAAAGCTGACAAAGCCATATTGCTTGTTAACAATAACATCTAAATGTAACTTTTTGCATGGATAAAACCCTCAACTTAACTGATGTGTAGGTGATCTAGTATTTAGTATTGTTTAATGGAATGTATATCAGTGTATTCAAGTCAATACTTCATTCATTTAAACCAATATCTTTCTTGATTCTTTTTACAGTATGAAAAAAAGAGTCTTTGTACCTGTGCTGAAGTTCACTGCTGTGAGGAGTCCAGTTCTGTCTCTCACTCTCTGGTCCAGCCTGTCTGCATCACCTGGACACCTTAAACAAACAGATATATATATATGTAAAGTACCATGTGTACAAACAATATAACTGATTCTCTTCTGTTGAACATGTTGGATTGTGTATTGTCCGAGTCAGGGTCCTTTTATTTTACTGTAACTTTGGAAGTTGTGTTACCAATGCTTACTGTTTATTTGATACCAATTTGGTAATGAAATTAATAAAAACAACAAGGTTTGGGTTCGTTCTTCAGATGACTGTGACGTTAACGTGTTAGCTCAATAATGCTCCAGCTCAACCAACCATATTGTAATATCTAACTAATCATCTTGAAATATGACATTAATTGTAATATACACACATCTTATTGTGAGGTTGATTTCACATACACTACTTCGACGTTAGCTTGTCTACATACTTGAGCATAGCCAATTTAAATTAACCTTAGCGATGCATACAGTTCTACCTACATAATAAAATATCTCTCTAAGTTACAAGGATGACCTTATTTTATCAACCTCAAGCAGAAGCCGTTTGTTTCTAGGTAAAATCATTGAAAAAGTTGTTTTTCAACAGTTGAGTAATTTCTTGCATTTAAATATGTCACGATGTGTCTGTGTTGTTGTTTTGTCTTGTCTTTTTCTATCTTTGGGTTTCCTGTTTTATTTTGTAAATTGTTCACCCCCGTGAAATGGACCCAGCAGATGATCCATTTGAGGTGGAGCTACAGCCTTTTCCCTTTGGTTTGGCTTGCTGCTGTGATTGGTGGAGTGGAGCGTCCAGTGTTCGGCAGAGGGAGGCCGCTCTGGTAGAGGCGCACCGGTTGGCTATGGAGAAACCAGACTTGGTGAATTTCTTGCCTGGCTGGATTTTGAACTTCCTCTGGGTGTGTGATTTCCAGCCTGCTGACTACAAACGTCTCGGTGTGGTCCGTCTGGAGTCAGCCAGTGCTTCTGCCCCAGTTCCTGCTCCTGTCCAGGAGTCGTATTCCGGAACTCGTCAGGCTTATGGAGGTCCACGGAGTATTCAGGAGGCTGCTAAGAGGAGTCGTCGCAAGGCCAGGCTAGCAGCCCGAGCCCCAGCAGCCATGGTTCCGGCTCCATTACAGGCCCCAACCGCCATGGTTCCGGCTCCAGTGCCGGACCCAGCAGCCATGGTTCCGTGCTCCAGTACCATCCCACATAGCCATGGTACCGTGCTCCAGTACCACCCCACACAGCCATGGATCCGTGTTCCGGTTCCTTGCCCAGCAGTCATGTTTCCGGCTCCAGAACCGGACCTTACAGCCATGTTTCCGGCTCCAGAACCGGACCTTACAGCAGTGTTTCCGGCTCCAGAACCGGACCTTACAGCCATGTTTCCGGCTCCAGAACCGGACCTTACAGCCATGATTCTGGCTTCAATTCCGACCCCCGCAGCCATGGTTCCGGCCCCAGCAGACATGGTTCCGGCTTCAGTACCGGCCCCGGAAGCCATGGGCTCGACTCCAGTGTCGGCTACAGGGCTGGCTCCCCAGCCGACGCCAGCTCCCCGAGTCTTGTCGGCGTACCGGCCGACTCCAGCACCTCGTCTTCTGCTGAATCCCCAGCCGACGCCAGCTCCCCGAGTCTTGTCGGCGTACCGGCCGACTCCAGCACCTCGTCTCCTGCTGGCTCCCCAGCCGACGCCTGCTCCCCGAGTTTTGTCGGCGTACCGGCCGACTCCAGCACCTCGTCTTCTGCTGAATCCCCAGCCGACGCCAGCTCCCCGAGTCTTGTCGGCGTACCGGCCGACTCCAGCACCTCGTCTCCTGCTGGCTCCCCAGCCGACGCCTGCTCCCCGAGTTTTGTCGGCGTACCGGCCGACTCCAGCACCTCGTCTCCTGCTGGCTCCCCAGACGATGCCAGCTCCCCATGTCCTGTCGGCGTACCGACCGACACAAGTTCCCTCTCGAGTCCCCTTTCGAGTCCCCTTTCGAGTCCCCTCTCGAGTCCCCTCTCGAGTCCCCTCTCGAGTCCCCTCTCGAGTCCCCTCTCAAGTTCCTACCCGAGTCCCCTCTCGAGTTCCCTCTCGGGTCCCCTCTCGAGTCCCCTCTCGAGTCCCCTCTCGAGTTCCCTCTCGAGTTCCCTCCTTTAGTCCCTCCTTTAGTCCCTCCTTTAGTCCCCTCTCTAGTCCCTCCTCTAGTTCCCCTCGCGAGTCCCCTCTCGAGTTCCCTTCTCTAGTTCCTCCACTAGTCCCTCCTCTAGTCCCTCCTCCAGTTCCCTCCTCTAGTCCCTCCTTTAGTCCCTCTCTGGTCCCCTCTCTAGTCCCTTCTCTAGTCCCATCTCTAGTCCCATCTCCAGTCCCTCCTTTAGTCCCTTCCCTAGTCCCTTCTCAAATCCCAACCCGATGTCCTGTCCCGTTGGAGGTCCCGCCGACTACTCTCCTGCCGGGGGTCCTGCCAACCCCTTGTCCTGTCCCGTTGGAGGTCCCGCCGTCTACTCTTCTGCCGGGGGTCCTGCCAGCTCCTTCTCCTGTCTCGTTGGAGGTCCCGCCGACTACTCTCCTGCCGGGGGTCCTGCCAACCCTTTGTCCTGTCTCGTTGGAGGCCCCGCCGACTACTCTCCTGCCGGGGGTCCTGCCAACCTTATGTCCTGTCCCGTTGGAGGTCCCGCCGTCTACTCTCCTGCCGGGGGTCCTGCCAACCCCTAGTCCTGTCCCGTTGGAGGTCCCGCCGTCTACTCTCCTGCCGGGGGTCCTGCCAACCCTTTGTCCTGTGCCGTTGGAGGCCCCGCCGACTACTTTCCTGCCGGGGTCCTGCCAACCCTTTGTCCAGTCCCGTTGGAGGTCCCGCCGTCTACTCTCCTGCCGGGGGTCCTGCCAACCCTTTGTCCTGTGCCGTTGGAGGCCCCGCCGACTGCTCTCCTGCCGGGGGTCCTGCAAATCCCGTGTCCTGGTCCTCTTCCGTGGGGGATCCTGCCGAGGCCTGTCCCACCAGCTCCGACACCGGGTCCTGCCCGGTCTCCGGCACTGTCCCGTCAGCGCCTTCCTGCCCGGCCTCCGGAGCTGTCTGGTCTTCGCCCTCTAGCCCGGCCCCCTGAGAGCCGCAGTCTTCACCCTCGAGCCCGGCCCCCTGAGAGCCGCGGTCTTCACCCTCGAGCCCGGCCCCCTGACTCTTCCTGCCGCGGTCCTTGCCCTCGGGCCCGGCCCCCTGACTCTTCCGGCCGCGGTCCTCGCCCTCATGCTCGGCCCCCTGACTTTTCCGGCCGCAGTCCTCGCCCTCATGCTCGGCCCCCTGAGTTCGCCCGCGGTGGCCTTCGCCCCTCCATAACCCCCATTTTGGACTCTGCCTTGCCCCCGGGCCGTCCGCCCGAGACCCCTTCCTGGTCCTCTGCCTTGCCCCCGGGCCATCCGCCCGAGACCCCTTCATGGTCCTCTGCCGTGCCCCTGGGCTGTCAGCCCAAGCCCGTCCTCCAGACCCCCCTCCACCCACCCTGGTGGCTTAGTGATGCGTCCCTCCTCCGGACCCCCTCCACCCACCCTGCTTAAGGTTTTGGACTTTTGTAGTTTTGTTTTGGGACGTCTGGGATCCGTCCCTTGAGGGGGGGGTACTGTCACGATCTGTCTGTGTTGTTGTTTTGTCTTGTCTTTTTCTATCTTTGGGTTTCCTGTTTTATTTTGTAAATTGTTCACCCCCGTTTCCTGCCTGTTGCTTTCTGTCTGTTTTCCCTCCCTGATTACCCGATTGTGTTCACCTGGTGCCTCTGTGTTTTCTCCTACCTCCTCACCTGTCTCGTGTTTGTTTGATTAGTCCTGGGTGTATTTAAGTTCTGGTTTTTCCGTCTGTCTTTGTCATTTCGTCTTGTGTTTTGACTTGGTCTGCGGTGAGTGTTCTGTTCTGTATTTGTTATAGTGGAGCCTTGAAATAAAGGAGCTAGTTTTTGTCACTTAAGTCTGCATTTGGGTCCTGCTTCCTGCACAAACCGTGACAAAATAACTGTTTTGATGTCTTCTAGTCAGGCTTTCGTCCAAACCACAGCACTGAGACTGCTCTTGTAAAGGTCTTTAATGACATCCACTTAAACACAGACAGTGGCAGAACTTCAGTGTTAGTATTATTAGATCTCAGTGCTGCGTTTGACACTGTTGACCACAGCATATTACTAGACCGACTGGAAAACTGGGTGGGACTTTCGGAAACGGTTCTAAATTGGTTTGAATCCTACTTAAAGGACAGCAACAACTTTGTTTCTATAGGTAAATACACATCTGAGTTGACAAATATGACATGTGGGGTTCCTCAAGGCTCCATCTTGGGGCCTCTTCTCTTTAACATCTACATGCTACCACTGGCTCAGATAATGAAAAACAACAAAATAAGTTACCATAGCTATGCAGATGACACACAAATGTACGTAACAATTTCACCAGGAGACTATACTCCAGTTAAAACACTGAGTAAGTGCATTGAACAAATCAATGACTGGATGTGTCAGAACTTTCTCCAATTAAACAAAGATAAAACTGAGGTAATGGTTTTTGGAGCCAAGTCAGAACGTATAAAAGTTAGTGCTGAGCTTCAGTCTGCAATGTTCAAAACAACAGATAAAGCCAGAAATCTAGGTGTAGTCATGGACTCTGACCTGAGTTTCAACAGTCACATTAAAACTGTTACTAAATCAGCCTACTATCACCTAAAGAATATATCTAGGATTAAAAGACTAATGTCACAGCAGGATTTGGAAAAACTTGTCCATGCTTTTATCTTCAGTAGACTCGACTACTGCAATGGTGTCTTCACAGGTCTCACTAAAAATCTATTAGGAAGCTGCAGCTGATTCAGAACGCCGCTGCTCGAGTCCTCACTAACACTAAGAAAGTGGATCACATCACTCCTGTTCTGAAGTCTTTACACTGGCTTCCTGTGTGTCAAAGAATATATTTCAAAATACTGCTGCTGGTTTATAAAGCACTGAATGGTTTAGGCCCAAAATACATTTCTGACCTCCTGCTAAATTATGAACCATCCAGATCTCTCAGGTCTTCAGGGACTGGTCAGCTTTCTGTCCCCAGAGTCAGAACTAAACATGGTAAAGCAGCGTTCAGTTATTATGCTCCAAATATCTGGAACAAACTCCCAGAAACCTGCAGGTCCGCTGCAACTCTGACTACTTTTAAATCCAGGCTGAAGACTTTTCTTTTTGTCGCTGCTTTTAATTGAACTATTCATATCTTAGACTGCACTGTAACTTTGATCCATGTACTTTTTTCTTTTAATGTTTAATTGACTGCACTGTAACTTTTATCCATGTATTTTTTCTTTTAATGTTTATTTTATTAGCTTTTCTTTTTAATGACTGATTTTAAATGCTATTTTCTTAATCTCTTTCATTTTTTGTAAAGCACTTTGAATTGCCTTGTGTTGAAAAGTGCTATATAAATAAACTTGCCTTGCCTTGCCTTGCCTTACAGTATTATCCCACTTAACGCTTAACACTTGTCTATTTCGTTCTAACCTTTATATACAGTCTATGATTTTAACTTGTATGCTACGATTAGCATCGTTAGCACCGATGTAGCTACCACTCGCTTACAACTAAACCAAGCCTTAACATTCATTACGTAGCTGATTAAAATCATTAACACATAAATAAAGCACTCGAATTTCACTTACCGCAAAACCGCATTCATGCACCGTCTGTTTTAACCGCAGAGCGAGTCACAATAGTCCGATATATAAGCATGAAGAACAAACAACCACGGCCGGCTTCAAGTTGTGTTCCCTGGATGAACTGAGCAGGCAGAGTCCCTGTAGCTTCACGGAGCAGGTAGCAGAGAGACAAGAAGCTAGCAGCAGCAGTCACTTGACAGAGCCGTCACTCAATGTGACCACGCCCTAATTTATGCAAAAACGTTAAGACCTAATATAAATAAAAGGGTCGTGTTAGAAAACAATTCACTCACAGATCCATAATCATGAAGGTTGAACCTAACTATATTCATAATAATATGTATTGCATCCATGGGTAGAAACATGTTTTTTTCTGCTGTAAAGTTGGGCATTTTAACATGGGGGTCTATGGAAATTGCTCCTTTCTGCAGTCAGTCCCTATCGGCCAATATATGAACTGCAGTGTGTGGCACTTCCGTATTGGCGTCCCGGCTCTTCCCCAGAGTTTGCCGCTTGGGTGATTCACTACCGCTATAATGAATTTGCCCTCCATTTTTTTGAATATGAGGAAATGACCTGCGTAGTCTCTCCCAGCATACACGCGGTTTTATTGACTAGCGCTTGTACTGGCAGATTTGCATAAACGGGATTTCATTGGCTGACGCACGCCGCTGTGTGGACGGGCCGTTACGGGTGCATTGCACCCTCAATTGAGTCATTATGCACCCTCATTTGAGAAATGTAAAGTGAAAAAAAACAAACGATTAAAAGTGAAAAATATTACATAATAATAATAACAGTAGTAATAAGAAGAAGAATATAGTTGAAATAAAATAAATTGTAATTGTGGTTAAATAACATTGTCTGCTGCATTTATTTGGTCAATTTAAACGGTAAGTAACGTTATTATGTCAGGTGCGCGTGACCTGTGCCGCTGCGCGTTCGTCATCTGCAAGGTGCTTACACAGCAGTCAATGATGGACATCAGAAAATGGTTTTAAAAAACAGCCCTTATCGCCAGCAGTAACACTGCATCTACTGCAGATAGTAACAGTTCAGATCATGGGGAGATTACGTTACCCGCGGCCACTGTCGTGGACACTAACCTCCTCCCGCCCGACTCGCCGGCTTTGCCCGCCTCGCCCACGGAGGCGGAGCAGCCGCAGCCGTCTTCGTTGCCCCAAACACCGCCACCCCTCGGCGGCACACAAGTGCCAGAGGACCTCGGCAAAACAGAGCCTGCCCAGGTATATTTAAAAAAGTACCCAACTCGCCTGTACAGTGGGGTAAGGCGCTCATTTTGCAGCTCATGGTTTCAAAACAGAGATTGGCTGGAATATTCATGTAAAAAAGATGCCATCTTCTGCTATGCATGTAGACATTTCGGTCTTAAAAGGGGAGTCATTTGTAAAATATCCATAAAGAAAAAGTAAATCTGTTTATAGTTCTGTTTCATATGCCCCCGGACCCCCCTAGAGGGTGTTAGGTCCACTCCCCACTTGTAAAAAATAGCACTTTACCACTGCACCCTCTCTAATCTCAGATGCACCCTGAGTCATTTTGTTCTGGAACCGGGTCTGGAGGAAGTTCTGAAATGAGAGACAAGAGGTAAGTACAAAATAAAACAGGAAGTGCATGACAATACTATATGACAGAGACTATAACTTAAAAAATGAACATGGGACATGACTAAACATAAATAACTAAATATAAACATGCAAGTAAAACATAACCCTGGTAACTAAGGACAAAAGCCAACATGCTTCAATGGAGACACAGAAAATGTCCATAGTTGGCGTGGGTTTACATTTTTGGGGTTTTCCCTTTCCTGTAGAGTGTTATCATGTGCAAAGGTCTGCAAAGGCTATAATCCCAAAGTTCATGCTACAGGGAGTTTCTCTCCCACACACACTATCTGAAACCCCTCCATTGGACGCCTTTGTTTGCTTCTGTAACATTATGACATCACTATGTAATATGCAGCATTCTATTGGCTAATGCTCAAACACATTGTATTTGATAGGCTAAAGCAGGGGTCGGCAACAGGCGGACCGCGGTCCGGATCTGGACCCAGACGCCGACCTATACGGACCCGGACCTATAATAAATACATTAATAGGGATTTCAATTTTGACGGGACGATTCTATTTTAACCGCTGCCGACAGGGGCGAAAGAGAGGAGTGAGCGATACAGGGAGAGAAACACAGAAGAAGAGATGAGAGAGCGATACAGGGAGAGAAACACAGAAGAAGAGATGAGAGAGTGATACAGGGAGAGAAACACAGAAGAAGAGATGAGAGAGCGATACAGGGAGAGAAACACAGAAGAAGAGACGAGAGCACGGCAGAGAGAAGCGGAGAGGAAAGTGAGTGAAGAGAATAATTAGCGATACTGGGAGAGGAGAGGAGAGTGAACAGGAGTGTTAGAGGCAGACAGGGAGAGACAAATAATTACACATGGCGCTCTCCAAGAAGAGGAAAGTGGACAGTGAGAACAGAGCTTTTAACCCTGAGTGGACTGGGAGCACAGAACCAGTGTGTCTCATTTGTTCAGAGCCAGTGAGTCTCATTAAAAGTGCCAAAACGCCACTATGAGACAAAACACAAAGTGTTTGACCAAACATTCCCTCTCAAGTCAGAACTGAGGTCACAACAAATAGTCTCAGAGCCCAATATGATCAGTCCACCAGGATCAAAATCAACACTAAATATCGTTCCAGGCTAACCAATGAGCACCTGCATGTGTGTATGAGAATGGCCCTGACACCATTTCAGTCCAGATCTAAACTCCTGGCAGGACAAGCTCCAGCTCAATTCTCGCACTGAATAAAACAAAGTGAGTGAGGGACTGCAATATAAGAGGGAAAGAAAGAGAAACTTTAAAACTGTTCAATTGTTATGATGTGTAAAGACTGATATTGTTCTATAATCGTCTGAAACTGTTAAGTCATGATGTGAAACGGTTAACAAAGAAAAAGGGAAACTCAAGCTGCTGCTACACTTTATTTTACTTATTTATAATTAAGCACTTTTGAGATGCACACATTTTCAAAAGCTATTTTATTTATTTTCTCTATTTTATTTTTAAATGCAGCCAGAGAGGAACATTACACATATCCACAGTATTTACTGTATATCTGTATAGTTGAATGTTCATTGACAATAAATATTGTTGTTTTTGAATTGTACTTTCTTTATTTGATTGGCAGTCAGTTGTTGATTACATGCAGACGTTGATAAAGCTACAGCTACTTCAATATATATCACACTAATTCATGAAGCAACTTAGACATTTTGATGTTCCGGACCTTTGCATGGGGAGATTTTCTCTAACTGGACCTCGTTGAATTTTAGTTGAATAGCCCTGGGCTAAAGGGAGCGACATCTCTTAGCGGTTGACCAATCACAACAGAGCTGGCCAGCTAACCAATCAGAGCAGATTGGGCTCTGGTTTCAGACAGAAAAAATAAAATAAAGAGCTTTCTGAACATTAAAGAATGTGAACATGTAACAGTAGATATGAACCTTAAAATTAGAAAAATATGTCCTCTTTAAAACATTATGATGATTCTGCTAATGTTTTATTAATTTATTTGACAGGGACATTGCAAATTGATTGACATTTCTGTAAATGTGCCAGAGTTAGCCAACAGGCTATTTTTCATCTGCAGTCCCTGGACAGATGTTGAAAGTCATCCTAAAAAAAAATAGTAATAGATGTTGAGACATTTTATTCAGAAGTGGGAGAAGGACCAACACACCAACATTGCCATCCTTGCTAAAAAAAGATAAGCACCCGAACCCCAATTCCACCATCCAACCCTTAAAAAAACAAACATGAACTTACATAGAGGAAAACACATATTCAAACACTGCCAGTGCTGAAACAGTTGACTGGGTAATCCGATAAAAAGAGTGACCCCTCAACTGCATGGCGAGCAACAACACCTGTGCTGCTCCACCCTCATCAGGGGGGTAATACCAGGAGAGAATGCAGGTCACACACAGGCACGCACAATGAAACACACAGGAAAAGCCTGCCTGAGAATAAGAACCTCCATTGAAATTATTGGCCATAGACCGGGCTCTAAATAAGCACAGAGGTGTAAGGAGAGAATCACCATCTCCGTTCAAAGGTAGCAAAAACTTCACACCTCCAAACATCATTATGCTTATCCCAGCCCTTATCGCAGCTCAGGAATAACTCAGTCAGGCTGCAGTCAGATCAGAGGAGGCCCCTAGATATACCCTGCTAATAAAAATAAATAAAAATAAGATGGAATAAAAATGCCCAGTGCTACTATACAGCCATGCTATCAGTGCTAAGCTCCCGCTTTCACTCAAGCATGCTGAAGGTGTTTTGTGCTGATAAATGTACCTAGTTTACATCTCGCTGCTCTAGAGAGAAGGAGTTCAGTGCCAGCCCTGGAGATTTGGAGACCCTATAAAGAGGATTACAAACCACCACCACTACCTCTGTCAGGGCCAAAGGCTGTTAATGGCAGTATCAATCATTAGATGCAATGAATGAAAGAAGGCTGCTATAAATAATAATATTAACAGAAGGAAATAAGTATTCTAAATCATCACATCATCAGCATAAAATAGAAGGCGGGTCTTTATTGAGGGATTCAACTACTGCTCAATGATCATTATTGAGATGGCATCACTTAACATATAGGTGAAAAGCGCTCAGACATCTGGCTCCTTCCATTAATATTGACCTGGAGGGGTTACATCTGACAATCTATTAACGGTAGAAATAAATTAACAATTAACCACAATGGATGGACTAAAGAAGACTGAAAAGACACAGTAATGCAGATCAATTTTTGTTCATGCTCTAAAACCTTAGCTGCCAGGTAGGAGCAGCGACGGGCAGAATACTAATATTGAAATGCTTTTGAGCTCAGGGGTCACAAGCTGAGACATTTTAGCCAAAGCTCCAATCAATTCCAATTTGTCACTGCAACATCCTGGTGTCACATTTGCGAGGCCAAAATGGGAGCAAATTTGTATCTGAGTAGGACAAAGAGGATGTTCCAGGTCAACCATTATACATTTACATCCCATCACGGTGCAAGGCATTCTGGGTATTAGTCATCATTCTATTTTCACTTTGGTGAACTTTTTGGGAGCAGTTCAGTACAAATAGCGGGTAACAAGATGTGGCGTGGATGTTATATATTGATATTTTTCTAAGCTGTTGCGACATTTTAACCTTGACTGGAATGCATTTTGAATCTTTCAGTAAGAATACAACTTGTGTACCATGATCACAGAAAAGTAAGAAAACAAACATTTGAATGGGGTCCAAAATATAGTCCCCAATCGTGCATCCACAAAGGACAAAATATGTGCTGCAAGGAAACACACAAATACAACTATAGTACTCGATTCACACGGACAAATTAGAGTACTTATACAAAGCCAATGCATACTGGATCCCCGAAAACACCTTTTGTCCGTAAGCACACCCCTCCACGAACAAATAAACCTACCCAGCTCAGCATTGTGCGGATTAAGGGTCCTCTGTGGTTGTTTGCCTTTTTAATGGTGTCCTAATTATCATTTAACCCTAATTAACCTGCATGGATAGGAGCCGGCCTGATTAATCCTGCACATTGTTGGTCCACTGTGGGGTAGAAATCAACTTCCTCATTCATTCTTTAATCAGCTTTCTGCCAAAACATTGCACAAAATAATGCTTGTGTGCACAAGCACACACAAACACACACACATTAATTTAGCAGCATCTTTGTTGGTGCAAACATCACTCCACAAGGACAGACAGGGTGTTATAAGGCTGAGCAGATTCTTTCAAAACTTTAGTAATTTTCTTTTACACCGTCATTGTGAAAAAGTCCTTCTCCTTGGTTTCGTTGAATAGAAAAATGATCATTCATTGTTATCAGTTGTTCAAATATGAGTCCCTTGATATTATGTGAACATTCTTGTTGTGCTATTGCTTTGCCAAAGTGTCCCTATCCAGTTTTATATTTCAATTTGATGCTTTCATGAGCTGGTGGTTTTACTCTGTTTTTAGACTTTGCAGGATTGTTTCTGTGTCAGTTTCTGAATGTGGAGTATTGGGAGCATTGCCTTGCCCTCTGGCTAAGGGAAGGAAAGGAAATAAACAATTACACATTTGGACTTACACAATAACCTCTGCACTGCTGTGCTCCTGTGAGACAGACAGACAGAACTCCCAACAATCCTGGAGGACCGCTTAAAAATGTGCTAGGACATTTTTATACACAGTCGATAGTCAGGACATAATGAAGTGATACGAACAAACATCATAATATGAAAATAGGAATAGCAGTGACTTCTAACCTGCTTAGAGAATTGAAGGTAATAGAAGACTCAAATGTGCAGCTTTCAATTAAGGCTCCCCATGAGAGCCTTAATAAAGTCTGATTTAAATTGAATTGAACTATGAAGAGCAGCATGAGTTCATCGTTTTGTCAATGAAGTGAAGGTGAATTAAAGTCTGATTAGTAAGACATTGTTCAGTCCCATTTGTATTGCAAAGTGTTCACGTTACTTCAATACCTGAAGCAATTGTTAATGCAAAATAACATGACAGCCCGGCTTAAGTATTACAAAAAGGGTTAACCCACACGAGGCTGCTGGACCTGATGGCATCCCTGGCCGTGTGTGCAGTTCAGCTGGCAGAGGTTCAGCTGGCATCTTCAACAGGTCCCTGCTGCAGTCTGTAGTCCCCACATGCTTCAAACACTCCACCATTGTTCCTGTCCCCAAAAAGACTAAAATCACCAGCCTCAACGACTACCGCCCAGTAGCACTCACCTCCATCATCATGAAGTGCTTTGAGCGGGTAGTCAAAACATTCATCACCTCCTCCCTCCCTGACTCTCTGGACCCCCTGCAGTTTGCCGACAGAGCTAACAGGTCTACAGATGACGCCATAGCCCTCACCATCCACACTGCCCTCTCACACCTGGACCAGAGGAACACGTATGTGAGAATGCTGTTCATTGACTACAGTTCAGCCTTCAATACCATTGTGCCCTCCAAGCTGGTCATCAAGCTCAGAGACCTCAGGCTCAACAGCGCCCTATGTGACTGGATCCTGAACTTCCTGACGGGCAGACCCCAGGCAGGGTGGGTGGGAAACATCACATCCTCCACCCTGATCCTCAACACCGGAGCCCCTCAAGGCTGTGTGCTCAGCCCTCTCCTCTACTGTGACCACACACAGCTCCAACACCATTGTGAAGTTTGCTGACGACACGACCGTCATCGGCCAGATCACCGACGGCGACGAGACGGCGTACAGAGAGGAGGTCGCAAACCTGACATCTTGGTGCCAGGATAACAAGCAGCTGCTTGTGGATTACAGGAAGCAGCAGAGAGAGGGACACGCCCCCATCACCATCAATGGGACTACGGTGGAGAGAGTCAGCAGCTTCAGGTTCCTCAGTGTCCACATCACTGAGTACCTGACATGGACTCTTCACACCACCACCATCACCATCACCAAAACAGCTCGACAGCAGCTCTTCTTCCTCCGCAGGCTGAGGAGGTTCAACATGGACTCCAGGATACTCTGCAACTTCTACAGGTGCACCATAGAGAGCATCCTGACCTTCTACAGGTGCACCATAGAGAGCATCCTGACCTTCTACAGGTGCACCCTAGAGAGCATCCTGACCTCCTACAGGTGCACCATAGAGAGGATCCTGACCTTCTACAGGTGCACCATAGAGAGCATCCTGACCTTCTACAGGTGCACCATAGAGAGGATCCTGACCTTCTACAGGTGCACCATAGAGAGGATCCTGACCTTCTACAGGTGCACCATAGAGAGGATCCTGACCTTCTACAGGTGCACCATAGAGAGCATCCTGACCTTCTACAGGTGCACCATAGAGAGGATCCTGACCTTCTACAGGTGCACCATAGAGAGCATCCTGACCTTCTACAGGTGCACCATAGAGAGGATCCTCACCTTCTACAGGTGCACCATAGAGAGCATCCTGACCTACAGGTGCACCATAGAGAGGATCCTGACCTTCTACAGATGCACCATAAAGAGGATCCTGACCCTCTACAGGTGCACCATAGAGAGGATCCTGACCTTCTACAGGTGCACCATAGAGAGGATCCTGACCTTCTACAGGTGCACCATAGAGAGCATCCTGACCTTCTACAGGTGCACCATAGAGAGCATCCCGACCTTCTCCAGGTGCACCATAGAGAGGATCCTGACCTTCTACAGGTGCACCATAGAGAGCATCCTGACCTTCTCCAGGTGCACCATAGAGAGGATCCTGACCTTCTACAGGTGCACCATAGAGAGCATCCTGACCTTCTACAGGTGCACCATAGAGAGGATCCTGACCTTCTCCAGGTGCACCATAGAGAGGATCCTGACCTTCTACAGGTGCTCCATAGAGCATCCTGACCTTCTCCAGGTGCACCATAGAGAGGATCCTGACCTTCTACAGGTGCTCCATAGAGAGGATCCTGACCTTCTACAGGTGCTCCATAGAGAGGATCCTGACCTTCTACAGGTGCACCATAGAGAGGATCCTGACCTTCTACAGGTGCACCATAGAGAGGATCCTGACCTTCTACAGGTGCACCATAGAGAGGATCCTGACCTTCTACAGGTGCACCATAGAGAGGATCCTGACCTTCTACAGGTGCACCATAGAGAGCATCCTAACCTTCTCCAGGTGCACCATAGAGAGGATCCTGACCTACAGGTGCACCATAGAGAGGATCCTGACCTTCTACAGGTGATCCATAGAGAGGATCCTGACCTTCTACAGGTGCACCATAGAGAGGATCCTGACCTTCTACAGGTGCTCCATAGAGAGGATCCTGACCTTCTACAGGTGCACCATAGAGAGGATCCTGACCTTCGACAGGTGCACCATAGAGAGGATCCTGACCTTCTACAGGTGCACCATAGAGAGGATCCTGACCTTCTACAGGTGCACCATAGAGAGCATCCTAACCTTCTCCAGGTGCACCATAGAGAGGATCCTGACCTACAGGTGCACCATAGAGAGGATCCTGACCTTCTACAGGTGCATCATAGAGAGCACCCTGACCTTCTACAGACCTGTGCACCATAGAGAGCATCCTGACTGGCAGCATCACGGCCTGGTACGGCAGCTGCACCGCCCTCAACCGTAAGACTCTACAGAGGGTGGTGAAAACTGCACAGAACATTACCAGGATGGAGCTGCCATCCATGGAGGACCTTTACTCCCAGCGGCTCAGGAAGAAAGCCCTCAGGATTATCAAAGACCCCCATCACCCCAGCCACAAACTGTTCTGTCTGCTGCCGTCTGGCAGGCGTTACCACAGCATCAGGACTACAACCACCAGACTTAGGGACAGTTTTATTCCACAGGCCAGAAGACTGTTAACCTGTTAAGCCCTGAGCCAGGTTCCAAAACAAATGACTATAACTTAACTTCTAAAAGGGTTATATGAATAATTTATTTTATCAAAACAAGGTTACATCTGTGGATGTAGAAGTGTCCGAATCAATATAGATGTTTCAGATGGAACATAGTAAAAAAAAAAAGGTAAATTCTTACCTCCGCCTAAAAAAAAACAAACATTACTTATAGTGACCACCCTTGAGTGATGGGATGGTAGACTAAAAGCTTTAGGAATCCAAACTATAACATATAATAAGTACCCTGTATCAAGATTGAGGCAAAACAAGTTACATTTGACCTTTTTAGAGAGGTTTAGCAACAAAAAGTCCAGGCGGACTGACCTTTGGGAACATTTGGGCACATTTGGATACCATCAGTGCCATTTAACCTTTTGCAGGTACCATACTGTAAAAATAATTGTATTATCACTATCGGTAATCATTCCATCCAAATGCAAGTGTTTTTATAAAAATAATAATTAAAAATCTTTTTTTAAATTACATTTCTTTTTTTCTAATGTAAATGGTGTGTGTGTGTCTGTGTCTGTGTGTGGGCTTTGCAACAGTCCTTACATGTTTATCACCCGACTAACACTTCTAGGAAGGTTTACTTACACAATAAAAATTAGGAAACATAGGATACATTTGTCTCCAACAGGAGCAGATTTATTTAAAAAATAACACACTAAAAAACTACACTAAAACCGAAATAACACCACAAGCAATTTTTTTGTAAACACTGGCAAAAAAGAAAAAATGTACACAACCTGAATGTGTTTAGTCAGAGGTGTGCCACGCCTCGAAACAGTTATTTGAATTGAGGCACAGAGGGACCAGGCACTTAGTGCAGTAGATAGGTCTTCACCGTTTTGTTGCCAGCATCAGAGCACCTCCTGCAGTACCTCCTGAGCGCGGTGGCATCTTCCCCATAATACTTGGGAATGCATACGAGTGATGATGGGGGGAGTGGTGGTGGTGCTGCAGGGACTTCACCCCTCATGTCTGCAGCACGCTGCTCCCTGAAGGACTTCTGGGTGTGTGGCTTCGTCCTGCCGGGGTCACCCCTCATCTTGTGCAGCTCCTTGTGGAGAAGGAAGCTGTTCACCACTGCAATGTCCAGAAAATGGTAAAAAAAAGTCTTGTACCATTTCATAATTTTGTGGTGAACGCTGTAGTACCCAATGAAAGCATCGGACACATCCACGCCGCCCATGCTTCTGTTGTAGTCCACCACAGCGTCAGGAACGGTAACAATCTTAGTCTGCCACACACCAGCCCGTTTCACTTTCCTCCTGACAGTCTGTCCACTGAATCAGAAGATGCAGAGGGAGGCTGAGTTAGTAATGGTGCAGACATCCGCCGGCGTAGCTTGGATGTTGATGGCTCTGGGGCAACTGTATGCTGATCTGATGCACGTCTTAGCTCGGATGAGGCAGATGTTGATGGCTGTGATCCAGAAGCCATTTGATCCTCGTCTTCATCACTGTGAAAACAAATGTGGAAAAAACAAATCGATTACTTCACTGGCTTATTCTTTAAAAAATGTAACTCAAATCAGAAATAATTCCTCCATTTAGCGTGTGTGAAATAACAGTATACACATTATATATAAATATCTGCGACTGAGCAGAGACCAGCAAGCTGCCATCCAGACAGCCACCGTAGGACAGCGGACAAATCCTCAGTGGCAGTTACACAGGCGGGGCAGGTTGACAGCCAGCAATTTTGGTGCTGTGCTGCGGTCGGGACTTTCATCCACTCCATGCGCGTCCCTCATGAAGAGGGTGCTTGGGGGGTACAACTTGGACAGAGTCATGGCTGTCAACTGGGGGGTTGTAAACGAGGCCAAAGGGGTGAAGGCTTTTGTGGAGGCCTATCAAGTGACAGTGTTCGAGTTTGGTCTCTTTGTGAGTGAGTCGGGTGTTTTGAGAGCATCACCCGATGGACTTGTGCAGCCATCTGCCCTGCTGGAGGTGAAGTGTCCACACAGCCAGAGGAACATGACCATCGCGGAAGCAGTCCAGTTACCATCCTTCTGTCTCCGTGAGGAGGGTGGGTCATATATTCTCAAGGAGAATCACCATACTGGTACCAGGTCCAAGGGCAGCTGCACATCACAGACCGGAGTCTCTGCTACTTTGTTGTGTGGACCACGAAGGAGGCGATCATCATCCCCATCCCCAAAGACCCTGCATGGCATGGAAATCTCCTCCTCCTGGAAACATTCTACACCCAGCATATGCTCCCTGTGTTGGCCAGTAGAGAGGAGGACATTTAAATAAACATACTCTTAACACCCTCGGACTCTGCGTTGTGTTTCGTATGTGTGATGGGGTGTTATGCAGGGGGGAGGAAAACAGGACACAGCAGATTGGGATTGTGGTGGAGATGCTGAGCAGTTATTTAATTGTTGCATGTAATTATTATTATACTGCGTGCTTTTTAGTTATTCCATATTTTGCTGTAACATGGATCTGTATGTAACTCTATATTTACTTGTTATCTACCACACTTCCTTCTACATCATACACCATCATTATACATGATGGTGTATATAGGATATATATATTTGTATTAGGGCTGTCAGTCGATTAAAATAGTTAATCGCGATTAATCGCAAATTAATCACACCTTTTTTATCTGTTCTAAATGTACCTTAGAGGAATATTTGTCAAGTTTTTAATACTCTTATCAACATATGAGTGGACAAATATGCTTTATGCTAATGTTTATTATCATTTGAACAATGACAAATATTCTCATGAATATTAAACACAACAACCTCTGAACATTACAAATATTCGCCTCAATTCAACCTGGAACCTCTCTCATACAATAATACAATACAAATGGTGTGTGTGTGTGTGTGTGTGTGTGTGTGTGTGTGTGTGTGTGTGTGTGTGTGTGTGTGTGTGTGTGTGTGTGTGTGTGTGTGTGTGTGTGTGTGTGTGTGTGTGTGTGTGTGTGATGGATCGTTGGAGCTATGTGCAACTCAAGGCATATGCTCGAACGGGAGCTGCCTGGACGCTGCAATCATGTTGCGCACTATCCGTGCTGAGTGTGCTGACTTTTCGTACAATGTCCCACTGTCTGGCTTCCTGCATAAAGTCAAGTGCTCGGCGCAGTTGTGGCGAAATGTCGCTCCTCTGTTTTCATGTAAACAGCTCCATATCCGTTAGCGCAGCTAGCTAGCACCAGATGCTAACAACAACAATGCACGTAAGGTCTCTCTCTCGCTCGCTCGGGCCACACATACACACACCCTCCCGGTCCTCCCAACAGCCAGTCGGTGCCTGCCGGTGAGCGTGGAAGTGTGGTCTGCCACAAGCGGGCGACAGGAGCGGGGCTGTCAGCATCAGCTTGTATAGACGGTAATTTAAACTCGATGCGCTCTGAAACTACGGGGCGGCCGAGGAAAAAAAATACACATGCGTTAATCGCGTTAAAATAATTAGTGGCGTTTTTTTTTGCGTTAAAGCGTTATTAACGCATTAACTTGACAGCCCTAATTTGTATACATATCTGTAAATTGTATAATTTTATTTTATTTAAACGTCTTTTTAATCTCTCTGTCTATAAACACAAACTGAGTAAGATTGACAATAAAGTTGACTTTGAAAAATATATATATTCTTTATGAAAATAGTTGACTGTTGGAGAAATGAATCCAAATGAAACGTTGGACTGAACTACAACTACGCCTTTAAATCTCTACGGACTGTTTTTCAGTGGAATGGCAAGTTCCTATATTTAAACATTTATTAGTTTTTTCTCAGAACAGATTTGATTTTCTGAAGTTAATTTAACTTTGCCGACCATGTAAGGTCATTATTAAAAAGGTACAATCAATTTGTTTAGGGTTGACTAAAATAATGAAAAACATTCATTTGGATAATTTACTGACAGAATAAGAAACTCAATGATGCTCTACTCACCTGTGCTCACATTTACAATCCTCCTCCAATGTGTGCATCGCCGTTATGATTTCCTTTTAGACTTTAACACGTCCGACATTCCAATCAATGCGTACACGGATTTATTCCATTTATCTACTCACGACCGGCCCAGCCTGTCCGCTTCGGTGTGTCCCTCTTTTCCGGGGATCCAAACGGTGTGTGTCTCTTCCTTACGGAGTTTTTCGACTTGATGAAGTGAAACAGTTGAAACGATAGATTTTAGTAAACTTAAAAACAACCTTCTTCAAAAGCTATCAAGGAATATACCGAATACTTGTTTTAGAACTTTATTACATATTTTTATATAAATAGTTTGAATAATCCATAATTGACAGAAGCTTGTGTTTACACTGACCTGTTACTCATATATTAATGTCTTTGTAACTTCAGTAAACCACTACCTCACACATTTATTTCATTCATCACGGTTCAGTAAACTAAGTGATACATGAACCAGTTTAATCATTATAAAAACGTAGGATTGCAACTCTTTGAAACTGTAGGTGGCTCTTAAAAGAGCCGTTGTGTTTGGGTGTGCTGGTCTCAGGTCAGTCTAAGCCCTCTCTCCGCGGATGCGGCGGGCCAGCTGGATGTCCTTGGGCATGATGGTGACCCTCTTTGCTTGGTTCATCTTACTGGGAGGCAGCTACATGGATGTCGGTGCAGTCCACAATTATTGTGCAGTTGAAGACAGAATGAATTTATGATTGACTCCGAATGAAGCACAACTTCATGTCATACAATACATTGACTTTATTTGTAATTGTGTAAAAAAATATGAGCATTGATTAGCAGGACCTGCAGGAACAGAGAATGGTGATGGATGGAGCTGGGAAGAGAGAAGAATAAAGAAAACAGATCAACTTTATTATCGGATATTAAAAATTCAATTTGCCGCTCCTACAGTTTTCTAGTATGTAAAGATGATTTCACATGACCTATGCAAAATATCACACTCAATACATGTGTGTCTCTGGGGGGTGCATTGTGCCTTTGATGTATATAAATAATATACCATAACCAAATACTATTATGTACAGTGGAAATCAGGTTGCCAGAGCAGGTCAGTCCAGTGTGTATGTTCCTCAGGGTCTCAGCAGTTACAGGTGAGGTAAAGGGAGGGGAGGCGTTTGGTGCAGTGGGTTGTGAGTTGGTATTCGGATCAGGAGGTCACAGGTTCAAACCCCACTGCAGTCAGTATGTCGTTGTGTCACTTCACCCCAAATTTCTCCTGTGGGGATTGTCTACAGTATTGAGTATGTAAGTCGCTTTGGATAAAAGCGTCTAACAAGTGACATGTAATGTAAAGAAAATAAAAGAGAAAAAGGTCAGTAACAACACTTTAAAGTAACAACACTTTGAAGAATTATCTCTTTTAATAATTTTCTCTCAGTAATCACTCAACTACTGTCTTTCCAACAAACAGATTGACTCACCCTCACTATCATCACAATGAAACACGTCCAGAAGAATGTCATGCAAAGCTGCCTGCCTGCCTGCCTTCGACTCTCTCTGAACTGCCTGATCTTTTAATGTTCAATGTTAACCATTTGTGCAGATAGCATTAAGTAGAAAAGATCGCCGATGCTAATGTGGCGTTAGCCTACCTCCCGCCCCCTTAGCACCTGGTGGAGGGGGCGATAGGCTACTCTTCAAATGTTTCACAAAATACTTACCATCATGACTACTCTTACTGTTTAACATTTTGGTTTACTTCATGTTAAGGCTAATACAAATGACAAGGCTAAGTAATGTGATGCTAACTAACGTGCTCGCTACTAGCTAGGTAGCTAACTTGACTATGTTCCATGCAAAACATGTATATTACCTGATATGTTTGGTCCAACGACTCCTGGTCCTTTCATCAGACAGGAAGCGATAGAACGAGCAAGTGGTATGATCACTTTTGTGATTACAACCTGGTACAAAGCACACAGACATCTTGTAAAAGTGAATTTATTGGAGCAATCTCTTATATTTATTGGAGGGAATACATCAGTTATGAGATCTTCTTCTTCTTCTTTGCTTTAATTGCGAGTCGCAACCAGTCTTGGAGCATTGTCGCCTATGACATCACTTACGCGACCCAGAATGGGATTTGGGATTTGTAGTCTTTCTAGTCGCGTATTTTTCATAGTCTTATATCTCAACAGTTTTACTACAAAATGTGACTTTTTTGACATGGAAATGATTGTTTAAGATTGACAAACATCATATGTGTCATTCGTGGCACAATTCAAACGGGATCAAAAGATAACTTTTCTCTCTCCATTGACTTCAATGTATAATTTTCCGCTTCCGGGGTCCCATGGACCAGAAGTAGATGGGCGTGACTTCGCCACTCTATCGGTATTTTGACTAGCAATTTAGTTACATTGTTTCGTTTATCAACGCTACAACATACAGGCTCCTGTGAGCCGGAGCGCGCTCCTTCACTACAGACTATCGCGCCACCTAACCATTCGCCAAAATGTTTTTAATACCAGCGGTAACCGGCCAAGCGCCTGGCAAAAAACAATCTTCAAATAAAAGAAAGTCACCGGAGGAGTTAAAGGAGAGTGACAGGGAGCATGAGAAGAAGAGGGAGAGAAAGTTTCAGCTTGATTGATGGAGTTGGCTTCTAGTGGTGCAGCGACATTCGGAATAAAGTATTATTGTATTTTTAAAAAACGTTTTCAGATTTCACATCACATAAACACCAAATCCCAGCATGCATTGCGGATAACCATCCAATCATCGAGCTGAGGATCTTGCCTACGTCTGTTTCCGGTTTCGTTTAATGACCGATGTATTTTGTTATACACACATTCCTTCACATTTACATTTTAATGTGCATTAAAGTATTTCGTGAGGCCTTCTAACATGTTTTTAAATATAACTACGGTTGTAGTTGAATAGTTTGTAAATTAACATGAACCGAAGCTGTTGCTTGGCAACTCAATCGCACAACGTCACGTCAGTTAATTCCACATCCACACGCATGGATTAACATCGATTTAAAACATTAATGTAGCCTTTGTTTCTGCTAAAAGAGGTGTCGACCAGCTGGGGCAACAAGAAAATCGCTGTAATCGAGTGTGACTATTAAAAAATAAATCATTACGTCGGGGTAGCATTTGCTTGGTATTTCCGGTTATTTCTCCACTGGTTAACATGGGTTAACAATACCGTGTAGCTGTCACGTTTGAAGGGGACGAAACCGTGACATCTTCACGTCTCCCAGCATGGTAAATCGTCACATGTTCACGTCTTGCCGTGATACCGGGTTGTCACAGACGCATCTCTCGCAGGCTGAGGAACGTGCATGTCACAGGCAGTGGGGGGACAGTGGCCGGCTCACATGTATCTCCATATAAACGTGCTAGAATTACTCTCCGTATGGAAAGTGATCCACTTCGTCCCGTTGCTGTACAATCAGCATATGTTGATTCTAACAGACAACAAAGCAGCGGCGGCCTACATAAATCGCCCGGGAGGTGTACGATCGGCGCAGCTGCTGAACACACCAGGGGCCTCATTTATAAAGCGATATACGCTCAAAAAATGGCGTACGCCAGTTTCTACGCAATGTTTGCGATTTATAAAATACTAACTTGAGGGGAAAACGCATAGATATATATAAACACTAGATGGCTCATGGGAGATTTTCCAGCGTAGCTGACCGGCCGCCATCTTGCTACAGTCAACAGTTACTCTGATTCGCGTTATGGTAGCTGTTGTAAGGTGAGTGATCTGCACAAAAATACTCTTAACTCGCTGAAATCTTGACTGATTTACAAACGGTTTGGTTTATTATAAACATTATTAGCATTGCTATGATACAGGATGCTTGGACATGTTGAAATTGCAGCTTTTCTTTGTGTATGTGGTTGTATTTGTTAGCTGGCTAATAACAAGAGGCTGTGAGTGAGACCTAGTATTACAAAGTTGACCCAGCAACTTTACACCAGTGGGAGAGGCAGAACTGCTCTTTCTTTTCAACATAACTTAAGTTACACATGATTTCTTCCAAGTGGTTTGGCTTGTTAAAAACATCTTGCATTATGATACAGGAATTTGCTGGCTTTGTGTTTACAGAAGTACCTGACTATGCCGGACTTTTGTGCAGCCTACGGATGCTCTAATCACCGCAGTCTGCAAACAAGAACCCGTGGGATCACCTTTCACATGTAAGATATGACAATATTATGACTAAAATTAGGATAATCGTTAATTACTTAGTGGATGTATGTACATTACAAGTCCTGCTACACAGGATCAGTGGGGCTATGTGAGATAATAGTATTGCAAGATTGTTGTTGACCCAGCCTCTTTAGAATATGTTGCTACCATTTCTTTACACAATTATTGAATATTTCTTTTGGACACCTTTTTTATTACTCTTAGTGTGGTTGTCTTATTCTTAAAGTAGGCTATACATACATGCATACATACCAAAAATATGATAATTTCGGTGTGTATTTTTGTCCTTACCCTTAATGTTAAAGGAAAGAAGGGAGGAAAATGTTGACAATAATTTATATATCTGGCTACCTTTCTCATGTTTTTAAGGTTTCCCAAAACCGAAGAGAGGAGGAGGCAGTGGGAACTCGCCCTAAGAAGGGACATCTTCAGGTTCCATGAGACGCAGCATTATGTTCCCCACATATGTTTATGTTTGCTCAGTCTAATAAACCCATAACATGGTTGTGAAAGAATACCAAAGCTGAGGCTGGACGATGATTGATTGTTGGTGTGCCATGTGCCACCGTGTGTCTTATTGGTTTTGTGTTATACTGTATTTTATTGTGTGCAGCTGGTCCTTATCTCCAAGACACATTTAAAACAAATAACCTTGAACCTTGAAGCCCCATCTCTCCCCACCTGCTCCTGCTTCCTACATCCCCTCCACACCACACCAAGTTGTTCTTCTTAATAATAATAATAATACATTTATTTTGGGGGGCCGCCTTTCATAACACCCAAGGACACCTTACAGGGGCATAGGGGCAATATAGGGAACAATTTAAACAGTGGATTTTGTGATATATCAGCCGGGGTGAGACAAGACAAACCACAAATGGACTACAGAAGGACACAAAAGTACACATGGGACAGTTTATATTATTCTTGGTCTTTTTTCAATAACATATTTCAAAGGTTCTGGATTTGTTTACAAATCTAGAAACTAAATACAAAACTAGGATGATATGAAGATCTCATGTCAAAAATAATTGTGATAAATTAGACAGCACTGGCCTGTCTGTGAGCACATTTTATGTTGGTTTGGTGAATATCTAAATAATATACCAACATATGCTATTATCATTAGTTGTGTCCCTGTTCTTCAAGCTAAGGCATTGCTAAATTAACAACTCTTGGCTTACAGAGTGGTAACATGAGACCGATTTTTATATATAAAAGTATTTTAATTTTATAATTTATTATTATAATAAATGGAAATATATACACCGGCAAATATTTAATATAAATACCGTGTGTGTGTGTGTGTGTGTGTGTGTGTGTGTGTGTGTGTGTGTGTGTGTGTGTGTGTGTGTGTGTGTGTGTGTGTAGCTATTGCTTTATCTGATTAATGTTATTGTCATATGAAAGTCCATGATTATAAGTATGCAGTATCATAACTACATCTTTGATGTTTATAAAAAACCAAACCGTTTGAAAATTGGTTGAAAATTGAGCAAGCTATGGTTATTTAAATAGTAAACCATAATGTTATGAATGAGAGAACTGCCTGTAGCAAGATGGCGGCCAAGTGGCAACGTCGGTCTCCATTGGCCAGCAGCGCGGGTGAGTCATCTAGTGTTTATATATATCTATGGGAAAACGTGCGGTCCTCCACGCAAACTCTAACCCATGCGTCCGCACTAAGCACAAAAACGGGAGAGACGAGAAACTGCGACACTGCGTTGGCAGAAGGAAGAATGGAGAGAAATATGTGGAAATAATACCATGAATAAAATGTTACCTCTCATTTATCATATATGAAGAATTCATTTTCAAACATTGATTATAGCCAATCTTAAAATGATTAAACAAACGCCTGTTTGCGACTCCTCAGTGCACACAAAAACATAACTTGGAGAAATAAATAAATACGGATATGTTATTTAAAACCACCTTGAATATGTTGTGTTAATGTTATGAAATGTTTTCTCATAAATGATGCGGTAAGCAGGAGGACAGAATTACGTCTAAACTGACGCCGTGAAATGCAGGGAGAAATTTGAAGATCACGTGACATAGAAGCCAGCCATTGGAATGAATGGTGAAAAAAAACGTAGGCATCTTACAATTTCAGAGGCGTTTTTGTAGATATACTACGTCCTACGTTGTGGACCACCGTAGTTATTACACGTTTTTTTGTGAGACTGGGTTGGCTCTCTCTGTGGCTCCGTTATGTCTCCAGATCCAAGGAGATGGCAGCTCAGCTGTTTTGCGCCCTAACCCGGCTTTTATGCCAAAGGTGATCACAAGCTCTTTTAGATCGAGAGTGATACCTTTGGATGGCTTCTTTCCTCCTCCTCACACATCAGAGGAGGAAGCCACATTTCATCTCCTCCGTCCTGTGCGCGCGCTGTCATGCTATATTGCAAGCACGGCTGCTTTACGCAGTTCCCAGCGTCTGTTTGTGCATTACAGAGAACGCTCATTAGGGCAGCCTCTGTCTGCACAGCGCCTGTCACACGGGCTGTGTGAGGCTGTGTCACAGGAGTATGTCTCCTCTGGGGTGGATCCCCCGGAGAACATCAAAGCGCACGGCACCAGAGGAATTTCCTCCACCACGGCGTTGCACGGAGGAATGACAGTGGAAGACATTTGCACTGCTGCATCTTGGTCTTCCCCCTGTTCTTTTATTCGTTTGTATTTGAGGGATGTCTCCCATTCCTCTCTGACACACTCAGTACTGAGTGTCCTGTCAGAGTGAGTAATGTCGGGGACTCAACTGCGTGCCCTCTCTCCTGCCTGTCGGCACTTAGAGAGCTGCCCTTTTCCTCCTCTTTGATTGTTTTAACAAGTGGGACTTTGGTCTCTACTTTTTATAAACGACAGGTAGCCTATTTAGCCTACCTTCTTTCCCGTATGGAGAATATTAATTTTTTTAATGCTATATTCCCGGGAAATGTGACGCTCCATTACGCATGGCGAAATGGACATGGGTTATTAATTGAGTAGGTGTGTTTTTGTGCAGTGGCGAACCGTGTCTATCAGAACTAGACCTTCTGTAGACACACACACCCCCCGCCGCCGCCGCCGCCCCCCCTCCGCGGCATTATAATATCCGTCTTTTAACTGAATTGCCGTCTTGAAAAGGGTACTCACAACAATTCTGCAACAACTTCATCTTCACCTGTTGCACTTGTCATGTCAACGTTAAAAACAATAAAACGGCATGAATTGCTTCGTCGCATTCATCTAGATCCTCTGTCTCGAGCCAGTTAACTAGCGGGCCTTCTAGAATACCCTGGAACCGAGGGAAACTCTGAAAGAATACGCCCATTGGCTACAAATCAATATATGATTGGTTGATCAAACTGTCAGTCCAAACGTACGCTCTCATTCAGTGTAACGGCCAGGGCATTCGATCAAGGATGTAGAATACCTTGGTTGAAGGATATTCTACCCAGAGACCCAGAACAAGATCTGATTGGTTGCTTTCTTTTCTAACACAAAACCACTGAAATGCGTAGTGCATGGTCCGAGAATTACAAACAACTCAACGTAACACTGTAATATTACAGATCAACAACACAGATACGATTCTCATTTTATATACATTTTATTTATATAATTAAATCGATTTTTTTGTGTTTTATCTGAGTGTTCCAGGCAGGGGCGCCGCCAGGGATTTTGGGCCCCATGAAAATATATCACATTGGGCCCCACCACCAGGCACAGACCACTTTGTTTATAAATTACCTCGAGGGCCGTACCAAATGGTCTAGCGGTCCGTATACGGCCCGGGGGCCGGAGGTTCCCCACCCCTGCTTTAATATAATAACATTAGTATTAATATCATAACCAAAATGTCGATGATTAACATTTTGTTTACCTAATACAGACTGATCACTCAATGCTTCAAACTGTCCATCATCCTAAATAGACTAAAAGCAGTTTTTTGTTTTATATAGATCATTGGCTATGTGGGAAAATACTGTGTTTGAAATGTATAATTTAAATTAGATGTTAGCTTTTTGTTATATATATATATATATGTTGTACTCCAATCTCCCTTCAGATATGTTAAGTGGCATGTCATTCAACACAATGCTGCTCACCTCCTTCAGTTGGGAGAAAAGCTGGTTCAGGTTCAGCATTCTGGGGGGACAGGGCCTAAAGATGGATCTGTTGGACCTGGCACCAGGGGGAGGGACAACTGATTTAGTATGAATAGGCGCTAAAAATGTGCCTGCATTTATTAAAGGTAGGTAGGTAAGAATGGAGAAACCAGCTCGAGTGCGATAGAATTTGAAAATACACAACCGAAAAAAATCTGCCCCTTCGTTCAGAGTACCCCTAGATGTAAGGCTGACAGGCAGGTAGGCCATCCAGTTATTTTAGCCGGGCTGGCTAAAATGATTGGTCGTGCTTTTTACAGCGCCACAGCTTCCACAAATGACATTTTTGTATGTATTTATTGTCAAAGCATTTAATGTATTCATTGCTATCGGGATGTTAAGAGCATTCCATGGAATATAACAAAAAGTGTTTCTGAAGTGAATTACCTACCATACCTTTAAATGTCAGCTAAAAGAGCAGTGAAATGAAAGACCTCTGAATTTTCTGTAAATATATTAACAGTACTTAATGTCAGCTTAGTAAACAAAAAAACATTAGCTAACCACCAGTCATGAACCACACCCACCTTTTCTCGTGAAAAACTGGGTGACATACTGTTGCCCTTTAGTCCCTCTCTCTTTTCTTTCTCTCCTTTCTCTTCTTTTCTTAGAGCCTGACTTTGTTGGTCGTTGAAACATGGTACAACACACTTACGTAAGCTAAGTACTAGCATCCCTCCTCACATGCTTTCACTCTCTGCAAGTGTTAGTGCTGGTGCCGTACCGCGTTTGGAGGCAGGACCAAACCATTACATGATGTAAATAGAAGGGGGTGTACAGAGGCTTTGGGTAATGAACTTTTGGAAGAAAATTAGTTAAATGAATCGTAAGTTTAGTGAGTAATTTATTAATATAACGTTCTATTAATATTAATTATTGAGGATTGATGAAAGGTTACTTACATTTTTTTTCTTAATGTTCTAAACATTTTGGGGCCCCTGTCAGTCACGGGCCCTTAGAATCGTCCTAACTTTTCACCCCCTTACGGCGCCCCTGGTTCCAGGGTATTCTCTGAATACCTTGAAGGCCCTGACGGTTTGCCACTGGCTTCTGGTAACGGACGGACAAGTGGGGCGTGGACTACATCCTGCTTCGCCCTTAACCCAATAGCGATAGCCTTAGAGGGCGAAGCCTTATACAAAATAGAACTGGGGTTACGTACTGTAAGCCAGCTTCTATGAGTATAGGCACAGCCCTCTAAGGTTCGGGCAAGGCTCCGCGAATAGCTGAAGAAAAGCTGTTTGTGTGGGAGCAGATTGTAGGGACTACTTCCTATTTATACGGAAGTGAGTCCGTAGGTGGGGCCCACGTCATAGGTGGGTGTGGATGAAGTCTGTCAGTGCTGCACACGTGCAGTGGGATTACCCAATAGCGATTAGAGGGCTGCGCCTATACTCATAGAAGCTGGGTTACAGTACGTAACCCCAGTTCTGTTGCTTGCTGTTGCCTTGCTGTGTTCTCTGTTCGCTGTGTTCGTCGCTGTGTTGCTGCGCTGCTGCGCTGCTGTGGTGCTGCCTCTGCTGCGTCATGTGCGTAAAGCTGCCGGTGCTGGCATTATTTATACTACGCATGATCCTATCTCTGGAACCCATTGGTCGATTTTGGTGATTGACACCTTTTTTTAAACTTTAGAGCCAATATAATCGATGGGCAGTTAGTATATCCGGCTAAACATTTACGTCAAGGAGAGAGAGGTTTGCGTAAACAGCACATGAGACAGCATTAGCCCCGGACTGCAAAACTTTGTACCTACTCTGCTGTCATACATTTAATGATGTATTATCAGGAACAATTCTAAAGTGACCAAGAGACATTGGATTAAACTTGAGCAGCGTTTTTATTCCCTTGAACATGACTTTTGATCACAAAACAGCAACGGTAAGACATCATTATTGTTATGGTTTAGAAAACGATAGTTACGGCTGTAACTACGGTTCTATGAGTGCCGGATGACCGCCAGAGGCGGTGCTTTAAGCACTGGATGACTTATACCAACAATGCCATGAAGAATCCAAGCCCTTGCTCACCACTGGAAGCAGCGGAGCTCGGCAAAAGGACCACGCCCAAAGAATGGGGAGTGGCGACATTGACCTGATGACAACTGGAGAATGTGCCAGAAGACGCCCACGACGCCGCGGCGCAGATGGTCTCCAGAGGCACCACCCTCAGGGCAGCCCAAGATGTTGAGATGCTCCTTGTAGAGTGGCATCTCAGCCCAATGGCAGGGGGCGGCCACTGGCCCCATAAGCCTGTGAGATGGTATCGACAACCCAGTGGGGCAGCCACTGGTTAGAGGGCATAACCTCCTTTAGTGCCGCCAGGGCAAAATCAAGAGTTGCTCCTACTGCCGTATACAGGCAGTAGCCTTGATCTACGCCCTTTGGGCACCCCCAGGGCACAGCAACTTCGACGTGCCGTACTCCTGAATGTCAAAGCATGCCAGCTGGGCAGGATGATTGAAGTGGGTTTGTGGAAGAACCCCGGGCAGGAATGCCACCTTTGCCCAAAAGGCAACGCCTGAGAGTCCCACCTCGGGCATGTATCGTTTATGGAGAGGACATGCAACTCCCCGACTCGCTTCCCTGAGGCTATGGAAAGCAGAAATGCTGCCTTCGTGGGAAGCCACCTAAGCCCCACCTGAGCCAGGGGCTCGAAGGGAGGAGATGATAGGGCATCCGGCAGCAGGGGCAGGTCCCAAGCAGGAGCCCTCGGGGTGCTAGGGGGACACTGCCGTAAAACCCATCTCATAAAGAGGGACACCGACCTGTGGCACCCCGCCGTGGCGCCGCCGACCCGAACATGTCGGGCAGAGTGGAGTGAGAACGTCCACTATCTAGAAGGGACTGTTGTCTAAGCAACAACGTACATGCTGTCCCCAAGGAACACGCACATTCTTGCCCCCCAGTTGGGGTCGAAATTGCGTGAGTGCAAGCTGCACAGCCCGAAGCTCTAGCACGTTGACCTGGTGCGCACCCTCCTGGGCAGACCGCTGATCCTGGACGGTCCTGCCGCACTGCACCCCACCCTGAGAACCCGCAACGACAGCGGGCCTAAGGGCCCAGCGGCCGAGGCAGCCGCCAGTCTGCCCAAGGGCCGGAGGAACTGAATATAAGGCACCATCTTGCCCGGCCCACGTGGAAGTAGGCATCCCTCAAGTCCACGGTTGAGAACCACTCCACCTGTGCATGTGCAGTGGTCAGCATAAAGAATGGCAGCACCTCCAGGAATCTGTTGATTCCTCTGAGGTCCAAGATCGGGCGAAATCCGCTGACTTTCTTGCTCAAGAGAAAGTACGCAGAGTAGAACCCCCTGGGCTAAGCAGAGGGTCTTACTGGCTCGATTGCATCCTTGGACAGAAGGACGGACAACTCTTGGGCCAGAGCTAGGGCCCCTGCCGGATCGCTGACGACTGTCAATTAGACCCAGCTGAAGGCTAGGGACAGGAGCTGCGGTCCGTACCCCTGGGTTAAGGTGAAAACCACCCAAGGGCCGGAAGTACAGAGCGCACAGGTCTGCGAGGACCCGAGAGCTGCTGCCTGGTCTGCCTAGCTTGGGCAGCACGCTCCAGTGCCTCCAGGGCAGCTGACCTAAACAGCTCCCCTGGCTCGACTGGTAAGCTACGGAGGACTCTCCTACATGCCTCCGTTAGTGGTGACTGGGCCAGCCAAACCTAGCGATGAGTCTGTACCAGAGACAAGGCGTCCTCATACAGAGGTGCGTCAACCGAAGGAGGTGCGCCAACCGAAGGAGGTGCGCCAACCGAAGGAGGTGCGCCAACCGAAGGAGGGGCGTCAACCGAGGGGGGGGGGGGGGGGGGGGGGGCAGGCGGCCCGCTAGCAGCCCCTACACCGAGCCCAGGCTGATATAGCCGGTGTAAGGTGGGTCACAGGTGACTTTGTTGTTATTGGTACTCGAGCTGCGCATGAGCGCGATGGACATATCCAGTGCTTAAAGCACCGCCTCTGGTGGTCAGTAGGGATGAAATAGAACTGTTGTTGTTTTCTTGCTCTGTTCTGGCTGCTAGCTCAGTGAGTTTGTGTCGTGCAGCTTTCATATGATATGTAGTTTGTGAAGAACATATTAAGTTTTAAAGATCGTTTTTGCTAGTTAGCACCGGAAGTAGCATCAGCCCATTTTCTCTAAGGGCTAATGATAACGCTTCTTGTGAGACTTGTGTTTTGTTTTGGTAAAAATGGCTCATATCGTCAGGTAGCTGAGTTTTTTTTCCCGTTATTTGAGTATAAGACATTCATTGGTTTTTAAATATTAAGAAGCCCCCAGACGCTGTCTCCTGCACTGACTCGTTTTTCCCCCGGTATTGGGGGGGCCAGGCTTAAGTTAAACACCTGAACTAAGAACATCCATAACATTCACCTGTTTGCAACTGTTGGGGCAGATATCTCTGCTCCGCCCCGATCCTATATGAGTTTGTTTTAAAAGAAGGAAAACTCAAAACAACCAGGATAGGGGTTAAACAATAATCTGTTTTAATGATACAAGGTAAGAATACAATACACTTCTCAAAGGGGTAGGCCCACCCCTGCCCTGGTCCTAATGCCGGGAGAACATCATCAGTCTTGACGGCAGGAGGAAAAGAGACCGGACACAAGGACTCAACAGGAGATATTGTAAAAACAACGGGAGGAGCTGTGTGGATGCTACTCCCATACAGGTCCTCTATTGGCCCATATACAAACGATGGGCTTTCGTAGCGTATCAGCGCGCGCCAGCCGAGATGATCCGGAAACAGTCCCTTAGTTTGAAGCAAAACAACCACATCTGGTGTTCGCTGTCTCATTCTGTTGCTTTCACACACACATTCTTCCGACTTCCCTCCCTGCTCCCCTCCCCCATCTCCTGTCCTGCACAACTGCACCCCCCCCTTTATGCAGAGTAATACAACATGTTTAAGCTAACTACTCCACAATGTTGTAGCAATTTTACCCACACATGAAAGAATACAGCAGAGAAGTCAATAGAATGCAACCACAGGCATTGCTCAGCACAATTTAATACATACATTTTATTCAGACCTTAATTGTGTGACCCCAATTATCAAGGCCCTTTTTATAGGTCTGCCTGACATGCATCATTAACTACAAGAATGTAACTGCCTTCTATCTGGGGAAAATGTCTCTTGGAGTTCCCCTGTTATTTTGCAAAGACCATTGATGATTACCTAAGAAACTTATGGCCTCGAACTGCAACAAGGCTTTCTGAAAAACACTTAACGGGTAATCTTTTCACTCAAAACAGAACTCACCAGTTATACTGCACCTTACCTACTCACAAATAGCCAAAAAAACCACCCTTTTGATTATATGTCAAAGTGGAAGAAAAATACTATTGCGCTAATCTACTTTTAAGAAAAAGGGAACATTGTTGAATATATAAAAAACCTCTCTATATTTAAGAGGAAAAATGTACTTTGTTCCTTCAACTATTAACACACAGGAATGTATAAAACCACACATATATTAGTGATAGCATGATGCAACACACCTCTTATATATCAGGTGTCATTAAAATGAATATACCAAAAATACGCTGTATTAACTTTTCACTTCAAACTTTCAAGTTACTTCAATATTCGCACAATTCCCCCTTTGTATCTCATTCTCAAGAGATAAACTTACACAAGGCATTTTGAAACATATCCCCTGTCATTATTTTCTACTGTGTCCGTCTCCCAACATTGTATAAATCTATCAGAAACTGAGACCCAAAGTACTTGAAATCTTTGGGAACAGAACACCACTTTCCATGGCAGTGAAGGAACCATGAGAGGACAACCGGACGGTACGTCCACACAGCAGCTTTTCAAAAATCTTGAAAATCTTGGAGCTGGGCGGATTTCGCGACCAACAACCAATCACATGAATCTCCCGCCCCCGACATACAAAGCAAAAAAACTTCTTCTCCACTATTTCTTTTAACATTTTGAACATTTATGAGATTAATGTCTATGGTGCTATTTTATGCTACATTCCATGCTGGCTAATGATACTGTCTATGCTTGATAGCAACGAAGTAAACTAGCAATGAAGTAAACTGGATATAAAATCCCCAAACAAGCGAAAACCTACCAGTTTCACCCACTGCCTCTGCCACCTCCCTCCATGCCTCGCTCCTCCGGTTTGTATCCCGGTAAGTAAATAGGGACTGGTCATAAAGAACCGGGTGATTTGCTACCGCAATAACTAACTTCTCCTCCATTTTTGTGGAATATAGAAATGAACTGCGGGTCTGGTTCTCCCAGCTTGCACGCGGTTTGATTGGCTAGCGCTTGAACTGTCAGATTTGCATAAACGGATCTGATTGGCTGTCGCTTCCAGCTCAGCCTCAAAAGTTGAACATTGTTAGCACAAGTAGCCCCTCATGACCGAAAGAACGAGATCGCGGATACAAGCGGCCGAGATGGGTTTTCTCCGCAGGGTGGCTGGTGTCTCCCTTAGGGATAAGGTGAGAAGTTCGGTCATCAGGGAGGGACTCGGAGTTGAGCCGCTCCTCCTTCGCGTCGAAAGGAGCCAGTTGAGGTGGTTCGGGCACCTAGTTAGGATGCCACCTGGGCGCCTCCCTAGGGAGGTGTTCCAGGCACGTCCAGCTGGGAAGAGACCAAGGGGTAGACCTAGGACCAGGTGGAGGGATTATATCTCTTCGCTGGCCTGGGAGCGCCTTGGGATCCCCCAGTCAGAGCTGGTTGATGTCGCCAGGGAAAATAAAGTTTGGGGCTCTCTGCTGGAACTGCTACCCCCGCGACCCGACCACGGATAAGCGGGAGAAGATGGATGGATGGACAGTAGCCCCTAGGCCACTGCTTCTGTGTTACCTGTTATAATTCAAATCAATATTTAGAAACATCTCAACATTCATCAAACAGTATCTTATCCCCAGATATGGAGCAGGTTAATTACATTCAATGCTCAGTTTGAACATCTGGGTCGGGGCGGAAGGTTTCTGTCAATCCTTAAAAGAAACATTTAAATTGTGAATATTACAGCCATGTTGACATTTATACATTATACACACTCCCCCCTTTTTACACATGAAATCATGTGTAACAAAACCCTGTAATGGGAGGGGAACAAAAACTGTCAGGTAATTGGTTAGGGACATAACGAACATTATTTACAATTTGACATCCATTATCATTATTTCCACAGTAAACACTTTAGTGAAAAGAAGTGTTCCTCTCCGTCCTTCAGGCCTAAAAGAAACAGAATCTTCAGATTTTAGTTTTACATTTGCAAACCGCCAACTCATGTGAGAGTAAAATATCATCAAGTAAATTAGAACCGGGTCACATGTGCGGTTTCCCCTTTTTGTGGAATTTTTAGGAAACCTCTCGTTTCCCTTGGAGCACCAAAATAATATGTTAGTCCAAAAACATGCTTGGTTAGTTATTGTTTTCGAATCATGCAGTTACACTGATCACATGCCGGCATTCATTCACACTCACACTGTCTGGTAGTCATGTCAAGTTTGGTCAGCTTCACCCCAGAGTCAGTCATCCACAGTGCCTTGTCAAGTTACACTGTCGGTCAGGGTCAAAGGTCAGTTGGTCTCTGTCTTTTTTGGCCATGTCATGCTCTGCAGAGTCTTTTCAGAGGTATTTCAGCATAGGCGGGTACCCTTTATCAACAAAAATATATCATATGCGGAGCGCCATTCCTTATTCATTCACGATTCCAACTATGATTTTCAAGATGGTTCTAACTTTTCATTGGGACTTCTGCCTCCCACTTTTCCTGAAACTTGGTACAAAACTCACTTTCTTAGAGTACTACTACTACTGCAATTCATTTACACCTAATTAGTATTAAAATGTCTAATGATCTATTTCAGAAACTTGTGTGCATAACTATTATCTTGAGTCAAAACATTACTAGGATCTGTGTCGCTCTGCATTTCATAGCTCATCATACTCATTTATCTTTAATTCTGGTCTACTTAAAAAACAATGTTAAACTCTTTAGCAGTGTGTGGAACCTTGGGTGTCCGAACATGCAACAATTACTCCCTCCTTTATCAAGGATTTAAAACCGAAGTCCTATGGTAATAACTATGCTACAATGGTGAAATCAACACTTTAGATTGGAATTTAATATGTGGATTGGCACCAGCTCTCTCTTTAACATTATTAATACAAATAAAGATTTGTCCTATAGAGTGGTTCCTAAAACTATCCTTTTAATGGTGATCAATATTGTAACCAATGAGATCACTACTTTATTCACACGTGAATAAAAATTTCTTAAAGAATGATTTGTTAAAAGATTGAAAATATTGAAGAATATGGTTCTACTCTGTCAGTGTGTTTTAGGATGATTCTCATTTTACTTTAATAGTTTCCTCTTTACTGCTATTTTGAATTTACCAATTGATTAATAAATCTTTCTGTCTTTACGTATTTATGAAGTAAATTCAAGTTATTTAAATGTGCGTTTTGTGAATAAGTGTGTTTATGTGTAAACTCACTCATTCCCGTTCTCCTTTTCTCCTCCCCTGGTTTTCTCAAACCGTGACCCCGGCCTCCTCACTTCTAATCGACCATGCCAACTCCTCTGATTCTGTCTTCTCTTCAGTCCATCAGCTGTTGTATCCATCCGCTGTAACTTTTTTAGGCAGCCATTGGCCCAGTCACATCTGCAGCCCCATCATGCCACTGTTGTTGCACTCCTCCTTTACAGTCTCTCTGCTGTTTTTATGGAGGGCGGATTCTGCTCTCATGTCCTGTCTGAGGGACCGATGAGAGTATCTCTCTGTATGTCAGCATGCTGTTTGGTTCTGGATGCCACAGGTGGAGATAGTTCTGGCTGCAGTCTCGATGTAGTCTTGTTGTTGTTGTTGGTTCAGCTCTGGTTCTCTGTCTGTACGATGGAGAAGGAGGAGTCTCCTGTTGGGTTAGGTCTTTTGTCTGCTTGGAGGGTCGGGATCAAAGCCTTTCTAACTCAGAGGGGGAGTCCAGGTCCCGGGACACCTTACCTATAAGAAGTCTTGCACACTGATGTTAAATAAATCCAACCCTTTCCACTCTGTCTCTTTCTAATCATACTATCTGTCTTAGTTGTTAAATGCCATCTAAACAACATAATTAATGTCTACTAATGATATTACAAAAACTCACTCCAAAAATAGTTTCATCCATTGTTACATATTTACCCAACACAACTCTGAAATACTTACATGTTTCCAGCATCACATATTCCACACACTACGAAAGAACACCTCCATACTTTAAATCCCACTGTTACTTAGAACAATAGTAAACCTGCAGAGCACACTAATCAGATCACAGTAATGAAATCTGACTCAAGTGTAGGCCCATGTCTACTTTCCATTATACTTATTACTTGTGCTGAATATTTATTTATATTGTCTAAATTCCTTGTCTATGATGTGCAAACAGTTCGAGTGTAAAATGTGTTTTTCTCAATGTATTTACACTACAGATTCTTGAGTTTACTCATCTCCTGGTGCTGTCGTTGTAAAAAATGTACAATTCCTTATTGTTTTGTACCAGTTTTCCAAAATCAGTTCTAACTGCCGTGCCGTTTCTGGAAAGGTGGCGGTACGGCTACACAATGTGTAAGAAGGTGCCAACATGTTCCTTTTTTTAACTTTGCTTTCATTTATCTGACTTAATTAATATGTGTTCACTTGTATTAATATACTGGGCTATTGTCGTTGTTACTATTAACGTGCTTCCCGTCTTCAATACCGGCCAGCAATGTAATGATGAAACTAAGTTTGAAGCTAAAATATATACAAATGTCAAGGGTGTGTTCCCCCCTTTCAGCCACTAGATGGCAGCAGCAGACCACAAATGAGCTTCACTCTTCTGAGTGCCTCTTTTATCCCCGGAGACAATTGAAAAATCACACAGATTTATTCCCCGTACAGTTTGTCCAGCTTTTATAATGTGATGTTTATTTCAACAGGCTAGTGGACCCGAATGATGCTTCGACACTCTTAAAGAATGTGACCATTCCATGGGGAACTCCCAGGTCGTGAAAAGCCCTTTATCACACGTTTAGCTTTTCAAATTAAGTTTACAGACAAAGGGAAAACGAGAGACGGTCCCGTCACAATTTTTGGTGAGGTTCGCGTTCTCTCCCTCGATCAACATATAACAGACCTCTGGCTTTTAGCTTTCAGCCTTGGTCTGTTATTTAACCCCAGTTTTAGACGGCGACCCGATCTGATATATCGAGTTTCCAGGTTTTGTCGTGCAGGAAATCAAACCTCGCACCGACAAACTGCCCCGTCTCCACGCCACTCAGGAATAAACTACCTGCAGATCCACGCCAAACTGCTCTATTTTCGTTACGCAGGACTTTCCGTCTACCTGTCGATCAACGTTTGCGTTTTGTATATAACTTTCCTAACATAGTAAAATATGCATTGTATATTCCATTTAAACTTTAAAAACACTGTGAAACGCCTACAGACAATCCCAAAGTTTTAGTGTATCCAATTTCAGACAGTCGATTTTCATAACAGGCGTCTGTACCTTTGTGTAGAGTTGTGCAGGGCCCTGCTGATTGTCTGAGAAGTTTGAAAGCGTTTGTTCTCGACCCATTCCGGTCGTCTGGATTCTTCCTCAGCTTCGTTATATCTGGCACGTCAGGGGTCACCACTTTGTTAGAGATTTAAAGGGATAACTGGTCCGCTTTTCAAATCTCCGCGCGTCCCTATCAAGCTGGTTATAATACAGGAAGGAATCCAGAGCTACCAAGTAACCGTTAAACAATAATCTACTTTAATGATAATATGACAATGCAATACAATCAATACAGTACAAATGTAATACAAATTACCCTTGGGATCCCAAATTTACCTGCACGTGTGCCAGCCAGAGGAAAGAGACTGAACACAGCGTGTGTCTCTGTTTTTATATTAAACAATGGGAGGAGTTATCTGATCCTCCCTTTTGGACTTCCCCAATCACTGTAGCTCAGTTCCATTATCTCTAGATCTAAGTTGAATGCAAATCAATACATGCTCTCACCTTCCTTTGTCCTCAAAAACACATGTCAACAGGCCCCACATCCAGCTCACAGTTTTACACAAATTATTTCCATTTTAAGCTTATCCATAGTTTGCTAACATGAATAAATACAAATCTTTCACTATAATTTGTAACGCTGTGACAACTTGAGCGAGCGCAGGCAAAGCTGAGCGCGCGCAGGCTGGAGAGGTCGAGCGAGCGGGGGAGAGAGAGCGCGTGCAGCGGTCTGCTTGCGCACGCAGCAGGAGTTTTACGAGAGAAAATATATTTCTCTGTGCTCAAAACTGTTCAAGTGCGCGCTCAGGATAGAGGCACAAATATAACGCCATACCTCAGAGGAATACGCCAACAAGGGCAGCTGATAGGGAGGGGGAGATGCGGCTTTCCCTTCACGGGTGGAACTGATCAGAGAGAAGTAGACTCCTCTGCTGCCTCGACAAGTCCCCCAGCCCGCTGACAGCCGCTTCCGAGTAGTCTGCTGTAGGGATGTCCTCAGAATCCTGCTCCTCCAGTCCACGGATGGCTGCTTCCGAGTCGACCTCCTCTGCGAGGGCCACGTCCGTCCTGATGTCGTCCCCGGTCCTAGCAGGTGGTTTCCCCGCAGCACACTGGCACCAGCTGTCCCCCTTTCCTCCTAGGTGGACGGCATGAGAGATCCGCTGGGTCACTCGGTCGGAGCCGGAGAGCCAGGGGTTGAGCCACTTTGGCCTGATGACCTTCAGCAGACGAACTCTGCTGTGTCAGCCTCCTGCGTCCCCCTTTGGCGTCACCAACCTGTGTGGAGAAATCTGATACAAATCCCTCAAGTCTACGCTCAGGGCTCCTGGGCCCTCAGCTGTTTGACCCACCACTGCGTAGGCCGCTTGGAGCCTGTTGGTGGGGTGTCTTAAAACAACAGACATCTGTGAACAGGTTTTCTAAATTAATTGTAGACCTCCTATCTGCCAGTGCAGCTTCAGAATCTTAATACTTGGCCTGTGGCAACAAAACAAAACTCCAACATCTCTAGGTGAACCAAATAACATATTTCAATAGCTCTGAATTTCTGACAAGTATCTGTGTTATTCTTAAATGAAATCCTTGAGATCCTATTTAAAATCTAAATATAATATGAACTGCTAATGTTTCTGGTAAAGAAACACACTAATGTTATGGATTCAAAAACAACCAAAATCACGATACTAACAAAGTGAATGATTTCCTGGTGATACTGCTCTTACCTGTCAGTGCTTAGATATTATCAAGCTGAAAAAATGAATACAGAATTCCAACAAACTGTCATCAAATGTCTTTCTATTATGAATGTAGATGACATGTATATCCCCCTAATGACCTAAACAATAAAGTCTATGGCTTTTACTTCTTTACCAGGCTAGTTACATGATGTTGTCTAAATTAAATTATGTCTCATTACATTACTATGTATTAGCTTTAACTGTAATATGTTCTTTCTACATTTCAAACCTCAGTTACTTTAATACCTGTTGAAACATTACTCACAGGTCAACTTCTTCAGTATTCCATTCTGGACTTACATCTCTCACAGTAGCCCCTTGGCCACTGATTCTGCATCTGTGTTACCTGTTATAACTCAATCAATATTAGAAACATGTCAACATCCATCAAACAGTATCTTATCCCCAGATATGGAGCAGGTTAATTCTAAAACTGTCAATCAATGGTCAGATTGAACATCCGAGTTGGGGCAGCAGGTTCCTTTCAGTCCCTAAATGAAAAATGTAGACTGTGAAGTTTACACTCCCCCTTTTTACACATGACTCATGTGTAACCAAAATCCTGTATGGGAAGAAAAACCTTCAGGTAATAATGGATTATAAGAAAATACCAAACATTATTCACAAATGTACATCCATCATTTTCCACAGTAAACACTTCAGTGAAATGAAGTGTTTCTCTCCATCATTCAGTCCTAAAAGAAACAGAATCTTCATGGGAGTGAAATATCATCAAGTAGATTAGAAACGGGTCACAAGTGTGGTTTTCCAATTCTGTGTTAGGAAACCTCTCATTTCCCACAGAGCCCCAGAATAATGTGTTAGTCCAAAAGCATGCTTGATTAGTCATTGTTTTAAATCATGCAGTCGCACTGATCACATGCAGACATACACTCACACTGTCAGGTTGTAAAGTCAAGTTTGGTCAGGTTCACCCCAGAGTCAGTCATTGACAGTGCCTTCTCAAGTTACACTGCCGGTCAGGGTCAACGGTCGGTTGGTCTCAGTCTTTTTGGCCATGTGTCGTGCTCTGCAGAGACTTTGATATTTCAGCATAAGCCAGTATCCTTTGTCTACAAAAATCTGTCATATATGGAGTGCCATCATTTATTAATTCACGATTACAACTATAATTTCAAGATATCTCTAACTTTTCATCGGAACAGCTGTTCCCCACATTCCCTGAAAAGTGTTAGCCAAAAAATGTCACTTCCTTATAGTACTACTACTGCAGTTTATTAACACCTAATCTATATTAAAATGTCTAATAGATCTATTTCAGAAAGTTGTGCATATAATTATTATCTTGAGTCAAACCATTACTAGGACCTGTGTCGCTCTGCATTTCATTTATCTTCAATTCTGGTCTACCCAAAAACAATGTTAAACTCTTTAGCAGTGTGTGGAACCCTGGGTGTCCGAACATGCAACAACTACTCCCTACTTTATCAAGGAAGTCATTTCGTATGTCAATCCGAAATCCCTCCTATGGTAATAACTATGGCACAATGGTGAAATCAATACTTTATAGATTGGAATACTATATTTGGCTTGGCACCAGCTTTCCCTTTAACCTTATCCATACAAATAAAGATTTGTCTTATAGAGTGGTTCCTAAAATTATCCTTTTAATGGTGATCAATATTGTAACAAATGAGATCAGTACTTTATTCACAGGTGAATAAAAATCTCTTGAAGAATAATTTGTTAACATGATGAAAAGATTGAAGAATATGGTTATATTCTGTCATGTCTCCCCCTTTATCCCTCAGTGTGTTTTAGGATGATTCTCACTCGACTTTAATAGTTTCCTCTTTACTGCTATTTTTAATTTACCAATTGATTAATTCATGGTTAATACAACTTTTTATCTTCACTTATTTATCAGGTCAATTCAAGTTCTTTAAATGTGTGCTTATAATAAGTGTGTTTATGTGTAAACTCACTCATTCCCGTTGATTCCCTTCCCCTCTCCTCTGGTTTATCTCAAGCCTTGACCCTGGCCACCTCACATTCTGCTGGACCAACTCCTCTGACTCCGACTCCTCCCCCTTTGTCCCTCAGTTGCTAAATCCATTCGAACTCTTTGAGGCAGCCTTTGGCCCAGTCCCCTCTGCAGCCCCCATCATGCCACTGTTCTTGTCCTGCTTTGCATTTCATCTCCTCCTTTACAGTCTCTCTGCTGCTTAATGGAGGGAGGATTCTGCTCTCATGTCCCACACTTTGCTCTTGTGCCAAATCTTGTGGCTCAGCTTGGAACTTCATGCCCTGCCTGAGGGACTGATGAGAGCAGATCTCTGCCTGTCAGCAAGCTGTTTGGTTCTGGATGCCACAGGTGGAGATTGTTCTGGCTGCAGTTCTTATTGTTGTTGTTGGTTCAGCTCTGGTTCTCTGTCTGATCTATTGAGAAGGAGCAGTCTTCTGGTTGGGATAGGCCTTTGTTTGCTCCGGCGGATCGGGGTCTTAGCCGTCTGACAGGCAGAGAGAGAGAGTCCAGGTCTCGGGACGCATTACCTATAGAAATTCTAGCACACTGAGGTTAAATAAATCCAACCCTTTCCACTCTGTCTCTTACTAATCATACTATTTGTCTTAGTAGTTAACTGCCATCTAAACAACACAATTAATGTCTACTAATGATATTACAAAAACTCCCTCTAATAATCGTTTCATCCATTGTGACATATTTACACAAACTACGTTTTTCAGGAAACCATTTTCTCCTATAAATCGGAACACATACATGTTTCCAGCATCACATATTCCACACAAGTGAAAGAACCCCTCCATACTTTCGCCAATATTTTAAATCCCAGTTACCTGGAACAATAGTAAACCTGCAGAGCACACTAATCAGATCACAGTAATGTAATTGACCAAGTGTAGGCCTATGTCGTTCCTAAAAATGTAAGCAAACACCAAACTCCAACTACAACATTTATAGATAAATTGATTTAGCAAAATGAAATCTTATGTAATTCAAACAACCTGATTACATTACATTACATTGCATTTAGCTGACGCTTTTATCCAAAGCGACTTACAATAAGTACATTCGACCAGGAAGACACACCAGAATGCGTGACTCCACCACGACTCCTTAACACCGCATTGCGTGGTGGAGTCACGCATTCTGCTACATTACGTGTCTGCACCACGCAAAAAACCCCAATGTAAAGTGAATGAGGCTCCTTTGTCGTGGTGCACACACGCATTTCTACAACGTCCCGCAGTGAGCTTTTATTCTATAAAACGTTTTAAAAATCTACTTTATAGCTTGTAGTAACTCACGGGAGGCTTCTTTTATTTTATTTGTATTCATAATAATTTTTATTTTTCGTCAGAATGTAAAAATTACATTAGTTACGAATTTTTGTTCTCAAAAAACAGTGCATTGTGTGTAATACAACTGTGATTTTTATTAAATTAGTTAGTTTTTAAGGAAGGCCAGAGCTTCAGCTGTGTCAATAGATTGTTCCCTTTAGTTAACGTTATTTAAAAGATAATGATCATGTCCCCTTTATTGTATTACGAGCGTCCATTCCCATTGGATAACGGAGAATTTTACACCCGGAAGTAAGTATTCTCCTTACTGTCGATTGATTTTACAGTGATATCTGAACTACTCATCAACTCAAAAACACCAGATTATTCTTGTTAATTACACAACATTGATTGGTTTAAATTGTGTGCAATGCTTTTGTATTTTTCCCCTTCGATTCGGAGAAACGAATATTTTTTCGGAGTTTTTTGGATGGCAGAAGACACTACACTACCCAGAATCCTCAGCTATCGTTTGGGACTACACCATGGCTGCTTCTCAGGTCGACTATTTTCATTTCCTCGCTCCTCGGTCCTCGGTCTCACCGGAAGTTGATTTGCCTGCGCCATCTTGAGTACCGTCCCATGGCTCTTATTTCTGCCGGAGGACCGAGGATCGAGGATCGAGGAGCGATCATGGAGGAGCGATAACCGAGGAACCACCAGACCATCCTCCGATGAAATCCTCAGATACTCACCCCGCCCCCTTACTGTGTATCGCTCACTGATTGGACGAGGCAGTGCATGCACTGATCTGATGCTTCTTGACATGAGAGCAGAGTGAAGAAAATACATGAACCTCACGGGAGTCACTCCTCAGTTTATACCGTGTTTTGTTTCAATTAATGTATCATTTAGTTACAAATATGTGATATATCTGAACAACAAAGTGGTCAAAATCATTTAATTCATTTTTTGGAAACATTTTCATGATCGCTTTTTTCGTTTTACATTTTCATTTATTGTCATTTCCATTCAGTCAGTCATTAAGTGCTATTGAAATGTTAATTTACTACATATCCAAACAACAAACAAAGTGTGCAATCCAATGAATGTTAATCTAACTGGGTTTTGATAGATAACATATCTCTTTTTCTTCTCTCAATTATTTTATTTCTATTGTGCACTCTAATCAATATTAATCAAACTATTGTTCGTTTATACATTTTAAGAATGGCGTTTATCTTTTTTGAGAATTAGTTCTTATTTTATTTTATTTATTGGGGTCTACAACAGATGATACAAATGTTTGTGTCAGTAAATGTGTACTAACAGAGGCGGGGGGTGTGTGGAAATAACGGGGACAGAGCTGCTGTCAGACGATCAGCTGTGCAGCGTCATCACAAACGGACGTCGCTTCACGTGACGCTCCGGAGGAAAGGACGCAATATGGTCTAGCTGCGGCCGCGGCCAGTACACGGCGGTACACGATGGTACACGACACGCCCACCTGACACTACGGTGGCTGAGAGGCATGGCAGATGAAAAGCGAATTGACGACAACTACGCCGCCTACGGTGGAGACCGTACATGGCATGTTATTGTAGCATTTTAAGCAACTAAATTAATAACCTATCCGTTTTAAGCAACTATTAGGCGTTGTAAGCCACTATTAGGCAAATAAATTAATAACCTATCCGTTTGAGAACCCCTTGGAACCCCTTATCCCATTTTGATGGTTGACATCTCATTTGAACAGTGAAAGCCATAATATTGTAAAAATGCTTACCAATGATGTATTAATAATGGGATATATATAGCGCCTTTCATGAGACCCAAGGTCCCTTTAAAAAGAAGAACAGGAGTAGAAACAAACATAACAAAAGGCAGTCAGACAAAACAACAAATAGATTTGGGGCCAAAGGCCTTGGCAGACAGATGGGACTTGAGGGCCCTTTTGAAGGCATCAAGCGTGGGGATGTTGCAGATCTCCGCAGGGAGAGCGTTCCAGAGAGTGGGGGCTGCCATACTGAAGGCTCTGTCCCCGAAGGATCGCAGGTTGGTGCGGGGGGCCAGAGTCTGAAGACCGCAGGTTCCGGGGTAGAGCATGTGGGAATTGTATTGATTGAGCCAGAGATGTTCACAAGTCTTTTTTTGCAAGTCCAAGTCAAGTCTCAAGTCTTTGGTCACGAGTCCAAGTCAAGTCTCAAGTCTTTGTGGGGTGAGACTTGATCAAGTCTCAAGTCTTTGGTCACGAGTCCAAGTCAAGTCTCAAGTCTCTAAAAAATAAAAGTCTCATGTCTCTTCTGGTTGTAATAAGCCTTCTATTGTCTGCTGCTATCCAGTCTGTTAAGAATACTGCACAGCTATATCTAAGACATTCAAAGCATTTACTGTATTATTATCACTCCTATATCTATTAGCATACAGTATCAGTACTGATTAGTTGTTTGTTATATGATCACTTTAAACAGGCTATTGCAATGCAATATGAGGAAAAACATCACACTTTAGCTAAATGCAAACAACTTATAAGCAAAACACTTCAGAATCAGAATCACAAATGCTTTATTAATCCCCCGCAGGGAAACTGTGTTAAAAGTACTTAAAAGTTAACATTTGTTCTGTGCCATTTGCAACTAAAAAACTATTGCTGCAATATTATCTGAAATATACTGAACTGGTGATATTAAAACATGACCTGTTCCAAAAGAGATATCTACCATTAACACCATTTACCAGCCAAATGCTGGTAAATCATGCAAGTGGCTGGTACTGTATGTTGCACGCACCAGCCAAAAATAACAATGGCAATCTATTGAGTGGCTGGTAACATTTCAACATTCACTAGGCTAGCCATTTGGCCAGTGGACAAAAATGTTAAAATTTGACCTCTGCAACCGTATTGTTTAATTACACTGGGTCTCTAATTACATCTTTTAAGTCTACTATAAATAAACATATTCCTCTATCCTCTCACTCAAACCCAGTGTAATGGTAACCTGATAAACCTGTAACATTAACGTTACGTGGTCAACAATAAACCTGTAACCTGATGTATTTATGTATGTAACGATGTATTTGTCTACGTTTAACGTTAGCCAGTAGATGGTGGCAGCGGAACGTAATGATTAACGTTACCGACCTTTTTTATGTCATGTCAAGAGTTGGATGTCAACGCCACTCAACGCAAACAAGTGTGACAAGCAAACATTCACTCATCTTTTCAAATATTCAGTTACAAAGCTAGTAGCAAGCTAAGTTAACATTATATAGCTGATGCTGAGCTAAACATGTTTGCTAACCGTCCATATGCGTTAATGTGACTGACCTCTCCGGGTGAGTTTTCAAGTGCCTGATGAAATTTGAAGTTGTTGCACCAGCATCCTTGATTTTAATATTGCAGACTTTGCAGTTTGCGCTCCTTCTGTTGGTGCCGCCGGCGTTTTGGTTCGAAGTTTTTATAGTTGAACCTAATTACAAGCGGGACAGCTGCAGGTGTGCCGCCGGTCGCCATGGTGTTACCATGATGTTAATGTTAATGTTAAAGGTGGGGTAGGTAAGTTTGAGAAACCGGCTCGAGATACACTTTTTGTTATATTCCATGGAATGCTCTTAACATCCCGATAGCCGGCCCGGCTAAAATAACTGGATGGCCTACCTGCCTGTCAGCCTCCCATCGGGGCACAAACGTATCTCGTGCCCTCATTGGTCATGTGCGCGTTCGTGTGTGTTGGAGGAGGGGCTCTGTGAGGAAGTGGCAGATTTTCTCCGGTTGTGTATTTTCAAATTCTAGCGATCTCGAGCCGGTTTCTCAAACTTACCTACCCCACCTTTAATACGCCAAAAATAGAAAACACAATGATTGTTCACGAGTCCCTAAACACGAGTCCAAGTCGAGTCCGAAGTCTTTTGAGCAGGAGTCCAAGTCAAGTCTGAAGTCTCTGTGTGTGCGACTTAAGTGCGACTCGAGTCCGAGTCACAGACTCGAGTCCCCATCTCTGGATTGAGCCAGTGTTTCATCGTGTACTTTCAACTGCAGTATATGGTCAGGCAAGTTCAGCATTCACTGTGATGTTACAGGGGCGTCGCCTGGGGTAGGCATCCGGGGCTTTAGCCCCGGATGCCGTCCGGAATCTACCAGAATCTACCGGACGCGGAGATTCTGAAGATGGACATTAGACATTTCTTTAATAAAAAAGACGGCAATTCTCAAGTGGTGGCTCACACAACAACCCCAGAACCACCACCTGAGCCAGGTGAACAAGGTATGTACCTGTCAGTAAACTTACAAGTTATGCGAACATGTAAGCAAAGCATAAATTATAGCTACGTTGACGTTAATTTGAATCGCGCGGGTAAGCTAAACCGTTAGCAAGTAGCTATAGCTAGCCAGATATATTAAATAAACACTTTGTCATACAATCTAAATGTTGTGTTTTTTAGCGTTACTTGGTGATTTCAAAGAAAGCTCTCTGGGAAATGTTGACTTACTGTCTGTGTTCGACATGAAGCTAGAAGCTACCTTACAGTAGTACACAGTTGATCCTGATTCCTGAGTCCTGTCGTGTTTCATAGTTAGCTTAGCTAAGCATCAACCTAGCACTGAAATATATGGATGTTATGTGACAGTATTTCTGAGAAAAAGTCAGCTGAAATGGTGGCATAGTTGCCACTGCTTTACTGTCGACAGCATGTTTGAACGTATTTGCAGCAGTAAATGTGGCTGTTTGGCCACTGACGTTGCCATAACAACACCTGCATTTAAATGTGCAATCTCTTTTTGTGACAGATTTTGCATGAAAATATAATTCTTCTGATTGATATTTCCTATTGACAGCTAGTTTCTATGTGAACATTATGAGATGGACAGCCAGCTAACAAGCTTTTTATACAAATATTTCAGATCAAAGCCAATCCAGTGGGGCTCCTGAAAGGGAGCAAGGGACACTATGCTCCCAAATATTAAGCCTTGACCCGCATCTTAAAATTGATATGATCAAAAAATGATCTGCATTGTCGGAGGCCTTTTTTCCTCATTATCATGTCAAATTGTACAGCTTTCCTTAGTGTTGAATGCAGAAAGATGACTATATTAGAGTATTAAGTGAAAATGACTATATTAAAGTTTTAAGTAAATATATTAAGTGAATTACTCAAACTGCATTTGTATAGGAATGATTCTGTCCTATTGGCAGATAAATACTATAACAGTGATATCTACAAGAGATGTCAATTTAACTATTTTCAATTGGTTAGTATTACATTTTGTGACAGTGTGGTGACACTGATTTTAATGAAGACAAATGTGTGTATCTTGAAATTCATTTATTTGACAGAGCTGGAAACTGATTGACTTACATACTTGTTTGTGTTTACCTACACAGTCATCACAGATGAGCCAAACAGAGTAGAGGATGAAGAAAGGAGAACAGGAGAAAGGGACACACAAGAAGGAGATACAAAAGACAAGAACGACAATGGAGACAACAACGAACAGGAACACCAGAACAGACAAGAGTCAATGAGTAACATGACTGATTTAGGGACTGCAGATACAGGGCCAAGGCAAGTGAGACATCACTGCTTTCCATCCAGCATGTTTGGCCAGCAAAAGAGATCATTTCAACCGCAAACAGCAAGTGATGAGGGATTATTATTTCCTCCTTCCATCCCTTTTTTCTGTTTAATCTGATTACTAACAACTTCTAATAAATTGACATAGTTTATGATTTAATTGGAAAATGAAGTGTTTTTAAATAATAAACCCGTTTCTGATTCTGAGATTTCTTTTTGACATATGGGTGTTGAGAGATGTATCCATATCTCTTAATGTTGCTCTCAAAGTGCACAAGATTGATGCTTTTAACTTCAGTATTTAAAAAAAGTCTTCCTGGGGGACCCCAGAGGAGGTGAGTTCCCCCCAAAATAGCACTTTGTCTGTGCTTATGTAACTCCGGTGTAGTGTCCCCTCGGCAACAGATCACTCAGAGCTGGTGATTACTTTCCTGCATTTCAATGGACAGCATATAAAAAGGACATGTGAGCTGCATTGCTTAAGAGATCCTCTCATGCTATCTCTTTTACAAAATAAGTGTCCAGTCAACAACAAATTTCAGTGATCGTATAGTGGTAGTATATTTTTCACAAGCAATGTGAAACATTAAACTTATACAAACTGGTGTACAAAACTCACATACCTGCGTTGATCTCCTTGAATGTCTCTACTCTTTCTTCTCCACATCTCTTGTCCACCATCAGAGATTGCAAACATTTCAGAAACAGCTAGAGGTAGGGGACAAACAACTTGTTCGCTGGGCATGTCAAAAACCTCCTGCTTTGATCAAGACTTTAGGGAGCCTTTAGCCCCTCTAGCAAAGGGACTGGAAAGCAAGCTTTGAAAATTCAGTACCATCTACATGCTGTCATGTTCCAGACACTGCTCTCAACCACTCAGGGCCTGCACAAATACCTGCAGAAAGAAACACTTGACTTGGTGCAGGCAGTAGATTACAAAACAGCAGTTGAGAACACACTGAAAAGTTACCAAAGTAACGAGAAAGCACATGAGGTCTATGACAAGACCAAGGCCCTGTGCAATGATCTTGATATTGCCGAAACTGTGACACAGAGGAAGAAGCGTAGAAACATGGAAGACTTTGTAGTCAAGGCATCATGTGGAGCAATGTGAAATATTAAACATAAATAAACTGGTGTACAAAACTCACATACCTGCATTTCAATGGACAGCATAAAATGACACGTGAGCTGGGTTCTGTTGGAGAAATAGCACCATGCTGCTCACATGAGCTTATTAGCTCAGATTAGCTATTGATGATCACGTTGATAAATCATATAAAACAAATAGCCAATCACACTAAAAACATGTTGCTGTGACTGTGAGCATTACACAATTAACATTAAACTAAACAAACACAACAGTACGTTATTGTCCTTATAAAATAAAAACATACATTTTGTCCACCGAGATAATACAGGCACCTTACCCTCAAGAGATCCTCACGTGCTATGAGAGTCTCCCACACTCCATTGCCGTAACAAAGCTTTTTGTTTGTGACACCAGATGGCGCAATTGTGTATGTGCGTGTGGGGAGTCTTGCAGTAGAACATTTGACTGTAGCGCCGCCACTGTGGGCTAAGCCCCGAATGTTTCCAGGTCCAGGCGACGCCCCTGGTGATGTATATAAAATATGACACTGATACCGTTTTCCTCAATGAACATTTATTGAACAGAACATCAAATGGAAAATCAGAGCTGGTCAACTTAAAAAAATATTGAATAAATAATAAACTCCTCGGAATCTTTCACAAGTCCTTCAGCCTTTGGTGCGCTTCCTCACTCATGTTCTTGGCGAGGTCATGAGAACAAAGTTCCATCTTACTGATAAGACTAGATGGTATAAAGAAGTCATATGTAATATTATAAAATCACATGCATCAGGGGTTGTACACTTTAATGTGTCCATTCACTAACCGACTCTTTAGGAAGGAAGCTGTAAGGCCTCTTGTTATAGGAGTGGTCCTCATCAGTGTCCAGGGGCATCTGTAGACAGCAGTGACGTGCGGTGAGGTTCATGGCTGGTGGCACTGACTGGCACTGACTCTTTCAGTCAGATTTACAAATATTATATTCTGACCTTAATCGAAATATTCTGTTATTTTCAAAAGCTTTTTTGGTCTGATGTTTCGATTCATTTTAAATAGACCGTTCAACAAAAGGATACCCACAATCTAAATATTGGATTGTTCTTTCTTAGTAAGAACCAATTTTCATTACCAATGTGGTCTTACCTTGACTTCAAGATGAAGTCCATGCTATCCTTCTGGACAACAATCTATTACTTTTTTGTAAAAGTCCTCCTTATCTTCCTCTAGTTTCAAAAGTCTAGTTTGTTGTTCGCGTCTATACCGTCTCTGCGTAGAATAACAGTAGCAACAAGGACCTGTGGGCTCACGTGCGCCCCCTTCAGTGCGGCAGAGGTTATGGCTGCCTCCCCTGGTGCTTTTTTCATTGCCGTGTACGGCGAGCCTAAATATCATATATACGTGAAATAAGTTATTTAGAGACTATGGATGGCGAGGATAAATGTAATAAAGGGACCTACAAACATTACATTGGTGACCTACAGTGAGATGGTAACAGGCATGCGCTTAGTGCCCGCTTTCCAGCCAGTTTCTGTGAGGTGACGCATTTTGAGGTGAGGCAGATCTCATCTGTGCCTCACCTTACCACACCACACAGTAACTGGCTTGAGCGCGCTCACAAAATAAGTGCCCGCGCTAAATTAGTGCCCGCACTCCAGCCAGTTACTGTGGGCTTACGAGAGGCAGAGCTCGTCCCTGCCTCACTCCTCATCGCTACCATGTAGTTGTAGCAGAGCTCGGCAAATTTGCTGATTTTGACTATAAAAAGCGATTGGAATCATACAGAAATCACATTTACAACACAGATCAGTGGAGACATTTTATTATTATTACTATTTAGTTTTTCTTTAGTTGTTTTTCCGTTACATTGTAGTATGGCCAGTCTATGAGTATGACAGGTGAGGCTCTGCCTCCCCTGACTGCACGTCGCTGGTAGACAGTCAACCATTATTTTGACAGTGCTTTACATGCACGGTTTAACTCCTCCAAAAATGATCCAGGCTCGATTCAGAATGACACAGTACCACACAAAACAAATGTTGCATGTACCATAAGTTCTATGTAGTATGTGTTTTAGGAGTAGTAACCCATTCTGAAACAGGCACACAGGGTCATAGATACGTTGAGCGATACACTGACCATGGTGCTGCTTGCATGCGTCCTTTTACGACTGATCCTGAATGTACGTGGGACATTGTCGCTAAGGGTCGCCCTGCCTTCCTCACTATAGTGAGCAAACCTCTTTCCATACCTGCAATTAAGACACATTTTCTTCACCAGAAGGTTGAATTTTAGAGTCAGGTGTTCCCCCCAAATCTTCTTGATAACACAATTACAAATTCAAATGTTTTTGTAGTACTGCAGCATACCCTTCCAGTCCAAAGTTTTCCACCAGGATAACACACCACCACCTTCTCAGGAGAGACATGTCATGCTAAAGAAAGAGCATCAATTTTCATTAAGTTTGTTATAGCATTTTAATGTGACTTCTTTCCTTAATACTTACAATGCTGAAGTCAAAGCTGGCCTCCATGGCAAAATACCAGGCATACTGTAATGAGAATTGTATTAGGACATGCAAGACATAATGTACACGTGACGGCTGGGTGTGACCCGGTCCTTTCACAAAATGGACACTGGAAGGTGTCCGAGTCCAATTTGTTGAGCTCTGGGCGTGCTCCATCACGGAGTGTTGTGTTGTTTGTCTATAGGTGAATAAAATAGAATACAATTTAAGTGACTTTAATATTGGAAATAGTTAACTCCTTAAACAAGCAGCAATGGACTGGCCTGTATAATCCTATGGGACAAAGCTGGTCATACTTCCTCACTTTCAGAAGGTAACCCTTTAATGCACAAAACAACCTCTAGATTTCACTGTGGTTCGAACAGAAAGCCCTTCAGCTAGTTTAAATGTCAGGCCTACAGCATAAACCCCATCTAAAAACAGAGGCTCTGTCCTAATTACCTGATTGCATCCACCTGGGTTACTTGGCTCTACCCAATAACTACCATTTAACTTTAAACCACACTTAAAATAATAATTATACATATTTACATGTCTACAGTATAAGAGCTAATACATGTTTTAAATAAAAAACATTCAAATGTGAAAGACACCTTCAATTAATATTTAAAACTTACATAAAATCAGATTCTTGTAAAAATTAGAGTACATGCATGTTCAGTTAGCATATATGCTAAGTTAACTGAACGTCGAGCATGTCAAGCTAAGATATATATATATATATATATATATATATATAGCAAAATAAACACAATTACACTGCGCTAAACAGCCACATCGACAAACAAACGAGAACCTAAATAGTATGTAATTATATCTAAAACCACAATACGTTAAGTACCTGTACTCGGTGCGCCATGTTGTTTGTTGTCTGTAAACCTCACGTGTTGGGCGTGCTCTCTTCTGACCATATTTGGAAGTACAACTTTTCGCGGCCGCAGCTAGACCCTTCTCAGCCACCGTAGTGTCGTGTCAGGTGGGCGTGTCGTGTACCATCGTGTACTGGCTAGGGGTGGGCGATACCACAAAATCTGGATTCGATCCGATACCAAGTATTTCAGGGCCAGTATCGCCGATACCGATATCGATACTTTTTTTTAATGAAAAGCGTCTTATGTACTTTCATATAGGGGAGAGCTGCATGACATGATTTTTGAGCTGAAATCATCATAAATAGACTAAATCTGAATTCATTTTCATGAATAAAGACAGGACAGTTTTTATAGACAAATACACGTTTTACTTTTGCAAATTGAAAGTGCAAACATGAAAAATAACAATACAAAGTGGCCAAAGTAGCGAACTGTCTTCTTGCACACATCACAGTTCGCTAAGTTTTAATTGCCAGTTGTGAAATTGCTCCACACAACGCTGCTCTTTCTCTCAGCCATCATGCGCGTGTGTGTGTTGCACTCGCGAGTCTTTGGCTGCTGCTGTCCTGCCCTGCTGGCTGCTGGCTGCTGTCAGTCAGCTTGATAATCGGCGTTCAGACAGGGAGCCTCGAGGAGAAGAGGACAGCAGTGGAGAGAGAAGAAAAGAGCATATACTTGTGTTCGTCTGCACATAGTTTTTTGAAGAAATTGACGAGTAGAGGAGACGAGAAAAAAAGTATAACAGTATCGATCCTATTGGCTCTAGTATCGATATTTTGAAACGTAACGTAATATCGGAAGTATCGATATTTTGGGATCGATCCGCCCACCCCTAGTACTGGCCGCGGCCGCAGCTAGACCCTTCTCAAAGGACGTCCCATTGCTCTTAAAACTCGTTTCCCTGCTTCTCGTGGTTTCCTTGCGTCCCTCCATGCTTCCCTGGTGGGAGGCGGGACTAAACGCAGGGAAATGACGCAAGTGAGGGAAGCAAGGATTTCATTTAATCGACCTGAGAAGCAGCCCATGTGCTTAGCTTGACAAACCCCGTGATTAGTTCTCAAGCTCTGTGATTGGTTGACCTCCAACTGCATTCCATATGAAAAAAAACGTTTCGTAAAAGATAAATCATACTTTATTCAGCAGTGCTTGCTTTACTCTTTGAAAGTCATCACATGAATGCATTGTAATAAATGGTTTGGCTGCATTAAATATTACACATCTGTCGTAGTTCTTTATTTATCTACAGAGATCTGGCCTCAGAATAGACTGGAAACTATTCTTTTACCGTTCTGTTTTAATTTCACAATAAAGTTAGTAGTAATAATCTGTTTTGATATTATTGTTTTTTATTAACTACTAGACCGCTGGGTTGTGTTAAGACCATCTTTTCTGTGTTGCTGTGGGGTTTTTCCATCGCTTTTGTTACAAATATCAAAACAATAACTAAATATATCCGTCGTAAACTAAACCAGAAACAGCAGTATATTTTATTTTGTTAACACTGTAAACTTAACAACTTTTTGACCCGCACCTCCTACTGGTTAAAGCACGTTATTACACGTTTGGAGTAATTGCAATGCAGGTAGATTATGTTGCTTTTTAATGACTGTTTAAAATGCCTTTTTCTTAATGTCTTTCATTTTTTGTAAAGCACTTTTGAATGTGTTATTTTTGATGAAAACATTTAAATATTAAGAGTACATACAAAATAGTGGGAAAGTAGAAGGTCAATGATATAAATATAGAATAGAAAATATCAAGAAGATACTGTAAATCATATCTACAATAAAACAGTTTAGTGCCTGATAGAAGGATGTGCAAAACAGACAAACTAATAAGGCTTTATTTAAACATTAAAGAATACTTTAGGCTAAGGTCTTCTTTTAAATAAGAAAAAAGCTTTGGGGATATCTATCTACAGATACATATTAAGCCTGACAAAGTACTTAACGTCTAATATATTGCATGGTTTGTTTTGGAACTTGACAATCAACTTTCCTGCAATGTTAACTATGTTGAAGCACTTATTTTAACCGATATTATACATATTTATTATACTCTTATAAGATGTTAGATAGAATAATAAATGTGCAGAATAATAAATGTGCAGAATATGACAGTTTAATGGTGGAGGTACACACATATTGATAGATGTCTTGTAATGCACTGTTGAGGAACCTGTGACCCAAGTTTTGCATTCATTGCATAACTATACCATAGGTTGTGTATATGATATATCAATAAACCTTAGAAAATCTTGAAATCTTGAAAAGGATGTGCAAAATATCAATTATATACAGTCTTTAATGAACGATTAGAGAATAACGAGTAATGAATATGCTTTATACGGATCTGCAGATAAATGTTTAGTCTTCTCAAGCACCAACAATCAAATATCTCTCCTGATTGTTGGCACTTGACAATCACCTTCCCTGAATTTTACTCAGGTGTAACTAAAGTCTGATTTAAGGGTTGTTTATATTTCACATCATTAATCCAAATCTATAAAGTAACTAAAATAAATGTGGTGGAGTAAAAATACCAGGTTAACCTTAAAGAAAGCCCTCAGGGTGATCAAAGACCCCCATCACCCCAGCCACAAAATGTTCCGTCTGCTGCCGTCTGGCAGGCGGTACCGCAGCATCCGGACTAAAACCACCAGACTCAGGGACAGCTTCATCCCACAGCCTGTGCTGGAATTGGGCCGGTACTCACCGGTACGCAGTACCGGCACTTCTGGTTCTGACCCATGGAGTACCGGCACTTCTTGCTCAGTACCGGCATGCTGGCGGTACTCCGGTACTCATGCACCGTGCCAGTACTCAACACTCTCCCGCCGTTCTTATTATACATCCATATATATATATACAGCCGCCCGGTACTCAGTAGATGCGTCATGAGGTGCCGAACGGACATTCTCATCGCTCTAACCGCTGGAGTTTCACAGCGGCTGTCAGCTGTTTACTCCTGTCATTCAAACAGAACGTGCTGGAGAGGGGGTGGGGCTTATCTTCTCCATGTAAATACTGTGGTGGAAACGACTATGTCAAAATTAACCTATTTGACCGTGATTTAATAGTAATACACGTTTCAAAATAATAATAATAATAATGCCGAAGTAACAACATACTGAAAACTGTTAGTAAAACCACGTTTTAATGCTTTACAATTTACCTAGATGCACGTGTGTTGTGTTTATGCAGTGCAACTCCCACCCAGTGGGTGGCTATGTAGAGTGATAGAACAGAGCAGGCACGCCCCCGAGAGAAAGAAAGCAAGCAAGTCACGTCACAAATTAGCATTTCTAAAATGTTAGCGTGGATTAATAAAAGTGCAAAAAGACAGCGGTTGTCGCCGGAAGAAACTTCAAATACAGAGAATGCTGTGCCTGTGTTGGAAATTGTGACTGATGGGGAGCTTTCTTTGGTTGATCCTCCTGCTCCAAGTTCTAGTGCATTAGCATTAGCACTAGCTCCGCCGCCTCCTCCAGAGCCTCTAACGTTAGCTGCTGCTGGCGCAACTGCCACCACCAACACCGGGCAAAGCGATGCACCTGACTGCTGGACAACGGACCAGGTGCAATATGTTTGCAAGACCAATGCATGGCTCCTTCTTAAAGATAAGAAGCTAGGATGTCGGATATGCAGAGATGTCAAATCTTTGGGAATACACACTGGACAAGGACTGAAACTGTCAACTGAATGGGGTGAGTGTGCAGTGTCTCATTTCGGTGTTGACAAGGGCAAACAACAAGCTAGCCTGAGAAAAAAAATCAAAGAACATAAAGAATCACAAGCCCATGTAAAAGCTGCTGACATCCTTACATCTGCTTCACGTGAAACTATTCAACATCAAGTGCAGTCTATGCATAAATCTGAATTAGACACCACTATCAGAGTTTTTCGAACGGCATATAAAATTGGCAAACAGCCGGCCATTCACAGACATGCCAATTGATTTGAATGTACAGAAACTGAATGGGCTGAACGTGGGCAGGGTTTTGCACTCCAATAAAACCTGTGGCGAAATCATCGACCACATAGCTCATGAGCTGAAGTAAAAAATGGCAAAAGACATTACAGAAAACCAAAGAAAACTCTGTGTTTTGGTCGATGAATCTACCACTATTAGTGGTAAAACGGTGCTTGTTGTGTGTCTACGCTCAGCATTAGCTGATGCTGAGCCCGAAACGTTTTTTTGGGAGCTGATCGAGTTGGATGAAACAACGGCTGATGACATCACAAAGGCGTTAATGGAGTGTCTTGGAAGAGATTTTAACGAGGACTTTTTAGGTCAGTGTTTCGTTTCTTTTGCATGTGATGGGGCTTCAGTCATGCTAGGGAAGAGAACAGGCGTTGCTACCCAGTTGTGTAGTAAATTCCCAAGCCTGTATGTGTGGCACTGCTCCAATCATCGTCTAGAGCTGGCATTTGGGGATGTGGTCAAGGAGGTCTCAGGGCTCAATCATTTCCAGATCTTTTTTGACAAACTCTATTCCTTGTTCCATGCCTCCCCCAAAAATCAGAGGCAGTTAGCGCAGTGTGCGCAAGCAGTCGGACAGCGTCTCCTGGTGATAGGGCGTGTTTTGTCCATCCGCTGGGTGGCTTCAAGTGAAAGGAGCGTCAGAGCAGTCTGGGAAAACTACCGAGTGCTTCATGATCACTTCACAAATGCTGCAAACGACACGAGCAGGGATTCCAGAGACAGAGCAAAGTACAAGGGCCTGGATGATGTGCTCACATCTGCAACGTTTGTCAGCAATCTGGGACTGATGTACGATGCGCTCACAGAGCTCAGCGACCTCTCTCGGCAACTCCAAAAAAGAGAGATGACACTGCCTACAGCAGATAGGCTCTTAACTCGAGAAATACGAGTTTTTTAATCCATGGTCACCATGCCTGGCCCACACATGACTACAGTTCATACAGCTCTAGCTGAGAAGTCCTTCAAGGGTGTTGCCCTGCGTGAGAATGGCAGGCTTGTACAGATTCATGCAGGTCAGTTTTTCCGCAGTATGGTAGAGAATCTGAGACACAGAATGACTTCCACAACCTCCTCTCATGTCAGCACAAGAGAAATCCCATTACATGGCCGGGAGGCCCGGGACAATCAGCTAATCCAGGACATGAAATGTATCCATCCTGGAAGTTGGCCTGAAGAGGAGTTAGACGTACAGTATGGGGACGTAGAGGTGCTACGTTTGTGCGAAGTGCTGAAAGTGGACAGAAGAGAGACTGTTCAGGGCTTTCGCGAATACAAGGAAACCAGGGCATCCCGTACACCTGCTGCCATGGAGCCTCTACTGAAAGCAGTCCGAACCATCGCTGTCTCCACTAGTGAGTGTGAGCGGGCATTCAGCTGCATGAACGATATCCTTACTGCAAAAAGGAATGCTCTCTCTGTCAGCCGACTGTCCAGCCTGGTTTTCATTAAATGTAATGGACCATCACTAGGACAGTTCAATCCGGAACAGTATGTGAGGTCCTGGCTGGCAAAGGGAAGGAGAAGTGCTGATGAAAGAGCCTGTCCAGCTCCAGCCCCTGATACTGATGTCCCCAAGGCCTTCTGGAGCCTTTTCTAACAATGTGAAGTATATTGCAAAGCAGCTCACCCAGTGAGAAGACTTTTGGCATAATGTGCCGATTTGTACAGATCCTGGAGATAGAAGGACTTCAGACCAACCAGGGAGTTATCTGATCAGCTTGGTGTTCAATGTAACTCTTTACCATGGCTCAGACTTTGTTACTTGCAGTTACAGTTTCTCATTTTAGATTGTGCAAATTTTGCATTTGTTTTTACATGTTCTTTGTTCATGCTCTTTATCATTTTTCTGAGTTGGAAAGTTAGATTGCATCATAGTTTACTTTATACATATTTGTATTCTTCAGTGGTGAAGTATATTGCAAAGCAGCTCAGCCATGTGAGAAGACTTTTGGCACTTTTTCGTTTTTCGTTTTCTGAGTTGGAAAGTTAGATTGCATTCAAAATGTACAGAAATACTTAATTTTGTTAAAGCTTTTTATAAAAAATGCTTCTGACCAGAGCTTTGTTTCCTTGTCATTAATGTTGAACACCACCAGAGGGGCTCTCACCTGAAAGGTCTCTGCTTCATGTGTCTTCAGCAGAAGATCTAGACTTTGATTGCTATATTTTCAGTTAATATTGACCTTACTGAGCTTTAGCCATATCCGCTGCCTATCATAAAAAATGTTAAGTACAGTGAACCTTTCTAAAATATACAGTAGTAAAGAGACAAACCCACCAGCATTATAGTAGCCAAATTCTTGTTTGTGGGCTGTATATATAAAATTGACTTGAAAAAGTTGCTGATTTTAGAGTACTGGCACCTTTTTCATTCCAATTCAAGCACTGCCCACAGGCCATAAGACTATTAAACACCTGAACTTAGAAACAACATCCATAACATTCATCTGGCTACTACTTAGAAATTATGTATCTAATATATCATATTCACAATGTAGTGACAGCTTTTTTGTCTTTTGTTTTCTTAGTTATGTTCTCTTTTATATGTGTGTGTTATGTGTTATGTGTAACGTTGCTGCCTTCTTGGCCAGGTCAGCATTGAAAATGAGATTGTATCTCAATGCTTTTATCTGGTTAAATAAAGGTTAAATACAAATAAAAAAAGATTCCAATCACTTGTAGCCTATATAGACTCTTATTGCACTATTTCACTATTTTTTCTGTGTATCTGTTTTATTGTGTTGCACTGTTGGAGGAGCCTGCGACCTAAGGGGGGGGGGGTAGGACACGTTCGATTCCTGTTTTGAATAGTGTGCCGTTGATGGGTTTCATTCCATTTCAAGGTGCTTTTTGACACTCCGTGTAAACTTCGCGCACTGCCACTCCAACATCCAATCACAGAGGTTGAGGACTGATCACGGGGTTTGTCAAGCTAAGCACATGGTGTAGTCCCAAACGATAGCTGAGGATTCTGGGTAGTGTAGTGTCTTCTGCCATCCAAAAACTCCGAAAAAATATTCGTTTCTCCGAATCGAAGGGGAAAAATACAAAAGCATTGTACACAATTTAAACCAATCAATGTTGTGTAATTAACAAGGATAATCTGGTGTTTTTGAGTTGATGAGTAGTTCAGATATCACTGTAAAATCAATCGACAGTAAGGGGAATACTTACTTCCGGGTGTAAAATTCTCCGTTATCCAATGGGAATGGACGCTCGTAATACAATAAAGGGGACATGATCATTATCTTTTAAATAACGTTAACTAAAGGGAACAATCTATTGACACAGCTGAAGCTCTGGCCTTCCTTAAAAACTAACTAATTTAATAAAAATCACAGTTGTATTACACACAATGCACTGTTTTTTGAGAACAAAAATTCTTAACTAATGTAATTTTTACATTCTGACGAAAAATAAAAATTATTATGAATACAAATAAAATAAAAGAAGCCTCCCGTGAGTTACTACAAGCTATAAAGTAGATTTTAAAAACGTTTTATAGAATAAAAGCTCACTGCGGGACGTTGTAGAAATGCGTGTGTGCACCACGACAAAAGAGCCTCATTCACTTTACATTGGGGTTGTTTGCGTGGTGCCGACACGTAAATATAGCAGAATGCGTGACTCCACCACGCAATGCGGTGTTAAGGAGTCGTGGTGGAGTCACGCATTCTGGTGAGATCAGGTTGAATTCAAAATGTGACAAAAGAACAATGATTTGTCTTGCACAAGATTGTGGTCTAACAGAATGACTCTTGACCTCATGGGGTCAAATAAATTGGATGCTGATCATCCTTAACATGTGGCCTGAAGAACAAGAGGACCTCTTAATCATTAACACAATGGACTCTCAGAGATGAGATCTAGCCATGAGGTGGCTGACTTTAAAATGAACTGTGACAAAGAAACCACCTGCGTGTGGGTACATTATAGTTTAGAAATATAACACAAAACAACACTACATTAAAATAATAACCATTAAAATGAGCTTTGGTGAAAAGCATGAAAAACAAAACAACTTAATCTACTCTCATTGTTCGTGTACATCTTTACTCCAACTATTTCACCATCTAGTAATGCCAACTGGCTGGCTAACTAGCTTAGCAGTATAGCACTAACCTCATGTGACTGGGGGAAGGGGAGGGGAACACTCAAACATGTGCAGATAATAACCACACTGCTTGGAGACTGAGTTCAATACAAATTAAACCATACGACTTTTAGTCTGGTTTCAATAAAATGTAACCAGCCAAAGCCAGTTTATAACACTTAGAGCTGAGCCTACATTTCTCAACATCTCATCTCCTATAATTTGATCATAGTGTTCTCTCTCTCTCTCTCTCTCTCTCTCTCTCTCTCTCTCTCTCTCTCTCTCTCTCTCTCTCTCTCTCTCTATCTCTCTCTCTCTCTCTCTCTCTCTCTCTCTCTCGGCCCTGCAGCTGCCTGCTCCCGTCCACAAGCTTCTCTCATCAATCACCTCTGTGTTTATCTATATATACAGTCTGTGTTTATCCAACCGTGTGAGATGGGTTTTAGCCTCGTGCAGCACCTCTGTAATGTTTAAACATGAACAGATTCCTTCTGACTGACAAACTTATAAAACCTAATTGTGGTGAATTGTTTGCGTTTTCAGTTTCATATCTCACTGTTGTATGATCAATACAACTCCTAAATAACATTACAATATATATTTCTTACAGTGAGTTTGTTATCTAATGTTTAACAAATTCTCCTCTTTCTATGTCTAATCTAGGTGGAACAATCCACTATTATATTTAATTTGAATCGAACCTTAACCTGCATGTATACTTCATATACTCAGTAAACCTCTTTTTACTTTCCCTCAACGTATGCAATTAAGTTCCTCTGAAATATAATTAAGTACAATTCTCAGTTAATGACAAATACCACGAAATTCACAAGGCAATGCAATAGTAACAATCAGTTCTCAAAACTTCTCATAAAAACCACAATGTGACGTAACTGTATCCCTCAAAAACTATGCTAAAAACAACAAATTATAGTTTCTTATTTATTTTAATATCTACCACCTCAAATCACACCTTGATCTATTAATTTTCAATGTTATTCACTCCAACTTCAGATCACTCGTTGATCTTTCACTCCTTGTTTTAAATTCAATGCTCAGCAGCCATTTTCCAGACATTAGATAAAAAGAACAAGCAGTCACACTCCGGGCTGCTGCACAGCAATTAGAGCAGAAATGGGGAGAAAAGGGGGCTTTCTTGAAAATATGGTATCCTTTGTTAGAAATTAAAATCAATGTTTTGATGGCATAATGTACCTTAAATGTACCTTTAGTTTAAATGCTGTTTTATACTGAAAAACCAGAAGTTCTTGTGCACAACCAGTTAGACTTTTATTCTGAAAATCCTTCACCTCCGGTTAGCATTTAGCATGAGGCTAATATACCATTTCCTATAGAGGTGAATTTAGCAGCGATATGATATGATGTTGCACACCGAAACCTACTGATTTCAACACTACAACTATAGACGTCGAGATATTATTATTGTTGGATATTAAATGAAGGTACAGTTTATTTGAGTACGTTATCGTTTACAGATGTGGGTAGCATGTCACAACATTCGGAGCGACCGGAAATCGAATTGCTGTGAAGGATTTCCTGTATTTTTTGGAGTGTTGATTACAGCGTTTGGAATGTGTTGAATGGAAAGTCATGAAAGAGTTAAGGAGGAGAAAAGGAGTGTTTAGATATATATTGAATGTACAATGTCTGTATACTGCAGTGGCGAGCCGTCAGGGCCCTCTAGGCCCTCTGTGAGGGCCTAAGATATTCTAAAAAATAATATTTGAAAACATTAAAAAAAAACATTTTTTTTTAAATATTATTTTTTATATTTTTTTGTTGTTACATTTTTCATTAGTTTTACCAAAATAACTTGATTTAATTGTATTTAAAATAATATTTCCAAAGAAATAAATCCTTCGAATCTGCCTGTTCAGTTTCTGTTGGAATGTGAAGGGTTAAATGCCGTCTCTGCGAGTTATGTGAAGACGGGAGGGCTTGTTGGTCCCTCTCTACATTCACAGAGGGCCCGCTATAGTAACTCAACGAGAGAGTAATGTCAAATGACAGTACAATTGACCAATCATATCTTCCCTCTAAATGGGCGGGCTTTATTTTCGCGGACTTTATGACAAGTTCCGCCCGCTGTGAGGTCTATGCAAGTGGTGCAGTGACGCGTCCTAAACCCGGAAGTAAGCTTCGCTCGGATTCCCTCGACAGAAAGCAGTGGGATTTCTCCATAGGGTTTTGGAAAATAGCTCGAAATAAGGTCTGTGGAAAACGAACCTGTTAGATAAATGCACCTTGTGTTCAGCCGGATAATATCCACATGTCTATCCTACTTTTACTATTTTTGAATCATAAATATAATTAATAGATTTATGATCGATAGATTTATGATTAGCATAAGTTCGTTCATGATGGCTCACTTCAGTGATAGTGATGACATCGTTGCGAAATTATTAACCGAGTCATTTTCAAGATTGAGTTACAATGATAAACTGGAGTGGCAAAGGATCAGCTGAATGACCCGCCATCAAGTGCTTCATCCAAAAGGACAGGAGGATGGACTTTGTGTTTCAGTGATTTATCATCAAAGGTAGGCCTAAGTCATTTTCAATGCGGGGCGCCATGCCGACTTAATTCATTTGTAATCGCTACTTGGCTGTGGGTGCCCTGTCATGATAGGTGTTTATATAAATGGTGTTGTTTTGTGTGGTAGATGGTCGCTGTCATTGATGCGTTTTGCACCCCGGACCACTGTTTTGATATTCCGCTGAAGTCTACGTTGAGACATAATATCTCTTCTTTTTTTCGAGGGAAGGGGGGGTCAGAGGGCCTAGGTATACAACTCACGGCTCGCCACTGGTATACTGTGATATGTGTAACAACGGACATTAAATAGTCGGAGAGCCGGCCCCCAGGGAGGAGCCAGGAGAGGCTATATAAACAACGAAACCTGAGGGGTTCGGCCTCTTTTCTCTGCTAGCGAGGGCCAGAGACAGCTGCTTTTCTGTCGGACAATATCCTGTTTGTGACTGTACCACGCTTTTTATTAATTAAAGTACCAATTTGAAAACATCTCAGAGACTCCATTTAGTCTCCTTTTTAAGCTTCTCTTTCCTGGATGCGAGAATAACCATCACAGTTAACACCTTCCATTATTACTTCGTATTTCTTTATCTGACTAAGGCTATTCTATGTTCAATAATATATTGTATTTATCTACAAGCACATAAATATATCCTCCACGCTGTCTGTTCAGCTTTTAAGATGCGATATTTCTTTCAACAGAATGGGAGTTAAACCCAACAGAACAAGACAGTGAGAAATCCGTTCATTTCAATGGCTTTTGAAGTTGGCGTTTCTGCTCTTGGATTTTTTACATATAATACAACTGCAGCTCCTATGAGACTGGAAAGTATTATTCAGATTGGTCACGGATGGAGACTCAATACTACCATTTGACCCCCCCAGGAAGTACAGCCTGTGAGAACTCAATATCGACACTAAGCTTAGAGACGCTATGCCCTTCCAGCCGTCAGAGACTCAATACCTGACGCTGAAATACTTCGCTGCTTCACTTGTAGCTAACAAGTAGCCGTATGATTCTGAAAAATCTACGAAGCTTTTAACCGTTGCTTTATTTATTTTATAACTTACTATGCTATGCTAAAATATGTATTGCATTATACCGTCAATACTATGACACTGGGAAATATCTTTGACAACTCTAAAATGTAGCTTAGCCAATTACAGACTTTCGATAGAAACAGGCGTCCGTTTTACCTTTCAGTTTTAGGATCCTGGTTTTAGTTGTCATAGATTATTCCAGGCATCTCCCTCCGTCCGCTGGCTGCTAGTGTTTCCTCAAAAAAAAAAAAACTACTCATGACGTCACCACGTCGGCACGTCACCACGTCATGACGTCATCACGTCGGGGTCACCATTTTGTTGGGGCAGATATCTCTGCTAAGCGCCGATCCTATATGAGTTTGTTTTAAAAGAAGGACAACTCAAAACAACCAGGATAGGGGTTAAACAATAATCTGTTTTAATGATACAAGGTAAGAATACAATACACTTCTCAAAGGGGTAGGCCCACCCCTGCCCTAGTCCTAATGCCGGGAGAACATCATCAGTCTTGACGGCAGGAGGAAAAGAGACCGGACACAAGGACTCAACAGGAGATATTGTAAAAACAACGGGAGGAGCTGTGTGGATGCTACTCCCTCCCATACAGGTCCTCTAATGGCCCATATACAAACGATGGGCTTTCATAGCGTATCAGCGTGCGCCAGCCGAGATGATCCGGAAACAGTCCCTTAGTTTGAAGCAAAACAACCACATCTGGTGTTCGCTGTCTCATTCTGTTGCTTTCACACACACATTCTTCCGACTTCCCTCCCTGCTCCCCTCCCCCATCTAGTCTCCTGTCCTGCACAACTGCACCCCCCCCCTTATGCAGAGTAATAAAACATGTTTAAGCTAACTACTCCACAATGTTTTAGCAATTTTACCCACACATGAAAGAATACAGCAGAGAAGTCAATAGAATGCAACCACAGGCATTGCTCAGCACAATTTAATACATACATTTTATTCAGACCTTAATTGTGTGACCCAATTCTCAAGGCCCTTTTTATAGGTCTGCCTGACATGCATCATTAACTACAAGAATGTAACTGCCTTCTATCTGGGGAAAATGTCTCTTGGAGTTCCCCTGTTATTTTGCAAAGACCATTGATGATTACCTAAGAAACTCATGGCCTCGAACTGCAACAAGGCTTTCTGAAAAACACTTAACGGGTAATATTTTCACTCAAAACAGAACTCACCAGTTATACTGCACCTTACTTACTCACAAATAGCCAAAAAAACACCCTTTTGATTATATGTAAAAGTGGAAGAAAAAGACTATTGTGCTAATCTACTTTTAAGAAAAAGGGAACATTGTTGAATATATAAAAAACCTCTCTATATTTAAGAGGAAAAATGTACTTTGTTCCTTCAACTATTAATACACAGGAATGTATAAAACCACACATATATTAGTGATAACATGATGCAACACACCTCTTATATATCAGGTGTCATTAAAATGAATATACCAAAAATACGCTCTATTAACTTTTCACTTCAAACTTTCAAGTTACTTCAATATTTGCACACAACTTACAAATGATGTATCACTTGTATTATATAGACTCTTATGGTATTACTTCTTTAGTAACTCACAGGAGGCTTCTAGTGAGCATAGTGGAGTTTATTGGTTTCTGGTAGCGCCGAACTGCGACTCCGGTTCATCCCATACTCTAGCATAACAACATAGCCCCCAGTTCCTCTTCTATGCTTATGGAACGGCAACAACTTCAATGTCACAGTGCCACCTATATGGACTGGTGAACTAACATGCAATGATATGACCTTACAACAACTTCTATTCTATTTTATTGTATTTACTTGCACTGTTTTATCTGTTTTATTGTGTTGCACTTGTAACGGGTCACAACTGTAAGCGACCTGTTATCATTCAGGAAACGACAGCGAAGCATCTGGGGTGTTCTTCTGGCATTTATTCTGAGAATGAACACAACATTCTCTTTACATCCGCGTTGCATGTGACATCTCCACATAACTGCTCACGTCACTATCAGGGGAGGGCGGAAGTTACATACCGGAAGTAGAACAAATATTAAATATAATATTAAATATTAAACATTTAAAATATTAAAAGGAAACATCTCATAAAAATAAAATTCACAACCTATTTTAAATCGTAATTTATAAACTAATAATTATTTATACACATTTTTAACTCTGTTACACACTGTTGGAGGAGCCTGGGACCTAAGATTTTCATCGACATAACTACACTGTAGCTATGTACGAATGACAATGAAAGCCTTGAGCCTTGAATCTTGAATCTTGAAAAACATGTAAAAAAGTGACTGCCTGTCAAACAAAAATGTAATAACATCACCAGACAGAAATCTGGCAAAAAAGTTTTGCTTTTGGTTTTGACTTTTACTTAACTTTGGCATACTTGCCCCTGAAATATGATGCATTATTCTCAACCTGTGCACAATGAACAATTTTAGTTAGCTACTTACTGTTTTGACAATAATATCCAAAACTGTAGAACCGGACACAGAAAATGGAAATAGAATTTGAGCAAGAGCTTGCATCAAGAGCTTGCATCGCTGCATTACGACAGATTTGTCCAAAATGTGTCCGATTTTTCCATTACTTTCCATTACCAATAACTTTTCACATTTACATGTTATCTTGTAGAGAGAGGCCACAGATATTTCAGGGAAAAAGTGAAAATTCATTAGAAAGCAATTACTTTCCAATCACTGGCTGACATTATCAAGTCACTGTGCCCTGTACCTGTGAAGGCAGTGTTCCTACAATGACACTGTATCTTATATACCTTTCCTTTGCTTATCTCACTTCTGTTTGTTCAACCATTTTTGCCTTGTATGCCCAAATGTGAAGGTAATAAGACATTGTGGTCCAATGCCTTATGGCTGATAAGCTCACCTAGAAAGCTGGCTGGCATTACTCATATGTTTATGTAACAGATATTCAATTGTCCAGACATTTTACACTGCTTATCTGTGTCGTGGTGGCAGCTAGCTGAGCAGAAAGCCCAGACGTCCTTCTCTGCAGCCGTGTCCTACAACTTTCCAAGGAGATCCTAAAGTGTACCTAGGACAAACGGGATATATATATTTTCCCTTCAGAACATTGTGGACCTGTCCCAGAATAACCTCACAAGAAGGCACCAGAAAGAGGGTTCCTTTATCACAAGAGAGATTTAATTTTACATCTTAGCCACCAATACATATCTGAACTCCTTATCATGCAAATATGCTTATCAATAATTTCTATCTATATATTATACTTGAGTTTTCATTCAATTCAAAAGGTATAGCTTATTAAACTTCAAATATTCTAAAACAAATAGTGCCATGCCATTGCCACATAACATTTCTTTCGAACTATAATACAATTGTACCATTATGTTAAAGAGGCCCTGTTCTCCTTTTTTGGTGTTTTCCCTTTCCTTTAGTGTGTTATTTTGTTTTTTGTGCAGGTAAGTGGTCTGCAAAGGCTAAAATCCCTGTGTTCCCTCCAGAGGGAGTTTCTCTCCCACACACTCCCCCGCCCCCCTTCCTGAAATGCCTCCATTGGACTACATTCTTTACTATCGTAATATAATGATATCACTATTTATTACTCGCGCTTCTTTTGGCTAGCGCTCCAACACACTGTATGATATCCTAAGGGGCGGGACATTTTCGACACATCTCTAATGGCGCATTTCCACTGCAGGGCCTCGCACGGCTTAGTACGGTATAGTTAGGCCAGGCTCACTTTATGCTGCGTACGAAAAAATGTAAGAGGCAATTTGTTGAGTCACTGCCGATAAATGCCGGTATCATCAAGCTAGCAAATCTTGCATTAGCCTCACATCAACAAGTGTAGACACTCTATTTCCCTCGTGTGCCGTTCACCACAGGGGGGAGGGGAATTCGCCCTCCCTCGTGCAGCCTGAGCCGAAACCCGAGGTGGATTGATTTTGACTAGTTAAAGCGTTGAAATCTCCAGAATTCGGCGATTCGTTCCAATTACAAATCCTCACATTGCTTTTGAACAGAAGTTCCACCTTACTGATGCTCTCCTTAAGGTCTCTCCGAATATTTGCCGTGTGTAATTGTCTAGTAATTTAATTCCAGGAACCACACACAGAGGAAATCAGTAAAAGTCGATATTCCGAGGTTATTTATTAGCCCCAAATATTCTTATTGTTTTCTACATGAGCTGTGCTTGCTTCTGTGGGCACTTGCCCCAGCAGCAATCACAGGAAAAATCGGCCAGGACAGAATCCCCATTTGACACCGATTCCCAGGTTATAATTATGCCTTCAAATGTAAAGAGTAGAGAGACCAAAAAAAATTGCATCCGCTCAGTTTCACAGGTAATTTTGATACCGTCAATCACAGAGTTGGTAAGGCAATATCCAAATATAGATTTGAAATCACACTTACCAGCTCTGACGATTTCTTGGTAGATGTCCGTGACGCCAATCTGTGATGAAAACTTCTGTGTTGCAATGTTGAGGTGGAATGAAGGAGTCTGGATCGCCGTTAGCCAAAACACTGAGAGTTTATTTAAGAGTACATTTAATACAGCCGGGGAGATTACTTAGTTTCACACATCCCTGTGCTCTACCAAACCATCTCTGCCACAAAGAAGACACAGCACGCACCAACATGAGAAGAGGCGGAACTACAGAAGCCCGCGTTTTACCTAATCAATAGCAGATGTGGCACAATAATCTGTTTGTCTCGCAAAATGCATGGAGGGCGGCAGGAGACCTTCCCCCACAGGAAAGAGGGAGAAGCTTTTGACCTGTGACCTCAACTTACAGAGAGGATCTTTGACTTTAATACAAAGCATGTTTGCAATATCACAGATTCTAAGAAAAGATAAGAAACTCTATAATCAAGATCAGATTAAAATATTCTCTTACAATAAGGAGTTACAATAATCCAGCCTTGAAGTAACAAATGCATGGACTAGTTTCTCTGCATCGTTTTGAGGCAAGATATGCCTGATTTTTGCAATGTTACGTAGATGGAAGTAGGCGGTCCTTCAAATTGATTTTATGTGGCGTTAAAGGATAAATCCTGATCAAATATAACACCAAGATTCCTTACAGTCTCACTGGAGGCCAAATGAATGCCATCCATAGTTAGTATATCTTTAGATAATTTGTTTCGTAGATTCTTCGGGCCAAGTACAATAACTTCAGTTTTGGTCGTGTTTAACATAAAAAAATGTAAGGTCATCCACGTTTTTAAGTCCTTAAGGCAGTCTTGAATTTAATTTAGATGATTAATTTCATCAGGCTTGATTGATAAATATAGTTGAGTATCATCCGCATAACATTGAAAATGTACAGAATAATTCCTTATAATATTGCCTAACAGAAGCATATATAATATGAACAAAATAGGTCCGAGCACTGAGCCCTGTGGCACTCCATGGCAAACTTTGGTTTGCGTGGAAGATTCATCATTGACACGTACAAACTGAGAGCGTTCAGATAGATAGGACCTAAACCAGCCTAAAGCAGTTCCCTGTATGCCAACTAAGTGCTCTAGTCTTTGCAATAAGATATCATGATCGATAGTATCAAATGCAGCACTGAGATCGAGCAAAACAAGAATAGAGACAAGTCCCTTGTCTGAGGCTATTAGAATGTCATTTGTGACTTTAACCAGAGCTGTCTCTGTGCTATGATGTGTTCTAAAGCCAGACTGAAAATCTTCAAATAAATCATTGTTTTTTAAGTAATCACACAACTGTTTTGCAACTGCTTTCTCAAGAATTTTTGAGAGGAACGGAAGATTAGAAATAGGTCTATAGTTGGCTAAAACCTCTGGATCGAGGTTGTGCTTTTTAAGAAGCGGTTTTATCACTGCTACTTTGAATGATTGTGGAACATAGCCTGATAATGAAGACATATTCATAATATTTAATAAAGAAGTGCTAATTAATGGAAAAACTTCCTTCAACAGCTTAGTTGGAATTGGGTCTAACATGCACGTTGATGGTTTAGAAGAGAGAATCATTGAATTTAATTGTTCAAGGTTTATGGCTGAAAAGCATTCTAGTTTACTATCTAGTGTAATATTAGAACGTACGTTTCCGGGAGCTGTTGATAACACTATACTGGTCAAAGGCAAGAGGTCATTCATTTTGTTTCTAAGAGTAACAATTTTATCGTTAAAAAAGCACATAAAATCATTACTACTGAGTGCTATGGAAATAGAAGGCTCAATCGAGCTATGGCTCTCTGTCAGCCTCTCGACTTTTGCGGGTTTCGGCATTATGCCATGGAGCTAATCTATGTTGTTTTATTTTCTTCTTTTTCAAAGGAGCAACAGAGTCTAATTTTATTCGCAGCGCATCTGTAGCACTATCAACAACATGATCAATTTGGGGTGGTGTACATTTTGTATAAGTTTCCTCCCCTACATGCAGACATGCTATCGAGTTAAGTATTGGTGGAATCTCTTCCTTAAATTTGGCTATAGCACTAACAGATAGGTTTCTGCTGCAGGAGCTTTTGACTAATGCTTTGTAGTCTAGTAACAGTACTTCAAAAGTTACTAAGAAATGGTCGGATAAAGCAGGATTATGCGGTTCGACTAATAGTTGCTCAATTTCAATACCATAAGTCAGAACAAGGTCGAAAGTGTGATTATAGCAGTGGGTTAGTTTATTTACACTCTGACAGAAACCAACATCATCTAATATAGAGTTAAATGCAACAGTAAGGCTATTTTTATCATCGTCAACATGAATATTAAAGTCACCTACGATAATTACTTTATCTGTTTTAAGTGATACCAAAGTTGATAAAAACTCAGAGAATTCAGATAAGAATTCTGAATAAGGACCTGGTGCACGGTACACTGTAACAAATAAGATTGGCTGCAAAGTTTTCCAGGTCGGATGCGTAAGACTAAAAACGAGACTTTCAAAGGAGGTATAATTTAATTTTGGTTTAGTATTGATAAGTAAACTTGAGTCAAAGATTGCTGCAACTCCACCTCCTCAGCCCATGCCTCGGGTAATATGAGTATTGATATGGCTGGGTGGAGTGGCCTCATTTATGCTGACATATTCTTCATGTCTCAACCAAGTTTCAGTGAGACAGCATATATCAATATTATAATCTGATATTAAATCATTTACAAATATTGCTTTAGATGCTAGAGATCTTATTTTTAAGAGACCACATTTAATATTCCTGTTTTGTTGCACTGTAGTAGTTGTTACATTTACTTTTATTAGGTTATAATGTATGACACCTCTATTAGGTTTTACTTTAAATTGTCCTTGGGCAGACACACACACACCGCTGATATTGGGTATTTTATAGGGTTCGGGATTTCTATGGATGACTGCCTAGGAGAGAGCGCAGAGAAGCGTGTAAGACTGCGACTCCGCCTCCTGGTCTCAACTCCAGTTTGTCATGGATTAAGTCCACAAAGCCCTGAAATGTTTGCCGAAATGAGATTTGCACCTTCCAAAGTAGGATGAATGCCGTCTCTCTTAATCAGACCAGGTTTTCCCCAGAAGGCTGTCCAATTATTTACGAAGCCCACATTGTTTGCTGGGCACCACCAAGACAACCAGCGCTGAAATGATGACATGCGGCCAGGGCCGGACTGGGACAATAAGTCAGGCCGGGAATTATACACCCAGCCAGGCCACTACCAGTTTTTTGTGCCATTTTTCTGGATATATTTGTCAATTTTTACAGCGTTGCTGCCCGTAGTGATAGCCCTCTAAATCTACTAGCCAAAAATAAACATATGGACATGGGTTACTATTTAAAAAAAATTGCAAATCTATTTAGGAACCGATGTGAACATATTTTAAGTGGGGGTGGACTTCAAACCCTATAGGGGGGTCCGGGGGCATGCACCCCCGGTAAGATTTGTTTTTAAAATGTTGGACTTAAATGTATCAATCTGGTACATTTTGAGGGGGAAATAAAGAGACTACACCCATATGAAACATAACTGTATTTAAATAATCATAAAATCATAAAAACATGGCCATAACCAATAATATACCATATCCAATATGAAAAAACATTGAAACTTATTTATTTATTTGTTTTTGGTTCATTTATAGTTGTGAGTGTGTCTGTGCTCCTGAACCAGCCTCACCTGTCTCCCTCCTCTCCCCCTGCTCCTCTTTGAGGCAGAAGCAAATACTAGTTTTAGCTCTCAACAAGTTTTAATAGTTTATCTTGCCTTTTTTCACCTAGTTAACGTTTTTATTTTTTTATTATTCATGCATATTTTACTAATCACTCCCCCCTCAAATGGAAATATGTGTTTACATAAATGGTGACCAAACCATTTGAGACCCACAGAGATAACTTAGACTAAGTTAACTATCTAAACACTCAGAGAGTCCTTTACCTCACCTGAGCTGTAGTTATCAGTCTCTCAGTCTGACTGGAGAGGACTCTCCCCCCACCTTGTTGTTGAAAAAGCTCCTTATATCCGTTAGCGCAGCTAGCACCAGATGCTAACAACAACAATACACGTAACCGGTGCGCGCGCTTTATCTCACTCGCTCGCGCCACACATACACTAACACACACCCTCCCGAGCTTGAATGACACACAGAGACCAATCGAGGGCATTAGTATGATCTGTATGAAAGTGGCCATGTGGGCAGACCACATCATGAGTCAGACCCACATTTGCGCAGCGTTGCATTCACAATACATACATAAAAAAAAAATCCTCAGGCCAGCAGGCCACTTAACAGGCCAGGCCATCGGGAAACCTCCCGGTCCTCCCGATGGCCAGTCCGGGCCTGCATGCGGCTATACATGTCATCATTGATCAGATTGGGGAGGGGACAAGAGAAGATTACGGTGTCCGACATTGTTTTAGCATAACTACACACCGACTCCACATTAAGTTTGGTGCATTCTGATTGGCGTAAACGAACATCATTACCACCGACGTGAATAACAATCCTACTGTATTTACGTTTATTTTTAGCCAGCAGTTTAAGATGCGCCTCAACGTCGCCCGCTCTGGCGCCCGGAATGCATGTGACTGTGGAGGCTTCGGTCTCTAATTTCACGTGTCTCATAATAGAGCTACCAATAACCAGAGTTGGCTTCTCAGCGGGTGTCTCGCTGAGTGGGGAATATCTGTTAGATACGTGAACGGGTTGGTGGGGACCTGCGGGTTTCGCGTTATGCCCCTTCTGAACAGTCACCCAGTCTCCCTGCTGCTCGGGAGTTGCCGGGGGACGGCTAATAGGAGCTACCTTTTGCCGGTCCGCACCGGCTAACATGGGCTTTACTGTAGCTGAGTGACTTTCTAAAATGCGGAGCCGGGCTTCTATGGCTATGATTCCCGCCTCCAACCTAACAACTATACTATATTTAACACATGTATCGGTACCAGTAAAGGAGGTAGGGAAGCAGACCCGGCGCCAGAACAAATCTAAAGGGAGGACATATGATTTTCATGGGAGGGCACACAAAACCGTCACGTGCTGCGGGCCTGCGGCACAATATCAAACAGCAAGGCCAACAGCATTGCGTAAAGACGCACACTTATCGCAAACATACACAAATAAAGGGCAACATAGCAACCACTTTGAAACATTGTGTGCGTGGCAGCACAGACACTGGTAAATCAAGCAAGGCACACTGGTTACGGATGGCAGCTTCCTCATCGCTGCACTCGGAGAGAAATAGTAGAGACGGAGACGATGAGCTGTTTAGCCCGCCTTGGGCATGGTTTATTCAACACACTCTCACTCCCTAAGCGTCCAGGAGCGACGTTTGGTCAGTGTCCGTGGCGTCCAGTTGTGACGCTCCTAGGCTCCTTCAGCGTCATAAAGGGACGCAAATAGCTTTCAACTGATTGCAATGTATTCCCATCTGCGGCGGGATTTGACGCTCATGGAAGCACGGCATTCGTTTGTGTCGGCTGCCCTTAAAGGCAATGTGAGAGTCCATTCCCATTGGATAAGGGAGAATTGTACACCCGGAAGTAAGTATTCCTCTTACTGTCGATTGATTTTACAGTGATATCTGCACTACTCATCGACTAAAAAACACCAGATTATCCTTGTTAATTACACAACATTGATTGGTTTAAATTGTGTGCAATGCTTTTGTATTTTTCCCCTTCGATTCGGAGAAACAAATATGTTTTCTGACTAAAGGATGGCATTTAGTATAATCACACAAATTCTGTGTTTTATATTTAACAATTCTGTGTTCTTTATTTATTGATTGTTCAATACCTGACAAGGCCGGAGATGAAATATCTACATACATCTTATAAGAGTATAATACATTATGTATAATATCAGTTAAAATAAGTGCTTCAACATAGTTAACATTGCTGGAGGTATGCACAAATATTGATAGATGTCTTGTAATGCACTATTGAGGAACCTGCGACCCAAGTTTTTCATTCAATGCAGAACTACACCATAGTTGTGTAGGCCTATATGATATGTCAATAAACCTTAGAAAATCTTGAAATCTTGAAAGGGATGTGCAAAATAGTCATTATATACAGTCTTTAATTAACTATTAGTAGAGAATAACGAGTAATGAATATACTTTATAGGGATCCTATTAATATCTAATAATAAAAATAATGAAATTCAATAACATGCTTTAACCACTAGGTGTCCCTTTATATCAGCTGTGCACCTTTATGGTGTAAATACAGCCTATCTACCAATTGGATCAAATATAAAAGTCAGCCGAATTAGTGTTGATACTGCAAGGAGACGTATTGTGTGAAAAGAAATGTAAGATGTTGTTTAATGACTGATATATTTATGATCCACGTCACGTTTTCAGTTCCTCATGTTTGTCTAGAAGTCTTCTCATCAGGGCTCTATAAATACAGAACTACGGCAGATATGTAATATTTAATGCAGCCGAACCGTGTATTACAATGCCGTTATGTGATGACTTCCAAAGAGAAAAGCAAGCACACTCGGAATAAAGTATTATTTTATTTTTAAAAAATGTTTTCGGTCTGTTTCCGGTATTTGTTAATAACGATGTGCTCTGAGATGTGAGACTGGAATTGCACAGGGGGAAATAACGTAGGCTATCTTTAGATGCGGATTTTGTTAAACTAATATGTTTGCGCTGTGGACCAACACTATACATTGACGGGGAAGGGGGTAGCAATAAAGATAACACCATTCAACAGTTACACAACATAACAGAAATAATATCGATAGCAGCGTCCCTAGCAACCACCTTGGTAACAATGAAAACGTCGCGATTTCCTGAAGTCATCTTCGTAATAACTAGCAAACTAAAGATCATGTAGCCTACATCCACTGCACACATAATCTGAAATAACAACTCATATTTCTCGCATCAAATGACATCAAAACGCATTTTAATGGCCAAACTAACTTTAAAATAGGCATTTTCCACCGAGAATAAAACGAAGTTCGGCCATGTTTTATTTTTCTGCAGGGAGAAATTTGAAGATCACGTGACATAGACGCCAGCCATTGGAATGAATGGTGAAAAAAAACGGGATTTGTCAAACAGAGCACATGGTGTAGTCCAAACGATAGCTGGGGATTCTGGGTAGTGTAGTGTCTTCTGCCATCCTTTACTCCAAAAAAATATCTGTTTCTCCGAATCGAAGGGGAAAAATACAAAAGCATTGCACACAATTTAAACCAATCAATGTTGTGTAATTAACAAGGATAATCTGGTGTTTTTTAGTCGATGAGTACAGACATCACTGTAAAATCAATCGACAGTAAGAGGAATACTTACTTCCGGGTGTACAATTCTCCCTTATCCAATGGGAATGGACTCTCACATTGCCTTTAAGGGCAGCCGACACAAACGAATGCCGTGCTTCCATGAGCGTCAAATCCCGCCGCAGATGGGAATACATTGCAATCAGTTGAAAGCTATTTGCGTCCCTTTATGACGCTGAAGGAGCCTAGGAGCGTCACAACTGGACGCCACGGACACTGACCAAACGTCGCTCCTGGACGCTTAGGGAGTGAGAGTGTGTTGGTTTATTCTCCTATGCACTGCACTCGGACATGCTGTGGAGTGAATCAAGTCACCTCTGAGAGGGAGTTGGTTGACAGCTAAAAAAGCTATAATATCAACGACAGCTGACACGTAATAACGGCTCCGTGCCAGCTGATCTGCACCAAAGTTCTAATTTCCTTATTTGTTTCCTCGCGTATATGTCTCTCTCTCCACAAACTCTCACATGAAATGTGTTCTTTTGATGCGGCATGTCTTAGCAGTCCTTTATCAGTCTGTAATGCGTGTTTCCAGTCGCAAAAACCTTTGACAGTAAAAGCCGCATCAGATGAAGATGTATTTACTTTAAACTGTCTACAGGGGAAACAAAAGGCTGCGTCTGCTTTTAAAGAATCTTCAAGCCATGGTCTGTTGTTGTACCATGCAGCGGCAAAAATGCGCTTCTTTCCTGAAAACAATCTCCCTGGATAACGATCCAGTTTCACCTGGTTGGGTTTATTAACCCCAAGATCATCTGGGGCTGTTGGTCTTTGAGCGGTTACTGGCCCAATAGAACCTGTTGATGTGCTGCAAGGTAGCGTCTGTAGTGGAGGCACCGGCACGGAGCAGGAGGAGGGGGATGCTGGCGGGTGTGGTACAGGGTGTGGCAACGCAGGTGGTGACGGTAGGGGCACAAGGAGCTGTGCCTCGGAGGACAGCGTTGGTGGCGGCCGCCTTGATGAGTCAAGGATTGGGCTCGCTAACTCAGCCCCGGGGTTTGCCGAGGTCAAGCTTGTGACATTAAGGCGTGCTGCTGCAACGGCAGGTGCAGTTCTTTCATCGCTATTTCGTTTGAATAAATCCTTAGACCTTGTAAACCGATTTCTGATGTCCATTTTGTAATTCAAACAGAAATGGGAGTCTACAGAATGCACAATAAACAAAAAACAAATCCAGAATAGGTGGCAGAGTGTGACGCTGTGATTGGTCTAAATGGGGACGAATCACAAATCACAACAGACACATGCATTTATTTGATGTAGCCTGCGATTTTTTTTGTTTGTTCTGACATCACATACATCGTAGCATAAAAGTTCACAGTTTATTTATAATTAAAAAAATAAAATATATATTTTTAATTTTTATAAATAATAAAAAACGTGTTTATTGGGGGAGGGCAGGAATGTCAAATGGGAGGGCCTGGCCCTCCCACGGCGCCGGGCATGTAGGGAAGTAACCAAACATGAGACAGGAAGAGCAGGAAATAGCACCCGAGGGTGGGGAAAGAGCCATGGCTAGCTATCAAGCTAAAGTAGCTACCGTTAGCAAACCCGAAAAGAGTGTAGGCAACTGTGGAGTTACAGTCGCTAAGAGAAGGAGAGTTGTGAGTGCTTAAGCTGTAGTAACGTGTGATTACAACGTCAGGCAGTTGCCGTGATCAAGAGTTTTAAAACAATCAATTAAGTTAAGATAATAAGCTATCAGCAACAGAACAGGCACACGGGATACCCGGAGATGACAACAACAACCAGAAGTTACATCATGCTTACCGCAATAGTGGTCCGTGTAGAAACCGTCACCGTAGCAAATAGTTCAGCCTCACCAAAATCAAGTCAGTGGTTTTGTAATCAGGAAATCTGGATGTGAAGAGTTGAACTCCATCAAGCCCACATTCATGTTTAAAATGATTTAAAATGGTACACTGTGATATAATATCCTTCTCCGCCACCGCTAACCTTTCGCTAGCCCTCTTCATTTTTCCTTCCCGTCCTTGCTTTTCATTCTTGCTCTGTCTCTTCTGTCTCTCTCTACAGGCAATTTTCCCCATTCACTTTTCCTCTCCTTCTCATGACTCAAGTCACGAGTCATTAGAAAAGCCTGACCTTCTGGGAAAGGTATTGGGTAAGCAATGATAAAGTAGGGTTGGCCCATTGAAGAAAGCTATGCTGCAGCACTATAATAGGTGCAGCTATAGTCCGGGGAGTGGACTAATGGTCCTTAACCTCCATGTGCCATTAGCCTGGAATAAAGACAGGAAGGAGGATTACAGACTGGAGGGAGGACACAAAGTCCCCCTCCCATCTACCCTGTCTGACATGGACACTTGGATGATGTGAACATTAAATTCCAGTTATGTGGTGCCTCTGAAGTGACATTTCTTTGAATAGTCCCCTCGTCCGTAAGTCATCGCTAGTTTGAATGGCACATGCAATACTGTGATGTGAACCTTGAGATGCTATAAATGGAATCTGTGTCAATAATGTTTGATCATGGATGTGATAGCAGCTGTAATATGATCTCATTATGAAAATAAATATTTGATGAACACAGTTAAAAAGGTACTCAAGCGATTTCGCATTGCTGACTTTAGTCATGTGTGGGTCAAGCTCCAAAAGATACTCAATCCCACATTTCCCATAATGCATCTCAGTAGTATCTTTTTTTTTTAAGACTACATTTCATTCTCCCAATTCAGGGCTTTTCATTTGCAATGCAAATAATTTAAATCCAATTCAAATACTCTGGGTCATTTGATTGAAAAAATCTCCCTTGGCTGAAGAAAAAGACAATTTTACAAAAAATGTTTAAGTATTATGTATTATTACCGCCAAGCGTAACCTGATTTTTTTGAAGAGGACTTCTCCAAATCTGCATAATATTTTTTGTCTGATAATATGCTTTTTGTGACGGCTGTCTGGCCAGTTTGCTTCTGCCTGTCTCCTCCTCTCCTGCAGGTTGTACTAATTGGTAGGCGGGGCTGTGCACTGACCTGCACCACCTGGCTCCATGCTCCTTCATAAGCATAACCCCCCCCCCCCCCCCTTGGTCCTCTCAGTGAGTCTCTCTCCATGCACTTTGTTTGGGTCTGTTGTAATTTTTCCCACGTACACTTTACTTCCCACAATTCACCATCACCATGGACATTACTGATGCTAATATATTTGTATTTATGGCTGTCCGAGCTGGTTATAACAATTTGTTCGTTGATAGTTTGTTTAGATTTCTAACTAAAATAATGTTCATACATGTAGTAGCAGTATTGCAAATACGCGTGCGCCTCAACACTTGGAAATGATTAAATGGCAAATCTGTAGAAATGAGAGTCCACACCTAGCAAAGCTGGCTTCTAATACCCACCGTTCTTGCAGTAGGGCTTTTGTCCAGGCAATTTGTATCCTAGAAACTGAAAGGTGAACCAATTATGAGCTATTGAGGCATTTTTGTAGGTGATTTCATGACAAGTTTATTAAGTCCTGAACCTTGACAACAACTTTAGATGTGTCCTTAACTGTGCAAAGTAAAGCCCTCTGCTACCTGTTTTTGTTCTTTAAAGAAAAAGTACAGCCATGATGAATCACTCCATGGCATTTATGTGATAATCCTCCTTGCTCATGTTTCCAGAATGTGCAAATACAGGTACTTATAAAGAAGATTATCTGCAGTTGTAAAATGCAGAACCCTACAATCAGCCTGTGCGTTGGATTATAATGTCCTCTGGGCAGTGAGAATTAAATGACTGCGGTACAATGTGGACAAAGACAACAGTGTCGGTAAATATTTTCCTTTTCAGGGATCTGATTCTTAAGATGGATTTCATGTTGCCTGGAACTAATTCATCTTGATGTCACAATCTAGCCATCTACCCAAGGTCAGAAGTGATATAAACAAAATCTAAAGCACAAATATCTAATACAGGGCCATGCGCTAAGTGCACAATTAATCACATGACTTTGGTATTCAGGAGAAGGTGGCAATTTATTAGTGAGCACTGAACAAGCAGTTGAAATGTAATCAACTTCTGAATGGAGGCATTATCAAACTGTGAGTTGAAACATACTGCTACCAGTGACCAATATGTATTTCCAGGGCCGCCCCTGGCCAACTTGGGGCCCCAAGCGACATTGTGAGATGAGGCCCCCCCCCCCCCCCAACCGACAGGAGTGAAAACAATTTTTTTGGAACCAAAGTAGGCTACTTTGCAAATATAATTCCTGTTTATTATTATTATCAACACAGTTACTTTTGTATACAGTGAGGTAAATGGTAAATGTGCATACGTCATTCAGTATGCGTTTGCAGGTGAATATGTCTGCATTTCCTGCCAAATACTAGCCTCAAAAAGATTAAAATATATTTAATGCAAATAAACTACTTCTACTAATAATAATCATAATCAATTCAATAATATAAATACTATTTTATTTTATTATAATATAGTTGTAATATAGTCAAGACAAAACATGCTTATGACATGCTCAAAAACTGATATTTCTTAAATCTGTATTCTAGTTCCCTCTGTCAGCAATGTATCAACAACTACACACACATTTCTATCAGTATTTCTCTGTGTTGTGGTTGACATGATGATGACTGCAGGAGTTAAGGGGAGAGGCTGAGCATCACCATGAAATGTGCAAATTGACATAAAAATGAATAAAAGTGGAAAAAATGCTTCATGTTTTTTAAGCTGTAAACTTGAACTGTTATGTAAGCCAACTAGACAGACAGTGTATCACTCTTCCTCCTGTACATTAGCAGATAAAAGGCATAACATACTTGAATGAATGTTAAATAAAGAATGCTGGAAATACCTGCATCTCCATTAGCCTATATGCTATGTGGAGACTGCCTTCTTCATGTCGTGAATTGCAGTTGATGTTTTAATATGGCAATTGGCAATTTGACTTATACAACATTCGGAAGTTGTACATTTTACTCATACAATAATAACCCACCTTCGAGTGATGCTCTAGTTTCTTCATTATTTGTTTGTTTCCCCTCTTTCTTGCGCCCGACTGAAACTGTCTTTTCATCGACATCTCTTCACCTGCACTAGTGGCCGTATCAAAGCCATGATTGGTCAGATGTCGATTCATTGCAACGGTGTCGGGTTACAGACGTGCTCCCCTTGTCAGACCTGCTCTCCTTGTCACCATCACCATGCGCATAGCAGCTGAGGCCCTCTGGGCGGGGCCCCCTGCGCAAGGCGGGGCCCTAAGCAGCCTGCGTGATTGGCCTGTGTATTTCCTTTGTTGTCAATCAAATATGATCGACTTGGTGCGGGTAATTGATTTGAATATGCTTTTTCAGCGACCAGGGATTAAAGATCAAAGTGCATGACACAATCTTACAATTTGACATTGCATGGACACACCCTAAAATACATTTACATCCCTGCTGCGGTGAGAGGTTACGCAACTAGAGGTCAGCCTAAACTAAAATTCCCACAAGTGTTAAAGGTAAATTGAGTAAGATAAGTCCAGAATGAAGCAAAATGGCCTGTAGGTACCTAATTCCCCATATCTTGGTCCATATAGCATGCGCACATAAGTTTTTCTTAAGACCCGCCTCTAATTAATTCCTTTACCTAAGCGTCACGGCCAGTCTTGGATCATTTAAATGAAAGGAGTTAAATATCTCTTGGTTCAGCTTTTAACTTATTCAAAACGTTTAGGCCCTGTTGATTCAAATAACAGCTTTAAAACATATTTTCCTCCTGTAAAGTTGATTTAGGTAGAACGTAATTATTACAGCGACTCTCTCCCGATGTAAGTCAATAGCCGCTTTCACACCAAGTACTTAGCCGGTACTTTCCCCCAGTACTTGTTCCCCCCAAACTCTTTAGTCCCTCGGACTGTCCTAGTAGATCGCGTTCTCACCGGAATAAGTCCCTGAGGGAGGATTAGGCAAATGAAGCATGGATGTATAAGAACTGGATACAGCGTCGGAGGCGCCCCTTAAGCCCCGCCCCCCGAGCTCCCACTCTCGGCTCAGTAGAATGAATGGAGACAGAAAATAAATCTAGATTTGGCTTTTAGTGCATTTTACAACTTTAAGGACCGAATGATTATAATAAGGGCTATAAAATAGTTCATACTGGGTAGTTTAATTAGTTTTTTAAAAAGTATCCGCTGATTTACAGACGTCTCTTTCCCAATGTTAGTCAATGGGGAAAAGTCTTTCTGGGCCCAGTGACGTCACGGACTGATACGGAAATTGTAGTACCGCCGTTTGGACACAACGAATATTTTCATCAGAGTCCGGCACACTTCCTGGGGGCTTGAAATGAAGCCGCTGATGTCACTTCTTCTTCTTCTGCTTTGGGTTTGCTGGCAGGCCTCAAACAACTTAACGGCGTATACTGCCACTGTATGTAACTTTACCGAACAACGCTCGTAAACTTTGGAGTTGGGGACTGGCTTCAGTAGAAGCTGCTGGGTCGCGTCTTCCGAGTAAATCGCCAGAAGCACCGACACCTCCTCATCACTCCACCTCTCCCATGTTTTCTTTTGTGTTGCCATAAGTTAGTCTCTCTCTCTCTAATGCGAGCAAATAAAAGGGCGGCTTCACAAAACTTTTCGGAGTTTTACGCGGCGTGGTTTGCAATTCACCCAGCCAATCAGAAATGTTTAGCGTGGCCGACACACCCACGAACCATTTCCTCCCCAGGAAAGTATTACCTCGCAAGCAGGGACGATCTGGGGGTGAAAAGGTTTGCGCAAACTAGGGACTAGGCCCAGATCCTTTTTGGTGTGAAACCAAATCTCCCCCCCCCCCTATCGGCCTAGTTCGGGGGGAAAAGTACTCCGGTGTGAAAGCGCTAATTGGGAAAAGTGCGTTTGGGCCCAAAACTGACACCAACGTTGTAGTACATGGGCGCGGGAAGGGGGGTGCTGAGGGCGCTGCAGAACCCCCTAGCGGCGGGCAGGGGGTGCGGAGCTCCCGTCTGAATTATTATTTGACGGTTATTGCTGCTCCCGCTGTGCATAATCTGTGTAATATGTAGCCAATAAATTCCACATTGTTGGCTACAATTCTGTAGCCCCTGACAATTCTACCTCAATAATATATTAACCGTGCTTTACGTGAACCTCGTCATGACACTAGAGAGGACGGCAGGACTGTAATTTCCAGTGTTCAGTGAATGCAACAGAGGCAAGACACCAGACGAATCAGCATGGACCGTGTTGTTAGCATCTGGTTAGCTAGCTGCACTAACGGACACAGGGGCCCTTTCTCATTTCTCTAACTTTTCCCCTCCTTGACTCCCCTCCTCGACTCCTATCCTCGAGACTTAGTCCCGCCCACAGGAGATGTGAGCCGAGGAGCCGAGAAGAGAGGAGGGGAAGCAGCAGGCGGTTAGAGAAATGAGAACTCCTCTCCTCTGTGCGGTCATTTTAAAGAGACGTCCATTAATGATGACAGGAGGCACAGCAGCCCTCTGTCTGATGGACAGATGTGTTCATGATGACTTATATATTTACTTTGATTCATTCACAGTGCAGTATAATGAGACAATAACAGGCTACAGGTTCGGACACATACACACACACACACACACACACACACACACACACACACACACACACACACACACACACACACACACACACACACACATATATATATACATATACAATTTCAGAATCAAACAGAGCACTCTCATAATAACGTAACACTATCAGAGACTGGATATATCCCCCCCCTCCCCTCTCTGGTCGCTACAATGAGGAAAATAAATTACGGGCCAAACGTTTAATTTACAAGTATTAAAAGTAAGCAGAGGACACCAAACCAACTGAGACCTGTCTCTCTGCTGCATCTACACACACACACACACACACACACACACACACACACACACACACACACACACACACACACACACACACACACACACACACACACACACACACACACACACACACACACACACACACACTGTACCACACACACGCACCTACAGCTAACAGCCTAACAGCCGTTGTGTATTTTATTATGTGAAGCACTAAATGGTTTTAGAAAAATATGGACTCTTTGTTTGTAGATATCTACTAAACTATAGCAAATAAAGAGAGTATGCCTGTTATACTGAGTGATATAATATATTACACACACTGCTCTGCTTTCTGCACGGACCTCACAGCTGTTCTCTCAACATTGCGTCGCGATGAGAACTGTTAATAAAATAATATCCAGGGGATGCATGCAGAGCTGTCATTGGCTGAGATAAGTCCGGCCGTGCGTCACGACTCTTTGAAACATCTCTGTTGCTGGAAATGCATCCACGAAGGAGCCGTGGAGGACCCATCAGTGTATCCTCGGTTATAGCTCCTCCAGAGAGCCTCATCGATGCTCGGTCCTCGAAGTGCATTTAGAGAAATGAGATGTCCTTCAACATGGCGCGCTGAAATTCATTTCCGGGTCACTACCGGAGGACCGAGGAGTCGAGGAGGGGGATTTGATGAAATGAGAAAGGGCCAAGGAGCTGTTTGTTCAAGCTGGAGGAGAGCTGGAGGAGAGCTGGAGGAGAGCTCTCCTCTCAGACTGAGAGGCTCAGGTGAGCTAAAGGACTCTCTGAGTGTTTAGATAGTTAACTTTAGTCTAAGTTATCTCAGTGGGTCTCAAACGATTTGGTCACAAATTATTCAAAAGATTATTTCCGCGGCACACCTTCATATGATCACTATAGTTATAAAAAAAATAAGAGAATAAAGGAAAAACAGTTATGAAATACTATATGGCAGTGTTTTGATAGATTAGATAGTTAAGTATAGCCCTTTTTTTAATGATGATACAATATATATTGTAAGGACCAAGTTGGATGTTATGGGATTAGTTTTGTATCATAAAGATAAAGCAACACTTTCTCAGAATAAAGCAAAACTATGAGTTTAAAAGAAAAAAAAACTGAGTCAAGCAAAATAAAATACATTTCAAGAATAAAACTATAAGTTGCAAACAAATCATTTGTGTAATCATGTAAACTATAAGTCTTTTTTCTTTGTTTTAACATAGGTTTTTGTTTGCAGTTCTTGTTTCTTCTTTCTCAATGATCAGACTTTTGCTCTCGCTGCAGCTCTTCTCGTTTGCGCTCCCTCATTTTTTGTTTGAGATTTTGACACAAACCTCCCAGGTGGGCGGGACTTTCAGGGGTGTGTCCCCATTGGCTACTCAGCTTTTGAGTGACAGCCCACTACACCACAGATCATACAGTGCAACTCATGCAGCAAACTCCAGAGTCCACTCGGCCACGTTAGTGTCGGTGTCTCCTGGGGAGTTTTCATGAACATATCGGACTTATCTTATGGATTGCAGTGCATTATACTTGTGATGTGTAGTTTATACTTTATTCCAACTTTAAATATTGTAATACCTGAACACACTGCTGCTGTTAAATAATTTCCCAATTTGGGATTGATAAAGTCTATTTATTTTATAGATTAACAAAACACATCTATATTTTTAAGCTAAAGGTGATACACAATATAAACTGTATACTATTATTTTTCAAAGACATGTTACATTTCAAAAGCATATATTGCTATGTTTAGGACAAACAATTAAAGACTGTTTTAATTGAACATATTCTGCAATATAAAAGTGGCAGATTTTCTTTATTAAACAGACCAGACCTAGCATACCAACACAATTAGGAACATGCTCACATCTTACTGTGTTGGTCTGAAGAGCTGAAGCATTCATACCCAATGGATAAAACCGGTGTTGTCTCATTCTATATCCTGTGAGAAAATTATATACATTTAGCATTACAAATTCGACATACTATTCCTAGCCTGAGAAAGATATGAATAATCAACATATTTGAATGGAATCTCTAACATTTTCATGTAGAATAAAGACAAAAGAGTGATTATACAAATTACATTAATTGAAATTTGAACCAGAAGATGAAGTCTCAAAGAATGTTTTAAATAAAAGAACATAAAACAAAAAGGTGGATAATAATAAAATCTATTAAATGTATTTGTAAAGACATTTGGTCAAATGAAATGACACTGAGCCAGTGATAACAGTAACGCCAGCGTGGATGAAGCTGGTGCAGTTCTTTCTTCATGCCCCCCCTCCGTGCTGTCCCCTCAGAGGAAGTGGGAACACGGGATAAGACTCTGGACGCCACGCTGTCTCAATGATCCACACTGTTAATATGAGAGGAAAATAAATGTTTTAGGAAATGAAAAATATGAAGTTAACAAATAAAACACAGCTCATGGACGGTAGGTTTTCCTACAAAGTTAAGTCAGCCTCCATTGATTTTCATATCAAATTAGCGTGTTAATAAAATAAGCTATCATGGCGTATACTTGCATATCTAAACAGAATCATGAAAACCTGTTGGTAGAGTCAGGCACACGAGTCCGTTTGAGTGTGTGCGCCGTGTCTGAACGCTCACTCACTGCTAGCTATGTAGCTAACTGTTAGGCTATTTAGCTTGCATTGTTATGGATCTAAAGGTAGCACAAGCTAACTTTCATAGCACAGCTTTACTTCTCACTTAACACAATAAAGAAACAGACCGTATAGCACAAACAACACAAATGATCAATACTTACATATATTTTCACTTGTAGTATTATAATAATTGAAATGCTGGTTCTTCTGGGGGTGTTCTATCCACGCTCAGCTACCGCACCGCAGCTGCCTGCACTGTACAATCGCTGGAGGACTGGGCTGTCACTCAAAAACTGAGTAGCCAATGGGGACGCACCCCTGAAAGTCCCGCGGTGGGAGGTTTGTGTCACAATCTCAAACAAAAAATGAGGGAGCGCAAAAGAGAGAGCTGCAGCGAGATCAAAAGTCTGATCATTGAGAAAGAAGAAACAAGAACTGCAAACACAAACCTATATTAAAACAAAGAAAAAAGACTTATAGTTTACATGATTACACAAATGATTTGTTTGCAACTATAGTTTTATTTTTGAAATGTATTTTATTTTGCTTGACTCAGTTTTTTTTTCTTTTAAACTCATAGTTTTGCTTTATTCTGAAAAAGTGTTGCTTTATCTTTATGATACAAAACTAATCCCATAGCATGTGTGCACTTTTAAATGAATGACCATTAGGCAGGGCTGCCCCTCCCTACAGGCCAATCACGCAGGCTGCATGGGGCCCCGCCTTGCGCAGGGGGCCCCGCCCAGAGGGCCTCAGCTGCTGTGCGCAGTTCTCCGCTCAGTTCTCCGCGCACCCCCCGCGAGAGTGAGAGTGAGAGGTGACAAGAGGAGCACGTCTGTAACCCGACATCGTTGCAATGAATCGACATCTGACCAATCACGGCTTTGATACGGCCACTAGTGCAGGTGAAGAGATGTCGGTGAAAAGACAGTTTCAGTCCGGCGCAAAAAACAAAACATGAAGAAACTAGCGCATCACTCGAAGGTGGGTTATTGTATGAGTCAAATGTACAACTTACGAATGTTGTATAAGTCAAATTGCCAATTGCCATCTTAAAACATCAGCTGCAATTCACGACATGAAGAAGGCAGTCTCTGCAGAGCATATAGGCTAATGGAGATGCAGTTATTTCCAGCATTCTTTATTTACCATTCATTCATTATGTTATGCCTTTTATCTGCTAATGTACAGGAGGAAGAGTGATACACTGTCTGTCTACTTGGCTTACATAACAGTTAAAGTTTACAGCTTAAAAAACATGGAGCATTTTTTCCCCTTTTATTCATTTTTATGTCAATTTGCACATTTCATGGTGATGCTCAGCCTCTCCCCTTAACTCCTAACAGTCATCATCATGTCAACCACAACACAGATAAATACTGATAGAAATGTGTGTGTAGTTGTTGATACATTGCTGACAGAGGGAACTAGAATACAGATTTAAGAAATATCAGTTTTTGAGCATGTCATAAGCATGTTTTGTCTTGACTATATTACAAATATATTATAATAAAACAATATAGTATTTTTATTATTGAATTGATTATGATTATTAGTAGAAGTAGTTTATTTGCATTAATTATGTTTTTATCTTTTTGAGGCTAGTATTTGGCAGGAAATGCAAAATTCACCTGTAAACGCATACTGAACGACATACATGCACATTTACCATTTACCTCACTGTATAAAAAAGTAACCGTTGATAATAATAATAAACAGGAATTATATTTGCAAAGTAGCCTACTTTGTTTCCAAAACAAAAAAGTTCACTCCTGTCGGTTGGGGGGGGGGGGGGGGCCTCATCTCACAATGTCGCTTGGGGCCCCAAGTTGGCCAGGGGCGGCCCTGCTATTAGGGATGGGTACTGAGCCCTGGTATTAAACGGGCCCCGGGGCTGAATTATTAAAGACCGTGGTAGGCTACCGTTAAGCTCCGACGTTAGCGGCCTTTTTATCGGTAGCCTACTGGAGACATGTAAAACATATATGTCATATGTATTATTGCTACACAAACATTATATTGCAGTTTTAGTGTCACCAACTCCGTTTCTAACATGCAAAAAGATGTGTGTGTGTGTGTGTGTGTGTGTGTGTGTGTGTGTGTGTGTGTGTGTGTGTGTGTGTGTGTGTGTGTGTGTGTGTGTGTGTTGCTACATGCAGCAACACACACGCACACACACACACACACACACACACACACACACACACACACACACACACACACACACACACGGAGGAGATGGCGAAGAGAACGCGCTCCGAGGTGTGGTTAAACTACCCGTCTCGATGCTCGTTGCCTAAAGTGCAATAAGAGTTTAGCATGTAAGGGCGGTAACACGAGCAATTTGTCTAAACATTTAGCAAAAGTGCTCCACATCCAGACGGAGAAATGCACCGTTTTTGACTGTCTTTCTAGTAGCGCTGTAGCCCCATCCACGAGTAACGTTTCCACGTCAGGTGTTATGTATGCTAGCAGCAACACACAGAGTTAACTACATGATACAAACATGGGTTAATGATTAGAGGTAACTGAGTTATTTATTTTGTTAAAGTTTCAGCTATTCTGTTTACAGTTCTGTCATCAGATTATTTAATACCATTTCTTAAAACGTTGTTTCTTTTGATGTGAAATATTATGTATTTAATTTAAATAAAAAGCAATGTTAGTTTTGTTCACAATTTGTTTAGTTAGTTCACCTTGTTTTTTTCTCCAAAAGAACCGATAAGAGTACCGTTAAAAGACCGGACCGATGAGCGGTATCGATAAAAGTAGTAGTACCGTTAAAACCTTAACGATGCCCATCCCTAATTGTGCAACTGTTGTCACTTGTCTGTGAGCAAATATGCTGATTATAAGTATCTGTACTCTACAGCTAATGCCTTTACCATCATTGTGTGAGTTAAGATCTGTATAGTAATTTCCAGGGATTGTTTGTGGTAATTCTGATGGAAGTAAACATGCTGATAAGTGCACTGGAATTACGTAAATTCTTTAAATAAATCCCCCCCGTAAATCCCTTTCTAAACGACAGTCAGGAAACAGACAGTCTGTTTAGCATATTACGGCTAATCAATTAACTGCTGTTGATTCACTGAATTTAAACTCAGACCAGAAATAGATGTTAGAGGCCTGCTCCCATGATACTATTGATTATACAAGGGGTCAGCTAACGTCTTGCAGAGCATAATGTGTCACTGTGTCGCTCGTAGGAGGAGAAAGTACCTTCTGGTGCCGGCCTGCATGCTCTTTTTTCTGAGGTGGATTATTGAGTAGCTGTCCATCATCACACTGCTGCAGTAGACATATCCTGCTCAGAGCACTGGCACAGGCATGGAGCAGATGGTGCCATTTTTTATTAATGACTAACATCAACATTATTCTGTGTACACATCAAAACAAGATGCACATATCACATATCACGCCAGTGGGTGGACTCGTGCAGTGCAGCCCCTAAGCACCAACCACATATAAATATATCACTCTTTATGTGTATAACATAGAGTTTAAAACACATACTGTAAAAGTGTGCAATTACATTTGAGAAGAAGAACAGGCAAGCATATTTGCATTTCATGACATTCTCAATATCTACTTTTCAACTGCGACATAAATAATATGCAGTATGGTCAATTCACATTCTCTCCAGCACTGACCTGCAAATCCCATTACATATTTACGGAATAGCAGTTCATTGGCTAGTAGTGGAGAAGGCTGTCTATTAATAAACATGGTCACTGGAGCTTGGCTCTGGAAGGGTTTGTTACTGATAGGATCCACAGGAAGTAATCTCCAGAGACTCACGCTAAGCTTTGACTCTGAAAAGTAACGTACTGCTAGGCTGCTCTATGCGATAATAATAAGTCAAAGTCTAATCAGGAGGGTCACAGACTATAGTTCGTTTTGCATTGTGAGAGGGTGGGGACTGGAACCATTTTGTTTTCATCCTTCTTCCTCCCAAATAATTACTTTTGAATTGCATTGGAGGTAACTTTTACATTTACATGCACACAAACCTATATAACACACTACAGGAAAGGGAAACCCCAAAAAGCACAATAGGGCCTCTATAAAGCTTAGGAATTACACAAAAGTCAAAAGGTAAGAAATAATATATAAACGGAAACCCTCATACCACAGTTAAAACAACAAAGACAAACAGTATCATAATCCAAATCTCTGTTTCTTTTTGTTTTACTTTGAACTTTTAATGAGGTCATCTATCTATTACAAATCTGATAAAATCCCAGCAAGCCTACCAAAAGTAATTGTTCATTTAAACACACAAAATAACCGTAGCTCCAATCCCATAGATAATATTTTGCAGCAAGAGCAAGCACAATAACATCTGTAATAAGGACATTTGTGTCAGAATACTACCAAAATGATCCAAAAGTGCTTACATATAATAGCCACTGTACCATTCAAATGTTGCATTGACATTTAGTCAAATGAAATGAAGAACAATACTGCAAATAAATCCTTGTATTACTATTATGGAGACCATTTCAAGTATTTGTGAGATGTTCATGTTTTAAAAAAAAATAAAATCTTTCAATTCAAGGCTCTGCTCCGCCAACAAGGTCTTATTCTCACAATGCCGTTGGTAGCCTTCAGTTAGTGGGAATGCTGATACAGCATTCCCACTAACTGTTATTCTACGCACGAAAAGTTTATTATTATTCCGCCAACTTATTTTGCCGCACTTCTTCTCCCGCATTGAACATCGCAGAAACTCCGTTCAAACATCAAAACGTTCAGCTCTGTCGGGAATCGATGGCTATAACTTTCATAATTCCAGAGATACATCCCATAATACATCACATTTTAAACCATTGAAGTCAATGGAGAAATGATTCATAGTTCAACAAACCATCATGCGACTTCAACTGCTAACTGTTCATTCATACTTTCACTCAGAAACCTCATTCCAACTTTAAAATGTTACACATCTTTCTGACATTATTCGTGCAACTTTTAGAGATATTAAACATTGTTCAGACCTTGTTTCAGAGGTTTTCTTCAGATTTTAACTAGGGCTGTCAAGTTAACGCGTTAATAACGCATTAACGCAAAAAAAAATTAACGCCACTAATTATTTTAACGCGATTAACGCATGTGTATTTTTTTTCCTCGGCCGCCCCGTAGTTTCAGAGCGCATCGAGTTTAAAATACCATCTACAAGCTGATGCTGACAGCCCCGCTGATGCTGACAGCCCCGCTGATGCTGACAGCCCCGCTCCTGCCGCCCGCTTGTGGCAGACCACACTTCCACGCTCACCGGCAGGCACCGACTGGCTATTGGGAGGACCGGGAGGGTGTGTGTATGTGTGGCCCGAGCGAGCGAGAGAGAGACCTTACGTGCATTGTTGTTGTTAGCATCTGGTGCTAGCTAGCTGCGCTAACGGATCTAAGGAGCTGTTTAAATGAAAACAGAGGAGCGACATTTCGCCACAACTGCTCCGAGCACTTGACTTTATGCAGGCAGCCAGACAGTGGGACATTGTACGAAAAGTCAGCACACTCAGCACGGATAGTGCGCAACATGATCGCAGCGTCCAGGCAGCTCCCGTTCGAGCATATGCCTTGTGTTGCACATAGCTCCAACGATCCATCACACACACACACACACACACACACACACACACACACACACACACACACACACACACACACACACACACACACACACACACACACACACACACACACACACACACACACACACACACACACACTTTGTATTGTATTATTGTATGAGAGAGGTTCCAGGTTGAATTGAGGCGAATATTTGTAATGTTCAGAGGTTGTTGTGTTTAATATTCATGAGAATATTTGACATTGTTCAAATGATAATAAACATTAGCATAAAGCATATTTGTCCACTCATATGTTGATAAGAGTATTAAAAACTTGAAAAATATTCCTCTTAGGTACATTTAGAATGGATAAAAAATGTGCGATTAATTTGCGATTAATCGCGATTAACTATGGACAATCATGCGATTAATCGCGATTAAATATTTTAATCGACTGACAGCCCTAATTTTAACATTAACTAGAGTGCGTGATGTCACAGCTAGAGGTTAGAAAATCTTGAAATGTACCTTCATATATTTTTTTTAAACTGCCATAATTCCCAAACCCTATATTCCTGAGACATAATTTTTCATGACAAACGTAGGAAAACATCTCGTAGCTTGAAAAATGACAAATAATTAAGCAAAACAATTCAACAAAATGCCTCTTGAGGGCATGAAGTGACACAAACTTTCAACATAAAAGCCCATTGTAATTTCAGGCTGATATTTCCTCACACACAGCACACCTTTAGTTAAACTGCCAAAAAGGCCACATTATTAACCCGAAAGTACACAAAAATTACACTTCAGATGCTCAACTTCCTTGACATGCTTCACGTTTTGAAATTTCACAGATATCTGTTACGGTTCTTCAACAACGCGTTCACATGTAAAAGGTTTATCTCTCATTCAGAACACTGGAAACCTGTGATCTCTGCACACGTCGTTAGTTCAACTATAAACACCTGTGTAATGGAACACGATGATGTCATCACTCCAACTGACATGCTCAGAGCAGCAGACTTCAGATAATGGTTAAAGGTCCTGCCCTCAACAGCTCTACGTCAATTATGGGGTGTCATCATCAAGAGAAGAGAGAGAGTAATGTAATAAAACACGGTTTTCTCATAACTTCAGTGAAAATGCTCCAAACAGCCCAAAACTTCACAGGTTTGGTAACGATGCAGCCATCAACGCATCTAAGTGTATATGGGGTGTCATCAAATGCCGTTGCCATGGCGACAGATCATTCGCCATCAAGTTGGTTCAGAAGTTTGCAGTTCAAATATTCTGCTGCTTTTCCAAGCCTTTTTACTTTCTTTTCTTCTCTCATCATTCAAGCCCCCAGTGTCCATGTATCATTTAAATCTAAATTATTCACTTTCTTCTTACACATTACATTTCAGCATAGCAGTTTAGCGGACCCGTTTCAAGTGGGTCGCAGATGTGTGAGTGAAGAAAAAAATATTTTGAAAAAAAAAATATTTCCTTTTTTTTTTTTTGGGGAGAAAAAAGTCAAACTTTTATTTTGAAGGCCCGATTTTCTAACGCTGTGCATGCAGTAGGCGTTGGACTGGAAGTTATCATCTTCTCAATAAAACATCTTTGCTGATGTTTTTGCGAGTCTTCTGGCCTTTGATCAGAATCAAGATTGTTGCCGGAAGTCCCCACGGAAAATAACTTTGCGGTAGAACTATTCTTTATACATCCATGGGTACAACTTCAGATAAAAATGAACACATAATGAAATATGACCCCCAGTTTGATGATTAACAGGTCACAGAACAATGGGGGCTATCTACCCTTACCCACAATTTAAAGTAATTCACACAGACTATCTCCTCTTTGCTCTTCTCTCTGTGAGGAGCACAAAGTGAAAAACAAACAATGGCATAAAATATTATTAATATGTCGGGTAGTAATAGATGTATTTATTTTCTTCTCAGAGTGTACCAGAATGGGTAGTTTATATGTTAGTATTTCAAAAAATCTCCTGGGGGAGAATCCCCCCAGACCCCCCTTCTGGGGTTGGGTTTTCAGCATGTGGGCCTTTATATGTTATGCAGTTCAGCTTTGATCCTATTCACACTGCGGTACTTTTCCCACAAAGGTTCATGTGAACTTAGTTCATGTGAACTCTTTAGTTCGCATGAACTAAGTATAGATCGCGTTCACACTGGAAAAAGTCCCTGGGGGTGGATTAGGCAAATGAAGCCGCTGACGTCACTTCTTCTTCTTCTGCTTTGGGTTTACTGACAGGCCGCAAACCACTTCACGGCGTATACTGCCGCCCAAAGTCCCCGGCCGGAAGTCCCCGGAGTTGGGGACTGGCTTCAGTAGAAGCTGCCGGGAGTCCCAGCAGCTTCTACTGAAGCCTTCCGAGTAAATCGCCAGAACGCAGACACCTCCTCATCTCCACCGCTCCCATGTTTTATTTTGTGTTGCCATAAGTTAGTCTCTCTGCGTTTCTGCACTGGGCTAATGCTAATGCTAATAATGCTAATGCGAGGATAATAAAATGGCGGCTTCACAAAACTTTTTGGGAGTTTTACGGGGCGTGGTTTGCAATCCGCCCAGCCAATCAGAAATATAGCTCTTTTCTCACAAGAGAGCCGTTCGAAAGTCCCTGCTCTCTAGCAGGGACTTTCGTGGGGGTAAAAAGGTTCACATGAACTAATTTTAGTACCGGCTCTTTTTGGTGTGAACGCGATAAAAGAGTTCACATGAACTAAGTTCACATGAACCTTTGTGGGAAAAGTACCGCAGTGTGAATGCGCCTTTTGATTCCATAATCTCATTAAACCTTATTTAAAAGCATACTCTAGTTCTGTGAAGGGATATAAGGGATATATGCACTGTACTTCACTTTAATTAATAATGTATGCTGTAAAGAGTATATTTTACTTCACGATTTTTTGTTGAATAGATTTGAGTGGTTCAAAATGTCGGGTCGCGATCTATTGACTAAGAAAAAAGTGGGTCCCAGTTGAGAACCACTGAGTTTATGTATGAAGTTGTTCATTTCTCCCCAACTATGATGGCTAATGTGAAATGATGGCTAATAGAAAAACATAATCTCCTATTTATAACAACAGGCACACATTCAAGGAAGGGCAAGGCAAAGGTGTAAGCAAACAGGAATATAAAAAATATAAAGGAGGGATCAGCTTTAAGTTCTCACCTTTAGATGATGTGAAGACGTTTGACAGAATGGGCATTGTCAACAACACTAGATTTCAATCACCCCCTAATAATGATGTATTTAATTAAATTGTTCATAAGCAGAGAGAGCTGCGATATACAACCCTGTCTCCTAAAAATTACGTTCCCACAGAACTAAACTGCATTCTCAATTACGTTTAGCTAGAAACGTATTTTCTCCCACGTTACGTTCGTTATGAACGTATCTCAAATAGGTTTATTTTCTACATATCTTCTAGAAATATATTTTCTCCCACGTTACGTTTCTTATGAACGTATCTTAAATACGTTTATTTTCTACATATCTTTGCCATTTGTTGTCTTGCTTATAATAATGATATTAGTCATTTATAAATATCATTTTAGAGCAGACATTTGAAATCAGTAGGCGAGGCTGTAATTTCGCCAGCTGTTACTCTCATGAGCGAGGCAGAAAATAATAGTTTTAACATGCCAAAAAGCTGCTGTGTCGTTTATTGCACCTCAAACATTAAAACAATGCCAGAGTTACGTGTTTCTGTACTTCCTCTAAGAAAAAAGGACAGTAACAGAAGATCTCTGTGGCTTCAGGCTTGATCGCCGTTCAAATGACAGCGTTGGTTTCCCCAAAAGTGGGCGGGGCTGTAAAGTGACGTAGATTTTACTCTCCTATTATTCAAAACCATTCTATTTATTCTAACGTAAATTACATGCCAGTGTTTTATCTTTTTATTTATTTGTTTTTATTGTAAATCGTATAATGTCGGACTTGTTTTCCCGTCTGTGAGGAAAATAAATGGGGCTTAGAGCCTCAAATACTGAAATCTGTATTTTTGAAAAAAAATGTTTCCTTCTAATTTGTTATTATTTTCTAAATAACACACTGTTATTTACTCAACAATAACACACAATTATCCTTGTTTTTATTTATTCGTTTAATTCTATAATCTTGGGCTTTTTAGCATGCTTTTTAGCCGTAAATAAAGTCACCGGAAACAGACGTAGGCCTATAAGGGACATTTCGAGCGATACACACGTACACACCACAAACCCACTGAACAGATTACCCAAGATCCTCAGCTTGAAGCTCGTTGATTGGATGTTTTAGCCGCAATGCATGTCGGGATATGATGTTAATGCGATATGATATGCGAAAACATTTAAAAAAATAATAATAATACTTTATTCCGAGTGTTCTTGCTTTTCTCTTTGGAAGTCATCACATAATGGCATTGTAATACACGGTTCGGCTGCATTAAATATTACACATCTGCCGTAGTTCTTTATTTATAGAGCCCTGCTGAGAAGACTTCTGGACAAACTTGACAAACTGCCGCCAAAACTGAATATGTGACGTGGATCATAAATATATCAACAATTAAACAACATCTTGCATTTCTTTTCACAAAATACGTCTCCTTGCAGTATCAATAGTAATTCGGCTGACTTTTATATTTGATCCAATTGGTAGATAGGTTATATTTACACCATAACGGCGCACAGCTGATAGAAAAGGACTTGTAGTTTTTAAAGATATTACTGATTTTCTTTGAATATAAGAATGTAAATACTGAGTTGAGAGAATAGTCAGGGTATTTCGGTGATGGGAGACACAACTATGGAATCACAATTTCAATAGCTTACCATTAAATGACGGATATGCCTTTCTGTCTGTGATGTTTTACAAATCAGATATTAATGTGTAGAAGTAAAACATGAGAAATAGTATAGCAATATCCTGTAAAACTATGTAAAAACATGAATAAAACTACACATCTTCAGATGTTATACACAAGTGTCCTACACTCAGGGGTGCCGTAAGGGGGTGAAAAGTTAGGATGATTCTAAGGGCCCGTGACTGACAGGGGCCCCAAAAAATGTTAGAACATTAAGAAAAAATGTTTAAGTAACCTTTCATCAATCATCAATAATTAACATTAATATAACGTCATATTGATGATGTACTCACTAAACTTATGATTCATTTAACTTATTTTCATCCAAAAGTTAATTATCCAATGCATCGAACACCCCCCTCTATTTACATGTAATGGGTTGGTCCTGCCTACAAACGCTGTGCAGCACCGGCCCTTTCTAGCAGAGAGTGAGACTAGTGAGAGCATGTGAGGAGGGATGCTAGTACTTACGTGTGTACGATAGGGAGTGCATCTCCATCACTGAGGCCGATGCGATGCGCATCTCGATACGTTGCCACGATACGATACATTAACGATACATTTGAAACACCAGGCGATGCGATTCACCCCTGTTGCGATACAGTTCGATACGATTTGATTCAACATTATGCGATTCGGTGCGATACGATGCGATTCAACACGATGCAAAAATAATGATACTTCAATATGGTACGACAGAGGATTTTTGTTTTATTCCTTATATGCAGCAAATCATACATTAACAAAAAAGTGCTTTACATATTTGGTACTGCACATCCCATCATGCTGTTTATTTTTTTTACCTTTAAAAGCTCTCCAGAGTACAATTGTATAACACCTCACAGTTAAACAATTTAAGGATGCATTGCTCATGATTAACAATGTGAAAATAACAGCTACCATAGTGCAATGCCCATACATACATATAACCTGATGTGCTTAACACTCATTCAGAGGCTAACTCACCAGTGAGCAGAAAGCAGTGGGTTCTATATGAACAATAAAGAATACAATAATAATAATACATGGGACTTTTATAGCGCTTTTCATGAAACTCAAAGACGCTTTGACAGAGAGTTAAGAAAAATAAAGACGAGAGGAAAAAAAAAAAAAAAAAAATAGATAACAAAGAAATACAAAAAGAGATAAACAAAACAGAAAATAGGGGGGGAGGGGGTGGTCAGTGGTTGAATGCAGTGTTGAACAGGTGGGTTTTGAGTGATGTTTTGAATGCTGTGAGGGAGGAAGAATCTCTGATGGATTGGGGTAGTGAGTTCCAGAGGGTGGGTGCAGCAACGGAGAAGGCTCTGTCGCCCCAGGACTTGAGGTTGGTCCGGGTGGGGAGGGACAGGAGGTTGGCAGTAGCAGAGCGGAGGGAGCGAGTGGGAGTGTGTCTGTGGAGGAGGTCAGTCAGGTAGGATGGGGCCAGGTTATGGAGGGCTTTGTATGTCATCAGGAGGATCTTGTACTGAATTCTCTGGGGGATGGGGAGCCAGTGGAGCTTGATGAGGACGGGTGTAATGTGTTCACGGATTCGGGTGTGGGTGAGTAGACGGGCGGCGGAGTTCTGGGTATATTGAAGTTTTTGAGGATTTTTGCAGGTGAACCGTAGAGGAGGCTGTTGCAATAATCTAGACGGGAGGTGATGAAGGCGTGGATGAGGGGATCGGCAGCAGTGGGAGAGAGGGATGGACGTAGACGGGCGAGGTTTTTGAGGTGGAAGAAGGCTGGATCTATGTATCATGGCTGTAGACTTGTTAAGTAATAAAGATACCTCATACAAAGGTCTACGGATACCTTATTACTCTCCATGACCTGCGGTCAACTATATAGCATAAAGGACTATTACACCGTCTTTCTTGAACAATCCGAAGTGTTGCCAAACGTTTGATTTGTAGGTATTTTTCGGTGCGCTGTGTTTCTCTTTCTCCTCAACTTCCGTGTGTGTTGATAACTGAGACTCTCGGCCTCCGTAGTGGCGAAGCAAATATCAAAGATCATCTCTGCTGAGCGTTGACAAGATGAGGGGATTTTATATGAATGAATCGTTTTTTTACCGATGCAAAGACGCTACGCAATCGATGCATCGCGAGTTCAACCCGGTTCAACCCAAACTGTAGCCGATGTGCACTCTTTCAACCGGTGCACTCGCATCTTGAACGTTTATGCCGGTGCACCGATGCGAATCGGTGAATCTTAACATCTCTACTACACACAAGATGCATGATGAGAAAAAGACTGAGAACAGGTAATAGGCTCTGATTTAGCGTCACCATCAAGCCTTTTCATTTCCATTTCCGTTGTTGTCCATTTACACTTTAATACCCGCTTATTTTGTAGTTGGTATATTTAATTAAAAAATCTGCTGCTTATGTTATTTATTTTGTTATAGCATTTTATAAATGATAATATTGGTGTTAATGTTCACTTTATTTTAATTTAAGAGGTCATGTATATTTAAGTTATATTTATTTTGATATTTGAATGTTCCTTTCAAAAATGTTATTAAAAAGGCATGTACACCATAAAAGATTACTATTGTCAGGAATGTTAGTGTTATATCAAATAGTGAATTCTACTGCAGCAGAATGTTGCACGTCGGCACGGTGTTATATGTTCACCACTCAGTGTCAGTAAATATTGTGCAGTTAGTATTGGACTACAAGATAGATGCAAGCCTGTACAGGTAGAGTTATTTAAAGCATAAATGAGTGGGTTGGGTTCTGGAGGTGTGGTTACAGCAATTGTGCTTGGTTGGCGTGGCCTGGGCCTGGTGGTGGGGCCCAATGTGATATCTTTTCATGGGGCCCAAAATCCCTGGCGGCGCCCCTGCCTACACTAATAATACAAAGTTATTATTAGTATGCTGTGTGTACCTTGTGTGCACCGCCTAGTGGTTAAAGCATGTTATTGAATTATTTTTGTTGAATAATGTTATTTTTGTTGAATAATGTTATTTGATGAAAAAAATATTAAGAGTACATACTTTCATAGGGGGAAAGTAGAAGGTCAATGATAGAAATATAGAATATAAAAAATCAAGAAGATACTATAAGTGATCTCTACAATAAAACAGTTTAGTGCTGGATGTACAAAGATATTAATAGGAGGATGTGCAAAACAGACAAACTAATTAACCTTTATTAACACATTAAAGAATACTTTAGGTTAAGGTATGTCACGGCTGGAGGGCAAGGTACACAGGACCCAAATGCAGAATATCCAAATTCAAAATACTTTTGTTGCAAAACTAGCAAGTAAAACGATAGTTACGGCTGTAACTACGGTTCTATGAGTCCTGGATGACCGCCAGAGGCGGTGCTTTCAGCACTGGATATGTCCATCGCGCGCATGCGCAGCTCGAGTACCAATACCAACAAAGTCACCTGTGAGCCACGTCCACCGGCTATATCAGCCGGTGTCGTCAGAGGATCTGTCCCCAGAATCTTCTCGCGAGCACACAATAATTCTGAGTGACAGGGAACTCTGGCGGTCATCCGGGACTCATAGAACCGTAGTTACAGCCGTAACTATCGTTCTATTTCGTCCCTACTGACCGCCAGAGGCGGTGCTTTCAGCACTGGATGACTTATACCAACAATGTCATGAAGAATCCAAGCCCTTGCTCACCACTGGAAACAGCGGAGCTCGGCAAAAGGACCACGCCCAAAGAATGGGGAGTGGCGACATTGACCTGATGACAACTGGAGAATGTGCCAGAAGACACCCACGACGCCGCGGCGTAGATGGTCTCCAGGGGCACCACCCTCAGGGCAGCCCAAGATGTTGAGACGCTCCTTGTAGAGTGGCATCTCAGCCTGATGGCAGGGGGCGGCCACTGGCCCCGTAAGCCTGTGAGATGGTATCGACAACCCAGTGGGGCAGCCACTGGTTAGAGGGCATAACCTCCTTCAGTGCCGCCAGGGCAAAATCAAGAGTTGCTCCTACTACCGTATACAGGCAGTAGCCTTGATATACGCCCTTTGGGCACCCCCAGGGCACAGCAACTTCGACGTGCCGTACTCCTGAATGTCAAAGCGTGCCAGCTGGGCAGGCTGATTGAAGTGGGTTTGTGGAAGGACCCCGGGCCGGAATGCCACATTTGCCCAAAGGGCAACGCCTGAGAGTCCCACCTCGGGCATGTACTGTTTATGGAGAGGACATGCAACTCCTTGACTCGCTTCCCTGAGGCTATGGCAAGCAGAAATACTGCCTTCGTGGGCAGCCACCTAAGCCCCACCTGGGCCAGGGGCTCGAAGGGAGGAGATGATAGGGCATCCGCCAGCAGAGGCAGGTCCCAAACCGGAGCCCTCGGGGTGCTAGGGGGACGCTGCCGTAAAGCCCCTCTCATAAAGAGGGACACCTCTTTGGCACCCCGCCGTGGCGCCGTCGACCCGAACATGTCGGGCAGAAATCGCAGCCACATAAATTCAGAGTGGAGTGAGAACGTCCACTATCTAGAAGGGACTGTTGTCTAAGCAACAACGTACATGCTGTCCCCAAGGAACACGCACATTCTTGCCCCCCAGTTGGGGTAGGAAGTGCGTGAGTGCAAGCTGCACAGTCCGAAGCTCTAGCACGTTGACCTGGCGTGCACTCTCCTGGGCAGACCGCTGACCCTGAACGGTCCTGCCCTGCCGCACTGCACCCCACCCTGAGAGACATGCACCTATGGTGATGGTCTCCTGGCGGGATGGGATGGCGCCCATGGGCATGCCCACTAGGAGATAGGCCCTGCCCCTCCAGCGTGACAGAGAGTGGAGGCAATGCTGCGACACCCTGACTTCCCTGTGCCTGTGCCACTTGGCGTCCAAGTGGAGGCTGTTCAGCCACATCTGCATGGGGCGCAACGACAGCGGGCCTAAGGGCCCAGCGGCCGAGGCAGCTGCCAGTCTGCCCAAGGGCCGGAGGAACTGAATATAAGGCACCATCTTGCCCGGCCCACGTGGAAGTAGGCATCTCTCAAGTCCACGGTTGAGAACCACTCCACCTGTGCATATGCAGTGGTCAGCATATAGAATGGCAGAACCTTCGGGAATCTGTTGATTCCTCTGAGGTCCAAGATCGGGCGAAATCCGCCGACTTTCTTGCTCACGAGAAAGTACGCCGAGTAGAACCCCCTGGGCTAAGCAGAGGGTCTTACTGGCTTGATTGCGTCCTTGGACAGAAGGACGGACAACTCTTGGGCCAGAGCTAGCAGCCCCTACACCGGGCCCAGGCTGAAGGGCCAAGAGGCGACTTCATCATGCCCCTATCGGCAGCTAGCCGATCCACTTTGGAGGACAGCTTGTTTCTAGTCCTTCTATTGGGGGGAGCACACATAGCCATCGCTCCCTCAAGTCGCCGGGAACGGCCGAATTGATCTGGAGGAGGATGTGACAAGGAGAGGTGTCTGTTGGCTGCTGCCAGATGTTCCACCTCAGTGATTCTAGCCACTCTGAGCGCCCGAGGCATGCAGCTACAGCTCATGCAGGCGTTTACCGTGAGAACCTCCCTCAGATGCTCACATTTCATCCCCACTGACCGCCAGAGGCGGCCGAGGCAGGAGGGGCAGCGGTCGTGGCCGTCCTCGGGCTCAAAAGAAGCCATACAGGCGCTACATGAATGAGCCATTCCGTAGGTAGCCAGATGCAGCGTAGCCGGGAGCGGGTACACAGCCTTCACCAGCTACCTGCTTAATGGAAAGAGTAGAGCGTTGCTGCTACTCGCCGAACAGAAAGAGGGATGTAATTACACCCACGTTACCGGCAGAGGGAGCGGGAGCGAGAGCACTGCCTTCACCTGGCTGGATTAATAAACACGGCAGTTCAGCGTCTACCAGGAGCGGGGGCGGGAACACAACCTTCACCAGCTACCTGCTTAACTGAAAAACAGGGCAGTTCCGCGTCTACCAGGAGCGGGGGCGAGAACACTACCTTCACTGGTTGAGTTAGAGACGAATGCCAGATGCAGCGTAACCGGGAGCGGGTGCGGGAACACAGCCTTCACCAGCTACCTGCTTAACGGAAAGACAAGGCAGTTCAGCGCCTACCAGGAGTGGGGGCGAGAACACTGCCTTCACTGGTTAAGTTAGAGACGAATGCCAGATGCAGCGTAACCGGGAGCGGGTGCGGGAACACAGCCTTCACCAGCTACCTGCTTAACGGAAAAACAAGGCAGTTTGGCGTCTACCAGGAGAGGGGGCGAGAACTGCCTTTACTGGTTGAGTTAGAGACGACTGCCAGACGCAGCGTAACCGGGAGCGGGTGCGGGAACACAGCCTTCACCGACTACCTGCTTAACGGAAAAACGAGGCAGTTTGGCGTCTACCAGGAGCGGGGGCGAGAACACTGCCTTCACTGGTTGAGTTAGAGACGAATGCCAGATGCAGCGTTACCGGGAGCGGGTGCGGGAACACAGCCTTCACCAGCTACCTGCTTAACGGAAAAACGAGGCAGTTCAGCGTCTACCAGGAGCGGGGGCGAGAACACTGCCTTCACTGATTGAGTTAGAAACGAATGTCAGATGCAGCGTAACCGGGAGCGGGTGCGGGAACACAGCCTTCACCGACTACCTGCTTAACGGAAAAGCGAGGCAGTTCAGCGTCTACCAGGAGCGGGGGCGAGAACACTGCCTTCACTGGTTGAGTTAGAGACGACTGCCAGATGCAGCGTAACCGGGAGCGGGTGCGGGAACACAGCCTTCACCAGCTACCTGCTAAACGGGAAGAGTAGAGCGGTGCTACTACTCACCGAACAGAAAAAGGGATGTAGCTACATCCGCATTACCGGTAGAGGGAGCGGGAGCGAGAGCACTGCCTTCACCTAGCTGGGTAAAATAAAGAAGCTTAACAGTACACGCAAGACGTTAGCTGAGCAGCTGCTGCTAACGATCAAGCGATATCAAGTCAAATAACACACATGTTTAAGACCAGATAACTAGCTTCGAAAGAAGAGAACAGCACAGAGCCGTAGTTACAGCAGTAACCATGGCCAGTGCTCACACGGCATATAACCGTAGTTACAGTAGTAACTATGGCCAGTACTTACACGGCTTAGAACCGTAGTTACAGTCGTAACTATGGCCAGAACTTACACAGCATAGAGCCGTAGTTACAGTAGTAACTCTGGCCAGTACTTGCACGGCTTGGAACCGTAGTTACAGTAGTAACTATGACCAGTACTTACACAGCATAGAGCCGTTTACGGTATTGACTATGGCCAGTACTTGCACGGCTTGGAACCGTAGTTACAGTAGTAACTATGGCTAGTACTTACGGCTTAAAACCGTAGTTACAGTAGTAACTATGGCCAGTACTTACATGGCTTGGAACCGTAGTTACAGTAGTAACTATGACCAGTACTTACACAGCATAGAGCCGTTTACGGTATTGACTATGGCCAGTACTTGCACGGCTTGGAACCGTAGTTACAGTAGTAACTATGGCTAGTACTTACGGCTTAAAACCGTAGTTACAGTAGTAACTATGGCCAGTACTTACATGGCTTAAAACCGTAGTTACAGTAGTAACTATGGCCAGTACTTACACAGCATAGAGCCGTAGTTACGGTATTGACTATGGCCAGTACTTACACGGCTTGGAACCGTAGTTACAGTAGTAATTATGGCCAGTACTTACGGTTTGGAACCTTAGTTACAGTAGTAACTGTGGCCGGTGCCTAAAAATGTCAGCCAAATGGCTGCCCACTAGATAATATAATATTGGGAGGATGAAATCCTCCTTAATGGCCACACATGCAGAGCACACATCACACAGTGAAGATTGTTCTCTGCATATCGTCCTAGTGCTAGGAGTCTAGTACTAGGAGTCTAGTACTAGGAGCAGTAAATACAACGATATAGCGCTACTGCAACCATACCATGCGTTTACCGCTGAGTTAAATAATGAAGCTTAACAGTACATGCAAGGTGTTAGCCAAGCGGCTGCTGCTAACAATCAAGCAACCAAGTCAGAACACAATGTTAAGACCAGATAATTAGCTTCTAAGAAAGAGAACAGCCCGCATAGAACCGTAGGCCATGGTTACAGTAGTAACCGCACATGCGGAGCACACAGCACCCGCAGTGAAGATGTTCTCTGCATATCATCCTAGTGCTAGGAGTCTAGTACTAGGAGCAGTAATACAACGATCTAGCGCTACTGCAATCAAACCCTATGTTACCGGAAGCGGGAGCACTGCCCTCACTGGCTGAGTTAATAGTTAAGCTTAACAGCAAGGTGTTAGCCAAGCGGCTGCTGCTAACAATCAAGCGACCAAGTCAGAACACAAATGTTAAGACCAGATAATAGCTTCTAAGAAATAGAAAGTACTTACCTTACTCTCTGCATCTAAACGAAAAACGGGTTAAATTGAATGAGGGACACAGCCAAAGCTGGGACTCAAATGCTAATGATAGCTCGGGCACAACGCCACAAGCAGATTTTTCAAAAGAGCATAAGGGCAACTTTATGGGAGAGGAAGCGGGAACACTGTCGTCACCAGAAAGTCTAAGCCAAACAAAAAATAAGACAGCAATCAGGACAACTTGGCTGGGAGAGGGTGCGGGGACACAGCCATCACCAGCAACAAGCTGACACCAACCTGTCTGTCGAGGCTCTGCACAGCGCACAGCCGGCCACAGCTCCTGGAGGACGCGTTAACGACCCGTAGCTCCGACTGTCATTCACGAAGCTGCACGCGGCCAGCTGCTTGCAGAGAAATCCCTCAGATCAAAACGTTCAAACCTGAACGCTGTAGGCTACAAAAATGTAGCCATGGTACCCTCGCACAGCGAGAAGATGAAAGGAACAGATCCTCTGACGACACCGGCTGATATAGCCAGTGTCACGTGGGTCACAGGTGACTTTGTTGGTATTGGTACTCGAGCTGCGCATGCGCGCGACGGACATATCCAGTGCTGAAAGCACCGCCTCTGGCGGTCAGTAGGGACGAAATAGAACTAAGGCAAGGCAAAAACACAAAAATCCCTGTGAACAAAAACCCTTCCAACAACATCAATAATCCCACAAAGACAGACAGAAAAACCAGAACTTAAATGCACACAAACTAATCAACTGAACAGGACACAGGTGAGGGGGGAGGAGACAACACAGGGCACCAGGTGCACACAATCAGCAGTAACAGAAAAGACGGGAGGGGGAACACAGAGACAGGAAACCAAAGACAGACAGATCGTGACAAGGTCTTCTTTCAAATTATAAAAAAGCTTTGGGGGTATCTATCTACAGATAAATATTAAGCCTGACAAAGTACTTAACGTCTAATATATTGCTTGACTGCAATGTTAACTATGTTGAAGCACTTATTTAACTGATATTATACACATTAATTATACTCTTATGTATGTAGATAGTATAAGAAATGTGCAGAATTTGACAGTTTAATGGTGGTATACACACATATTGAAAGATGTCTTGTAATGCACTGTTGAGGAACCTGTGACCCAAGATTTTCATTCATTGCATAATTACACCGTAATTGTGTATATGATATGTCAATAAACCTTAGAAAATCTTGAAATCTTGAAAGGGATGTGCAAAATAGCCATTATATACCGTTTTTAATGAACTATTAGTAGAGAATAACGAGTAATGAATAGACTTTATAGAGATCTGCAGATAAATGTTTAGTCTTCTCAAGCACCAACTATCAAATATCTCTCCTGATTGTTGGCACTTGACAATCACCTTTCCCTGAATTTGACTCAGGTGTAACTAAAGTCTGCTTTAAGGGTTGTTTATATTTCACATCATTAATCAGAATCTGTGAAGTAACTAAAATAAATGTAGTGGAGTAAAAATACCAGGTTAACCTCTGAATTGTAGTGGAGTAGAATTACAAAGTAACAATGAGCTGTCATGTGGGTATATATATTAATGCTGCCCATTATGGATACAAGCGATTTTCACCCATTTAGTAATTACATGTTTTAAATTTGTACACACCAATGTGTTTCCTATCGCCTAAACCTCCAGGGCTGTACACAGTTTAATACTGTCAACTTCTAATTTTGGGGAAAACGTCTTTTAAAACTACAATTCCCAGTAGAGACGTGCCATAGAGAACATGTTGCGAAACAAAATAGCCAGCATGTGTAGTTCTGGGGGGGCGTTCGAGTTCAGTTTTGAATAGTCTGCCGTGGTTTCGTTCCATTTCAAAGAGCTTGACGCTCGGCGTAACCTTGGCGCACTGCCACTCCAACATCCAATCCCAGAGCTTGAAGATTAATCACAGGGTTTGTCAACGGGACTGTAGTCCCAAACGATAGCAGGGGATTATGGGTAGTGTAGTGTCTTCGGCCATCCTAAACTGAATTTTTTTTCGGATATCATATCGCATTAACAACACCACATCTGGTGCACAGAGATCTTCTGTTACTGTCCTTTCTTCTTAGAGGAAGTACAGAAACACGTAACTCTGGATTTGTTTTAATGTTTGAGGTGCAATAAACGACAGAGCAGCTTGTTGGCATGTTAAAACTATTATTTTCTGCCTCGCTCATGAGAGTAACAGTTGGCGAAATTATAGCCTCGCCTACTGATTTCAAATGTGTGCTATGACTATTATCATTATTATAATCAAGACAATAAATGGCAAAGATATGTAGAAAATAAACGTATTTAAGATACGTTCATAAGAAAAGTAACGTGGGAGAAAATATGTTTCTAGAATATATGTAGAAAATAAACGTATTTGAGATACGTTCATAACGAACGTAACATGGGAGAAAATACGTTTCTAGCTAAACGTAATTGAGAATGCAGTTTAGTTCTGTGGGAACGTAATTTTTAGGAGACAGGGTTGCGATATAATAAATGGCTGTAGCATAAGGGGGTGCATATATTATATTTCTTCACAAATGTTAATATAACCTGATTACCTTCCGTTACTTTTGGTTTATCTCAACATCAGATTCAATGCAAATAAATACAGGAGAAAATAAACATAGATTTATTTTTTTACTTCAAACCAGTTAAAGGTGGGGTGGGTAAGTTTGAGAAACCGGCTCGAGATACCCTTTTTGTTATATTCCTTGGAATGCTCTTAACATCCCGATAGCGATGAATATCTGAAGTGCTTCGACAAAAGATCCATACAAAAATGTCATCTGTGGAAGCCGTAGTACTGTAAAAAGCACGACCAATCATCTGAGCCGGCCCGACTAAAGTAACTGGATGGCCTACCTGCCTGTTAGCTTTCCATCTGGGCACAAACTTATCTCGTGCCCTCATTGGTCATGTGTGCGTTCGTGTGTGTTGGAGGAGGGGCTCTGTAAGGAAGTGGCAGATTTTTTCCGGCTGTGTATTTTCAAATTCTAGCGCACTCGAGCTGGTTTCTCCAAAGTTACCTACCCCACCTTTAAAACATCTTACTTCTCCTGTCTCTCTCTTTCCTCACTGTGCCCTGCAGCTGCCTGTTCCTGCACAAGCTTCTCATATATCACACTTGACCTCTTGTGTTATCCAACAGTATGAGATGGCTTGAGCAAGTATCGTGCAGCACCTCTGTCATGCTTAAACATAAACAGATTCCTTCTGACTGACAAACTTATAAAAAACCTTTACTTATTACTTACTACTCTTTCTTCACAAACCCAAAAACACAATTGTGGTGAATCGTTTGCGTCTTCAGTTTCCTATCTACTTTAAACAACCACCAACTGAGAGTCACCACTATATGACAAACACAACTGCCAAACAACATTACAACATATATTTCTCACAGTGAGTTCGTTTTTTAATGTTTAACAAATTCTCCTTTTTATAATAGGTGGAAAAATCCACCTATTATATTTAATTTGAATAAAACCTTAACCTTAATGTACTTCCTATACTCAGTAAATCTTTTTTACTTTCCCTTAATGTTACTGTATGTAATATAAATTCCTTTGAAATATAATTAAGTACAATTCTTAGTTCTTGACAAATACCATGAAATTCGCAATGCAATAGTAACAATCAGTTCTCAAAGACTATATTTAGCAACAAATCATTGTTTCTTATTTATTTCAATATATATAGTACTTCAAATCACACATTGATCTATTAATTTTCAATGTATTCACTCCAACTTCAGATCACTCGTTGATCTTTCACTCCTTGTTTTAAATTCAACGCTCAGCAGCCTTCTTCCAGGCATTAGAGAAAAATAACAAGCAGACACACTCCGGGCTGCTGCTGAACAATTAGAGCAGAATGGGGAGAAGGGGGGGATCGCTGTACTTCTCGGAGACTTCAACCTCCAGACGGGGAAGATAGACGAACTAACATCTCTGTTAACCGCCTTTGCTTTCTCACTGTCTCCGTCCCCACCGACTCATAAAGCTGGCAATGTCCTTGATCTCATATTCTCAAGGAACTGCGCTACTTCTAACCTCTCTGTAAACCCGCTCCACACATCCGATCACTTCTTCATTTCATTCTCTCTACCCCTTTCCAAACATAACAAACTAATCTCTTCTCATCCTGCACTTGTCCGCCGTAACCTTCGCTCCCTCTCCCCCTCTACCTTTGCCTCGTCTGTGCTCTCAGCCCTCCCTTCCTCTGACTCGTTCCAACTCCTGCCACCAAACTCTGCTGCAGAAACTCTCCTCTCTACTCTCTCATCCACTCTGGACTCTCTCTGTCCTCTCACATCTCGGCAAGCTCGTCAGTCCCCTCCTGCTCCCTGGCTAAATGATGCACTGCGTGCTAATAGAACCGTCCTTAGGGCAGCAGAGCGGAAACGGTGGAAATCCAAACACCGTGTCGACCTCCTAACCTATCAGGCTCTCCTCTCCTCTTTCTCTGCTTCGATCTCTCAGGCAAAAAGCACTTTCTTTCAAGATAAGATCCAATCTTCCTATTCCAATCCTAAAAAACTATTTTCCATCTTCTCCACCCTCTTGGACCCTCCAAAAGCCCCTCCCCCCTCCTCACTTCTGTCAAGCAACTTTGTTACCCACTTTGAAAAAAAGGTTGATGATATTCGCTCTTCTTTTTCTGACTCACCAATACTCACCGCTGGGTCACCAGACCTTCCTTCCACCAACACACTAACCTCCTTTTCCCCTCTCTCTCCAAGTGAGGTTCTTACCCTCATTACTTCCGCCCGCCCTACCACCTGTCCTCTGGACCCTATCCCTTCAAACCTCCTTCAGACTATCGCTCCTGATATTCTACCGTTTCTCACCCATTTCATCAACACTTCTCTAACTTCTAGACACTTTCCAAACAGTCTCAAGGAGGCAAGAGTAAACCCTCTCCTAAAGAAACCCACTCTCTGAACCCGTCTGATGTTATAAACTACAGGCCTGTCTCTCTCCTCTCCCGTTCCTGTCTAAATCACTTGAACACGCTGTCTTTAAACAACTCTCCTGTTATCTCAATCAGAACAACCTTCTGGATCCGCACCAGTCTGGTTTCAAGGCAGGTCACTCCGGAGGAACTGCACACTGCCAAAACGGCATCCCTCTCCTCTGTCATCATCCTGTTGGACCTGTCTGCTGCATTCGACACGGTGAATCATCAGATCCTCCTTCGCACTCTCCAAAAACATGGAGTTTCAGGCTCTGCTCTTTCCCTCCTCACCTCATACCTGAAAGACCGTACCTACAGGGTGACTTGGAGAGGGTCTGAGTCCGACCCTTGTCAATTAACTACAGGGGTCCCTCAGGGCTCTGTTCTTGGTCCCCTCCTCTTCTCCCTGTACACAAACTCGCTCGGATCAGTCATTAGCCCGCATGGTTTTTCTTACCACTGCTACGCTGATGACACCCAATTAATTCTGTCCTTTCCCCGCTCAGAGACCCAGGTCGTTGCACGCATCTCTGCTTGTCTAGCTGACATCTCTCAGTGGATGTCTGCTCACCACCTCAAGCTCAACCTTGACAAGACTGAGCTGCTCTACCTCCCGGGAAAAGATTGTCCCACTCTTGACCTAACAATCAACATCGGCAACTCAGTTGTTTCCCCGACTCAGACTGCAAGGAATCTGGGTGTGACCCTAGATAACAACCTGTCCTTCACTGCAAACATCGCTGCTACAACCCGTTGCTGCAGATACACGCTTTACAACATCAGGAAGATACGTCCCCAGCTGACACAGAAAGCGACTCAGGTTCTGGTCCAGGCTCTCGTCATCTCACGCCTAGACTACTGCAACTCCCTCCTGGCTGGTCTACCTGCATGTGCCATCCGACCTCTGCAGCTCACCCAGAATGCAGCGGCTCGTCTGGTCTTCAACCTTCCTAAATTTTCCCACACCACTCCGCTCCTCCGCTCCCTTCACTGGCTTCCGGTAACTGCTAGAATCCACTTCAAGACACTGGTACTTGCTTACCATGCTGCGAATGGATCTGGCCCTTCCTACATCCAGGACATGGTTAAACCGTACACCCCAGCGCGTGCACTACGCTCTGCATCAGCCAAACGACTCGCTGCGTCCTCGCTGCGAGGGGGACCCAAGTTCCCATCGGCAAAAACACGTGGGTTTGCTGTCCTGGCTCCAAGATGGTGGAATGAGCTCCCCATTGACATCAGGACGGCAGATAGCTTGCACATCTTCCGGCGCAAACTGAAAACTCATCTCTTTCGACTCCACTTCGAGCGTTAGAACTATTAACGAAGCACTTTTATACTAATAAAGGACTGGCTTACCTAAAGCCAGTTGAATAGCACTTGAAATGTTTGGCTCTATGAAACCTGATGTACTTATATGATTCTGTTTTCTTCAAGGTTGTGTCTTCCTGGTCGAATGTACTTATTGTAAGTCGCTTTGGACAAAAGCGTCAGCTAAATGCAATGTAATGTAATGTAATGTAATACTTTCACAGACAAAGACAGACACACCCCGGCTGGAGCTCTCAGCCTTTCCAGGAGAAGGGGGGCTTCTTTGAACAATTAACAAACAACAAACTATGGTATTCCAAAACATTTAGTGCTTTGTCACAGGCTCTACATCACGGCCTGACAAAACATAGACAACTCCACTTTTGTATTTAGTGAATTCACAGAGTCGCCAGGCAAGTTTTATCTTTTTAACTCCCTGAACTCAGATTGGATTTATTAACCTCTTAATTACCGAACGGACCGGAACAGGCATGGCCTTTCACCCTGTTTTATTCCACTGAGAATCAATCTCTCAGTCTGTCCCCATTGTTCTCGTAAGCTCCCTGGTACTGGGACGCCTAGTTCACGTTCTTCTCGTTCAAATTCTCCTTCCATTATGATTTCGTATTTCTTTATCTGACTAAGGTTGATTTATGTTCACTAATTCTATCCAAATAAGGATACCTCATCTCTCACATCTCCACTACTCCTAATACAAATGTTTCACTTCTCATATTTCCAGCTTCTTGTTATACAGGCTGCTACTATTTAATACAAAGTAATTAAGCACACACATATGTTTAAGCAAACTCATATCTGGACACTGGGAACACAGGTTACTTCAATCTTCACTTCTAAAAGGGCTACATTAATCATCTTTTTTCTCAAAGCAATGATAAACCTCTGAGTTGGATGTAGAAAAGTCAGAATCAATATAGAACTGTTTTATTTTAAAGTAAATTCAGATTGAACATAGTAAAAAAAATGTAATTGTTAGTGTCCGTCCAAAAAAATAATATTACTTATAATGAAAACTCCCCTTGAATGATGGGATAGTAGACTAAAAGCTTTAGGAATCCAAACTATAACATATAATAAGTACCCTCCTGTATCAAGATTGATGCAAAACAAGTGATATTTGACCTTTTTAGAGAGGTTTAGCAAAAAATGTGGGTGGATTTGCCATATCTCTGGCCCCCCTTGTTACAATTATTGTGTTATGTCACGTTTTGTATGTCTTGTTTTGGGTGTTTTGCTGTTCTCCCTGTCATGTTTTATCCCTTGTATATTGTCTGGTCCTTCTTCCTGTGTTTTCCCCCTGTTGTTCATTTCCCTGGTGTGTCTAATTGTCTGATTGTGTTCACCTGTTGCCCTTGTGTTTCTCCTCCCCTGCCCGGCTGTTTCTCGTCTTGTGATTACCTCTCCCTGTATTTAGTCTTGTCTCTTTCTGTGTTCAGTGTTGGTTCGTCTTTTGTTTGTGACTGAGTTCACCGGTGAGTGTTCTGTTTTGTCCTAGTATTTTTTCGTTATCCTTGAAATAAAGGCATTTTCAGCGTTATCTGCATTTGGGTCCTGCTTGCTTCACCCACCGTAACAGAACAAACCAACCAAGAAATGGACCCAGCAGATGATCCATTTGAGGTAGAATTACAAAATGTTTCCTTTTATTTGGCTTGCTGCTATGATTGGTGGAAGGGAGCATCCAGTGTTCTGCAGAAGGAGGCCGCTCTGGTAGAGGTGCACCGGTTGGCTATGGAGAAACCAGGCTTGGTGAAATTCTTACCTGGCTGGATTTTGAACTTCCTCTGGGTGTGTGATTTCCAGCCTGCTGACTACAAACGTCTCGGTGTTTTCCGTCCGGAGACAACCCCTGCTTCTTCCCCATGTCCTGCTCCTGTCCAGGAGCCGTTCTCTGGAACTCGTCTGGCTTTTGGGGGTCCACGAAGCCTCCAAACAGCTCCTAAAAGAAGGAGTCGCAAGGCCAGGTTAGCAGCCCGAGCCCCAAGAGCCATGGTTCCGGCCCAAGTTCTGGACCCAGCAGCCATGGTTCCAGACCCAGTTCTGGCCCCAGCAGCCATGGTCCCAGACCAGTTCTGGCCCCAGCAGCCATGGTCCCAGACCCAGTTCTGGCCCCAGCAGCCATGGTCCCGGCCCCAGTTCTGGCCCCAGCAGCCATGGTTCCAGACCCAGTTCTGGCCCCGGCAGCCATGGTCCCTGCCCCAGTTCCGGCCCCAGCGGCCATGGTTCCAGACCCAGCTCTGGCCCCAGCTGCCATAGTCCCATCTCTAGTCCCATCTCTGGTCCCTTCTCTAGTCTCTTCTCGAGTCCTAACTCAAGTCCCTTTTCTAGTCCCCTCTCTAGTCGCTTCTCTAGTCCCTTCCCTAGTCCCTCCTCAGGTCACTTCTCTAGTCCCTTCTCTAGTCCCTTCTCTAGTCCCTTCTCCAGTCACTTCTCTAGTACCAATTCTAGTCCCTTCTCAAGTCCTTTCTCAAGTCCCATCTCTAGTCCCTCCTTTAGTCACTTCTCTAGTCCCTTCTCAAGTCCCATCTCGAGTTCCCTCTCGAGCAGAGGTCGCGTTAACCGCATATCATTTAACAATGACGGACAAATCTGAAAGCAGTCCGTCATTTTGACAGATTAGAACAAACTCGGAACAGCGCCAAAGTTTCCCCGCAGCGAGGCTCCGGTGTTATGCCGTGTTATGCATGCTCTCCAAAAAGGAAATCATACTGTTTCCAAACTTAACTGTGCCGTACAAATCATTTAAATGTCTGTGAGTTTTGGCTTGACGCTGTGCACGCTCCCGCGAGGTGCAGCAGCCATGCATAACACGGCGCATGTGAACTGTCCCCCCCCCCCCCCCCCCCCCGCGTTGACAGTTCACGAGCATGCTCCCCCCCCCCCCTGTCAGAGTTGTGTAAAGGCCAACGGGTAATTCTGGATTTTGACAGAAGTTTTACGATCCTGTCCGTCAAAATGACGGGCAGCGAAAAAGTCTAGCGCAACCTCTGCTCTCGAGTCCCCTCTCCAGTTTCTTCTCAAGTTCCCTCTCCAGTTTCCTCTCGAGTCCCCTCTCGAGTCATCTCTCGAGTCCCCTCTCGAGTTCCCTCTCCAGTCCCTACTCAAGTTCCTACTGAAGTACCATTGGAGGTTCCGCTGGGGGTCCTGCCAGCTCCATGTCCATTCCCGTTGGAGGTCCCGCCGACTACTCTCCTGCCGGGGGTCCTGCCAATCCCATGTCCTGTCCCGCCGACTACTCTTCTGCCGGGGGTCCTGCCAAACCTATGTCCTGTGCCTTTGGAGGTCCCGCCGACTACTCTCCTGCCGGGGGTCCTGCCAATCCTATGTCCTGTCCCGTTGGGGGTCCCGCCGACTACTCTTCTGCCGGGGGTCCTGCCAACCCTATGTCCTGTGCCGTTGGAGGTTCCGCTGGGGGTCCTGCCAGTTCCATGTCCAGTCCCGTTGGAGGTCACGCCGACTACTCTCCTGCCCTGGGTCCTGCCAATCCTATGTCCTGTTCCTCTGGGGGTCCCGCCGACAACTCTTCTGCCGGGGGTCCTGCCAACCCCTTGTCCTGTTCCGTTGGAGGCCCCCGCCATCACCTGTCTCGCCGGGGGTCCTGCCAACTCCTGTTCCTCTTCCGTGGGGGATCCTGCCGAAGCCTGTCCCACCGGCTCCGGTTCCTGTTCGGGCCGACACCGGGTCCTGCCCGGCCTCCGGAGCTGTCTGGTCTTCGCCCTCGAGCCCGGCCCCCTGAGAGCCGCGGTCTTCGCCCTCGAGCCCGGCCCCCTGACTCTTTTTGCCGCGGTCCTCGCCCTCGGGCCCGGCCCCCTGACTCTTCCTGCCGCTGCCTTCGCCCTCATGCTTGGCCCCCTGAGTTCGCCTGCTGTGGCCTTCGCCCCACCATGGACTCTGCCTTGCACCCGGGCCATCCGCCCGAGTCCCCCACCTTGGACTCTGCCTTGCCCCCGGGCCGTCCGCCCGAGATCCCTTCCGGGTCCTCCGCTGTGCTCCTGGGCTGTCAGCCCAAGATCCCGTCCTCCTGACCCCCTCTACCCACCCTGGTGTGCATATCCGATAAGTAATAAAGTATTTATACCGTGAATTCTGTGCTAAGTGCGTTAGCATTTTTTCGCTCAGGGCTAATTCAGAGGCTTGATATTACCCTTGTGGTTCATTTAGCTATAAATGGTTCATATCATCAGTTAGCTGAGATTCTTCCTGTTAAGTGGGTATGACACATTCATAGTTTGTTAAATGTTAAAGGTCCCATGTCATGGCCATTTCGTGCCACTCGTTTTTTTCTGTCCCTGAGGTTTGAATAACTTAGAAAATGTCACAATAAAGTTATAATTTACTTTAAAATATCATTTTCTTTGGGCCCATATCTTGAAATACCTGATTTTGTTAAGTTTTGAGAGAATAAGGGCAATATTGTCTAAATGGTGTAACCATAAAAATGCAGTACCAAGAATATAAATTGTTGAAAAAATGTGTAATAATGTTCTAAACAGCCTCTGAAATACATTGGCATAATCTTAAACAAGTATTTTTTAATACCAAATAATAATAGAGACACATAGCAGTTCTGAATATTCCCATTAACATGGGGAATCATGTCTGCTAAGGTAAGGCAAGGCAAGGCAAGTTTATTTATATAGCACTTTCCAACACAAGGCAATTCAAAGTGCTTTACAAAAAATGAAAGAGATTAAGAAAATGGCATTTAAAATCAGTCATTAAAAAGAAAAGCTAATAAAATAAACATTAAAAGAAAAAATACATGGATAAAAGTTACAGTGCAATTAAACATTAAAAGAAAAAGTACATGGATAAAAGTTACAGTGCAGTCTAAGATATGAATAGTTCAATTAAAGCTAAGTCAAACTTCTGGTATGTCTAGTGGTGTAACCACCCTTTTTGGAGCCATTTTGAAAATGTTGAGCCAGAAGATCATGTGACATAATGTGATGTCAAACAGAAAGACCCCTGAAGACCCCAACTGCCACAAGTCAAGGTTAGTAACTCTCTCTAAAATTTGACAAAATAAAGCATTTTCAGGTCAAGGTCAAGTATGATTAGAATACAAGTCAAATGGTATGACCTCAGTAAAATGTTAATAAACATAGATGATCATAAAATATTCAAATGAATATGAAAAATAGTTTTAAATATTTAAATCAAGGTCAAGTGTTTACATAGTCGTCCATAATAATGCCTGCAAATGTTGGTTTAAATTTGAAATGTCCAGTGGTGTAACCGGGTTACTCCATTTGACCTCTTCCTTCATGGGAGTAATTTGATCAATGTATGGACAATAGTTCTTCTTTTGTAATGTTTAATAGTATTATTATTATTATTATTAATAATAATAATAATAATACTATTAGTAAGAATAACTTCAAAATGATTATTGTTGTTACTGTTAAAATGATAATAGGATGTGCAGCTTGAAATATAGTCTAAAAGAACTTCAAAATCTATAAATCAAATTTTTGTTTTGTTTCACATTTCTATAGAATAATGCACGTATGTAGATGGGAACTTGTGTGTGTATGCAAACAACAAACTCTCTCTTCTTCTCCTAATAGATGCCTCTTACAAGTAAAGAAAAAGTGGCTCGCCACAGAGTGCGGCTTAATGCGGATCCTGCTGCAAGGGCAAATTACCTGGCTAAAAGAGGGCAAAGGTACACTACACACACACACACACACACACACACACACACACACACACACACACACACACACACACACACACACACACACACACACACACACACACACACACACACGTGCTTCATGAGAAAGCAAAAACATCAGTGATGTAGATCTCCTAAAAGGGTAGTTTTAGTGAGAGATGTGAAGTTAAAATGGAAGATGAATTAAGGCTCTGGACATAGGACTAACAGTTTTATTCATCTTTACTCTTAGCTATCAAAGGAGAAAGAGACAGGGAAAGATCACAAACATCCCAGTCGCAGATCTGTCCAGGGAAAAACAGGTGCAGATGAGGAAAAAGTGGAAGCAGTATCAGAGGCAGTACAGAGAGAAGAAAAGGTTGCTTGCTGAAGTTTTGAACCTTACTCCTCCCTCACTGAATTCAATAGAAGATGACCAGCTTATTGGCCCTCCAGAGCCCATAGTGGTTGTTGCTGATCATGACTATAGCTGTGCAGCCAAGTTTAGAGAGACCACAGGCATCCTCAACTCCTGTGAGGGCAGTGCAGAAAAGTACCAGCAAACATAAAGCAGTGCTGAAGGAAAGGGAAAAGCTAAGGTTTGAGCTCATCAAAATAAAGAAGGAACTTAAGAGTGAAAGAATGAAGGCAAAAAAGCTGCAGCGGAAAGTTGATAAGTTCAAAGGGAATAAAGGAAAGGAAGTAAGTGTGAGAAACGCGAAGAGAGACAAAAAGAAAATTGCAGAGGAGAAAAAGGAGAGGGTTGTCGGCTTTCTCTGTAGAGATGAAAATAGCCGCATGCTGTCGGGTAAGAAAGACACAGTTACAAAAAATAAAATGAAACACCAAAGGAGAGTACTTCTTCATTCTCTGAAAGACCTCCCAACTACAATACAACCGCCCTGAAACACCATGCAGTCTCCTATCGACAGTTCCTCAGATACTGCCCTTTTTATGTTACTCAAGCGAAAGAGTCCGACCGAAACACCTGTAGCTGCTTTGACCATGACAACTTTAAAATGATTGTTGACAGACTCTGTCAGAAAGGCATTCTGTTGACTAACAGCATTTCGGGAACTTCTGGAAACCATTGTTTGTGACCCGACCAACCAGAAGTGCATGTACCGCTTATGTACTAAGTGTTGCTACAATGAAGTGGAGTTTGAGGGCCCACATCATCACATGGGAGCAGTGGGAGAGGATTGTTGTTACAGTGGAGGAGAAAACATCTGCAAAATATCAAAAGATTGAAAAGAGTGGCAGGACGGCAGACCTTCTCAGTCTCCTGAACAAGAAGCTAGATGCCTTTACACGCCATCAGTTTAACTGGCTGCACCAGACCCGGTCTCTAAGAGAATTAAAACATTCTCTGCTTAGAGATGAACTGTGTGTTCATATTGATTTCCCCCGAAAATTATGGTTGCAAGCTAAATCGCGAGATCCAGGCGTTTCACTTTGGTAGCAGCCGGAAACAGGCCACCATCCACACCTGTGGTATACAGGTGATGCCACTCACACCTATGCCACCATCTCTGGCTGTCTTCGCCATGAGGAACGTGCTGTGTGGGCAGATTTAGAACCTGTTGTGAGAGATGCCATGACAAAATGTGAAATGCCGCCTTCCTCCCTCCACATTATAAGTGATGGGCCTGTAACACAGTACACCAACAATGAAATGAGCACATTGTACAGTTTAAAAATGCCAAAGTAAAATCTGAGCTGACAGAAAATGCTCAGTTTTAGTTTAATACACACAGTTAAGCTCAGACATAATATTTCATGAACATACAGGTTCACCTGATGAATTAAAAACAGAACAAATGAAGCAAAGAAAGTGAAAACCATAAAGCAGATTCAGGCAGTAGAAGTATAGATTCACACTTAAAGTATTAGCCTACAGAACAGTACAGTTTTCAGAGAAGAGAGAACATCTGATCCTTTACAACAAACACATGCTCTTTTTAGTTGTTGGTAACATTGTGAACCTGCTAGTAATCCAAAAATGTTTAGAAATGTAACAGTAATCTGATCTCTTTTTTTATGTAACTGTAAGGGAATACAGTTACCTTTTTTTTGTACGCTGATTACGTAATCCCGTTAAATGTAATCAAGTATTCTCCAAGCCTGATTATTTCATACAAAATGGTTCGGCAAAATCAGACTAAAGGCAGAGAGTGTGGCTTGACCTGGCTTTCTACCTCACAAACTTTGAATATGTGTCGCATGAAGACTTATTAAGTAAGAACATATGACGCCTTAATGAAAGATACTGATCAAAGACTGGAGGCAGGTTAATTAGAGCACACATCAAAGACTCTGGTTCTCAGGAGTGGAGCTTCACATGCTTGCTACCACATGGTGGGTCTCCAAGCGAATCACATACATCGACCTTATCTCAGCTGCTTTTAATTCGACCCCCTCAACGTGCACTTTAGCTTCCAGCGGAGCAAAAGATGTTTATAAAAGCGCCAATGTTTATCACGGTGGAAAAGCAAAACATCACACTGTGTTCAGTCTCCATTGCCCTGATTTGATGGAATTCCAAGAATGCCACCATTGACATTACAGGGAAAACATAGTGATCTACTTTTGCCCAAATACATCCCAATACACTGATATTTTAAACAAAAATACTGTGTGTGCGTTCTGCTTCAGTAATCAATCTAATTAAAACAAGGTACCTCTTGTTGCCACAAGACTTTATGTAAACTCCATTAAAACAGCAGCAAAATGTAATTAGTGTTAGGCATCACTAAGCATCAGCTCGCAGTAATTTGCTCCTTTTCTCTTTATTTATTTCCCTCCCTCTTCCCACCCAAAACTTTAGACACAGAGGGATGACATTTCCTAAGTTTCCGGTATGTGCGTACAGGGGATTACACAGGAAATGCAAAGCTACTTCCACTCTAGCATTAACCTGTTAAGCCCCGAAGCTGTTTTCCAGGTCTCAGGCTCGAAAATGACATTCCCAGAACAAATGACCATAACTTCACTTCTAAAAGGGGTAAATTAATAATCTTTTTTCTCAAAGCAATGATAAACCTGTGAGTTGAATGTAGAACAGTCAGAATCAATATAGATTTTTTTTATTTCAAAGTTAATTGAGATTGAACATAGTAAAAACATGTAAATAGTGTCCGTCCAAAAAATATACATTACTTATAGTGAAAACCACCCTTGAATGATGGGATAGTAGACTAAAAGCTTTAGGAATCCAAACCATGACATATAATAAGTACCCTGTATCAAGATTGATGCAAAACAAGTGAAAATGGACCTTTGTAGAGAGATTTAGCAAAAGAAACCCACTTCTGGAGTCATTTGGGTGGATTTGACCTATCTCTGGCCCTCCTTGGTCGATTTTGAAGATTTACATTTTTTTTTAAATTTATTTATTCTACTAAAATCATACAAAAACAAAAACGTATAATTCATACACACAAATGAACAACATTAGCAGAAGCGGGAGGGCTGAAGCATACACTCTTAAAACTAACTGGGTTAAAAATAACCCAATCATAACCCAGCTGCTGAGTCACTATAGGACAGAACACACGCTGGGTTGTCTTAACCCATATGCTGGGCTGGATCATTTAACCCATGTGCGGGGTTGTTTATTTGACCCAAGCTAGTGATTGAAATTAACTACATCACTGGGTTAAATAAATATAAACCATACATTGGGTTGTTTATTTGACCCAAGCTAGTGATTGAAATTAACTATATCACTGGGTTAAATTAATATAAACCAATAATTGGGTTGTTTATTTGACCCAAGCTAGTGATTGAAATTAACTATATTGTTGGGCTAAATAGAATATAATAATAATGTATAATAGTGCAATGAATTATCTCCAAACACACCGTATATATATATATATATAAAAATGCATTTATTGATAATTTGAACAGCTTTGGCAAATCGCCAACATTCCATTTCCACTATAAAAGAACAATGCATTTTAGCACAATACAAATTCAATATATTTAACTCTTAAATAAATAAAAACACCTTAAAAACAGTGCTAGGGCCTTGAGAAATATCTGTGTGTATTTTAACCATCACTTATGAGTGAACACAATTTTCAGGAACAGTTCTGCGTATTACATTTAACACATGGACCATAAAGACCCAATACATATAAAAGTATAAAACAACATCTACGAACAGTCCTTCAACTTGAGGCTGAACAGTAACAAATCTGTCAATGAACACAACAGAACACAGATGTAAAGCAGCAGGATGTAAACAGAGGAGAACAGTGTGTGTGTGTGTGTGTGATTGTTAAAGTACAACTTTGTTGGTTGGATTAAACTGCCAAAAGCTTTTTCAGGCTCAACACCCTGGGCTTCAAGGGCTTCAATTTCCCCTCATCAACACTTTCTGGGTGAAGTCGAAAGTGTTGGCCAAGTCTTTTGGGTAGCTCAGATGCAGGGCAAAGGTCAGTGCAAAAAGCAGGATGAATGCGTCAGCCAGTGTGGGGAGTTCCATAACTCCGTTACCCTCAATGACAACAGCGATCCTCTCTGGGCAGAAGAGCGTGGTGTCTGTTGACCTGGCACTGATCATGAGAAGTCCGACCGCGATGCCCTCTGTGTCTGGATCATCAGACTGCTCCACCTGATGACAAGAACAGATAAACGTTACCCAAATTGCCTCTCTCAGAAATGTGTTTTCTGAAAAATACATCAGTGACACATCAAATAACCGTATGTTTTGTGCATAATGTGGGTTTAAGGAAACGCCTATTAGCATTGCACAACATAATGTTACAGCACTAGAAACGTCGTCTCCAAAATAACCAATCAGTTGACATAAATGCTTTCAACAAAAAAACATGTATAACCTTCATAAGGGTAGGATTTATTTTATCACTGTATTAGACTGTTACTATTAGCTAGTTGTACCTAATAAACTGGCAACTGAATATATTACATTACATTACATTACTTTACATTACATTGCATTTAGCTGACGCTTTTATCCAAAGCGACTTACAATAAGTACATTCGACCAGGAAGACACCACCTTGAAGAAAACAGAATCATATAAGTACATCAGGTTTCATAGAGCCAAACATTTCAAGTGCTACTCAACTGGCTTTAGGTAAGCCAGTCCTTTATTAGTATAAAAGTGCTTCGTTAATAGTTCTAACGCTCGAAGTGGAGTCGAAAGAGATGAGTTTTCAGTTTGCGCCGGAAGATGTGCAAGCTATCTGCCGTCCTGATGTCAATGGGGAGCTCATTCCACCATCTTGGAGCCAGGACAGCAAACCCACGTGTTTTCGCCGATGGGAACTTGGGTCAGTATAATCTCTCCTTACTACACATACAAAAATATATGGGGAACACTAGAGATTATTTTGTATTGAACACTGATGCTGCAGGAAAGAAAGCCCTCTCTTGATTGTGTATTTTATTAAATCACCTGAGCCCATTTTATACACGCTTAATTTCAAATAAATCCTTAAGTAGAAATCATATTCAACACCTCTGAAGTGTTGAAGTAAAGGGAGATTATGTTCAACATGTCCATTGTGTACCTTACAATAATTACAATTATTATGGCAATATTCAAATCTTGGAACTAGAACCTGAATGGGATGTGAGCAAAACAAGATATAATGTTTGATTAACAACACCTGAGTGACAGAATCAAGCTTTGATGACACCAGGACAGTTCATACTTTTTCAAACTAAATCTATCATTTATTATAATTTTTTCACTATAAAAATTCAAATAATTGTCTACCTGCGATAGAGCTCCTGAAACAATGTAACAAGATAAACTATATTTGTGGATGATCTGTCACATACATTCAAAACAGTTATTATGCTGACTTACATGCCACAGCCTCGGAAACGTGGAGTCATCTTCTTGCAGATATTCAGGCAGAGCACGGAGGACATGGACGTCACCTTGCTCCTTGAGTGTGAGAACATATATTTGTTTTACTTTGGATGCTAAACAGTATAACCACACAACAATTGATATCACAAGAAAGGGCTCTTCCATGACTGAAGAGATTAACATTTTGACAAAGATAATCCACTCTAGTATGAGAATAAAACACCAAGAGGCATAACCGACTCACCTGGAGGTCATAGGAGGCGAATAGCTGATCCAGAAGTTCAGTTTCCTTTCCTTGCTTGCCGCCTTCTTCCTGAACAGGCTCTGAAGATGGAGGACATGTCTATCCAACTCCGCATAGAAGTGGTTATTCAGGTTGAGGTTTGTTATCCTGTGAAACTCTGCCAAAATATAAAATGACTATTTAATTCACAGTACAATGTATATGTGGACTGAAGGCAGCAGAGATAAACAGAAACATAACATGCTAAATCTGAGTAAACATGTCAATGGGACACAAAATAATTATATAGTTGTAATAAATAAAATATTTTCACCTGTGACTCCATTTTCAAGGCAGGCCAGCGTTCCAGGATCTCTCCAACAGGTAGCTCATCATTGATGATCTCATTGCGCCGCAGGGCAAAGGTAGTCTGCATTAACTTTTAAATCAAGGGAATAATAATGTTATAATGTTCAAGTAACTCTGCCCTTGTATCAAAGACAGCAGCACAAAGTTTGCATCTCCAAGCCATTGGAAAACGTAACAATATTCACAGGCACCCTACAAACGGCGACGTGCGTTGACGCTTGCCTGCGGGCATGTCTGAAGCTAGACCAACAACCAATCACATGAAAGCTACGCTTTGCTCCCACAATGCAGTTCGGCTAAGCGTGACGCCACCCCATTCAAAGTGAATGGGCAGAAGCGTCAACACACGCCGCCATGTGTAGGGGCCGTAACTTCACTCCATTCACTTTGAATGGAGTGACTTCACGCTTTGCCAAACTGCATTGTGACAATCAAATCATATGCCAGTACAAGCTCTAGCCAATCAAACCGCGTGCTTGTGTGTCCGGGGCGGGATATTCATGTAATTGGTTGTTGGTCGAGCTTCAGACAAGCCCGCTGCCGTGTGTGTAGGGGCCGTAAGCATGCCACAGTTGCGCCGCTGCGAGGCTCCACTCGCAACCCCCCCAGCGCGTCACAGTTTCTCCACTGTGAGGCTTACCAGATTGAAGAAGCCATATATCTGCCAGTTGCGTCAGTTTCCTTAAGAGAAAAAACATTGAAGGTTAGCTGAGTTACAAAGTTTTCACAAAATGAGAAACACTATTTTCGAACCTAAAATGGCGGCAGGCGGCGCGCTTTTCTTCTTTTTTGTTACAGCATGCATGTCTGTGCATGTTTTATTAACTTAGAGGCATATAAGTTAATACAACGAGGATTTACGTTCATTTTAATCCACTAACGTTGTACCATAACCGTGCGTTCTGCATGTTTTTAAAAGCAAGCTAACTTGAAACACTAGACTATTAATCTGTTAAATCCGGCAGCCCCCGGTACCAAGGGCTTCTTGTACACGAAACGTTGTCTCAGGGGCTTCTTAACATTTAAAAACCTATTAATGTGTCATACCCACTTAACGAAACTCAGCTAACTGAAGATACGAACCATTTTTACCGAAACAAACACAAGTCTCACTATTAAATTAGTCTAAATTAGCGCACAGAACTCACGGTAGAAATACTTTATTATAGGCTACTTATCGTAACTGCGCATACAAGATATCAGATTAAAGCTGAGATTCTAGAAGTATTAGTATCATCACTGCACGATCATTACCTTTGCTGAGTTACAAGTATTTGAAAACGCTGGGGGGTATAAATTACCTTGTAAAATGAATAGTCTAGTGCAGGCATCCTCAAACTACGGACTCCGGTCCGGATCCGGACCGAACTACCACTGTCTCCGGACTCTGAGCAAATTATACTTTTCATATGTATTATCTCTCTGTATTATATGTGAGACATCGCCACAACGCATTCGCAACGAGTCAAAAATTCTCCGCTATGTCCACTGCAAACAGCGCTCTGCATGTCTGACTGTTCCACTGTGTTCCACCTGTGTGTGTCAACGCTTTGGTCCAATCACATTCAGCATCCAGTCAGCGTTTTTTCCCCCCCAAACAATCTGCGAATCAGAGGCACAGTAGGGCGGGTCTTCGCGGACTGCGGGTGGGAAAAATGTGTGTGTCTCTTTCAACCTGTCTAAGTCAGAGCGAGAATTAAAAAAAAAAAATTCAGAGCGAGAGTTAACAGCTCATCTAGTTCCATCTGTACTGTAGCTAGTAGCCTAGTTTCACCTACCGGGGTGGCAACTGACACCCTAAAAATAGGCCTTGCCACCCCAGCTGCCACCCCAGTTGGCAGCTTTGTTTTGAAAGAAAAGTTGTGGCTCATCGGACATTTATGAGAGAAAGTATCTAATGTCCGAGTGCAAGTGAATGCAGCACAAGATGCACGTCATGTAACCCCTCCCCCGGTCCTGGCGCGAGCGTGGAAATATGATTGGCGGCGATTTCATTTTGAACTGGACGGCGCAAAACGAGAAGCATTCGAACCCAAGCGCTGAAGGAATGAGGTATTTGCGGTCTACACTGACAGAGAAGAGACTGTCAGTTTGGCTGTACTCAGCATTTAATCAAAACGCACTGAAGCTGTTGATCTTAATACGTTTGTGAGGCGTTTCGCTGAACAAAATGGTAATCGCCGCATTCAGCTGTAATAGACATGCCAACTTGATGCTCTGCTCACGGATGAGCATACACAACTATTAAGATGATGACCTTACGTGTGTAAATATATTTTTTTCTTTGAGGGGGTCTGCCCCCAAAAAACTGTTTTAAGTCCTGAGAAAGTCAAATCAGACGTTGTGTAAAACTACACTGCCCAGCCAAAAAAAAGTAACCACTTTGATTGAACTAGGCCAGTAGGTAAGGACTTTCCACTGGATAATAACTGCAGTATAAAAGAATGCATGACTGAAGTGATGGAGACCATGTTGAAGGCAAACAAAAAGAGGAAATAACAGGTCAAATCAAGCAAATCCCCCTCTCAGATTCCACAGCAACCAGAAGAACATAAATACTGGCTGGTGATTTGATTCATCAGCTTTGTGATGGAATAAAAAATGCACAGTGCATTTCCTTAGCTGTGGGTGAGTCCACTGACACCACTGACAATGCTCAGTTGCTGGTGTTTGTGAGTTGTTATGATGAGGCAAAGGGGGAGTTTGTTGAAGATGTGTTGGGCCTGACGAACCTCAGTGGACGCACAAGGGGGCAAGACATTTATAAAGCAATAATGGGAATGCTGAATGAAAGAGGGTGCAGCTGCCTTTATTCATAACTGTGCAGCTCTTACACTGCGACTCTGAGGGGTCAAGCACAGACACAATAACAATGAAAACGGCTGCATACAGATTATTTTTTGTTTTTGCAACCTCGTGTTAAGAATCTTGTTGCAATTGTTTAAAAGTTTGAATGACCGTAATAAACGGACCTTTGTCTTATTGAAACATTTATTTTGGACCTTTAAGATTTGTATTTGAGTACCCCTGGTCTAGTGTTTCAAGTTAGCTTGCTTTTACAAACATGCCGAACGCACGGTTATGGTACATTGTAGTGGATCAAATTAATCCTCTATGCCTCTACATTAATAAAACATGCCCAGAAATGCGGTAAAAAAAGAAGAAAGAAAACGCGCCTCCTGCCGCCATTTTAGGTTCGACTTTTCGAGAAAACGTTTGCAACACAAACGTTCCACTTTGAGATATAACTTAAAACAATATAAAAATACTGTCTTACATGTAAGTTAAATCATTTCTCAAGTGAGGGAGATATTAAATGTAGGCTAGCTATGGAAGCAAACAAGAGACAGAAGTATTTGAATTTTATTAGACACCGAATTTATAGCATTGAAAATAATTACTTTGAAAATCATGTATCTGAATGTTTTTGCTCCGAATTTACCTATGTGAAATAAAAATGTAAAAATTCAAGTGAAAAAAATTTGAATGTTCAAATTCAGATCCCAAAAATTCGGTGTATAAAATTCGATGTCCAAAATTGCGATGCAGCATCATCCGAGCTACTCAGACAGGATAAGCAATCGAGCCCTAATGCAATCAAACTGACTTCTGGCCTATCAGAACACGGCTTTGTCAGTCATGTGATCACAACAACCCGGGAGAAAAATGACGGAGAACAGCGGGGCTCGCCGCTCGGGTAAGTTGTCAGTTTGTGCTCTTTATTTTACAAGCAGTGAGGGCTCGACAGCATTTGTATCTTACATTAGCTAGCTAAATTAGTGAAGTAGCCTTGTGCCTTGCTGTTAGCAAGCTCCGTAGTTTATCATTAATTGAAGTGAATCACAACGTTACCGTGTCCTTTTGTGTGTGTGAGGGGAGGGGGGAGACGGTTTGCAAAGTAACGTAACAATCACTTCGGTTAGATAAGTCAAGTAGACCATGCTACACTATACGAAATACTCTCTTACAAAAGCCCTGCATTTAAACATGTTACTTTAGTAAAAGTATGCTAGTATAATTAGGAAAGTGTTGTTAAAGTATTTAAAGTAGACACAAGTTATACTATTATATTATATCATTTGATTTATTGTTATTACCGATGCACGAGTTGACTTAACTGTTGTAGTTGGAGCTCATTTTGAACAATGAGCTAACTAATTCTTACTTTCATAATGGTTTAATGTGCTGACTATTTTCTACATTAATAGATGAAGGTCTGGTTTGTTCAAAGTCTCAAAATAGTAGGACCAGAGCCCTAGAGACTCTAGGGCTCTGAGTAGGACATGCTGTCATAATTACCCAGAGTCCGAAGTGACACCTTTACAATGTTAAAGCTGTTAGATAAATGTAGTGACGTAAAAACTAAAGTATTCAAGATAGTGTAGTGAAAGAGATAATGTTTTTTTTTTTTTTAAACGTTACTAAAACAAAATCTCTTGTTTTGGACTGACAGTAATAATTCAAGAAATAGTAAATAAATAAATACACACACATCCATCTGTTGTGGATGGAACACAACAAATGGTGCTCTTACCTGTGATGCCTCCTCCAAACATTATAACCAGACTGTATCATTCAAACTATAAGTAACAGTTCTAGCTACTTGACTTTAGAAAAATAATTCAAAAGACAAAATCAACACAATTTATTGAAAAACCAATCTTTATTTTACGGTGCCTCTCCTTTTGTTTGTATTATTAAACCCTTTCAATCTAAAAAACGGAGCAACTCAACAGTTAACTTTATATTTCTTATTGTCCAAAGCATCTAATAATAATAATAATAATACATGGGACTTTTATATAGCTTTTCATGAAACTCAAAGACTATTACACAATTTTGTTCCCCTCTCATATTCACAGGATGGATGATTAGAGACTTTGGGGGAAACCTCAGCTTTATGAACGTCCTGTCTGTTGGTTTGGCCGGAGAGGGCTGAGGGTCTGAGGGAGGAGGACCAGGCCTGAGGGAGAAGGACCAGGCCTGATGGAGGAGGACCTGCACCAGCTGCACCTACAGAACTTAGCCCATGCTGGGCATAGCTGTTACCACCTGCACAGGCCTAGCCTGTCACTTTATTTGACAAGATGTGTTTACTTAATCAATTAACAGATTAACATTTAGTGTAACTTATGTATATTATTTCGTTTTTATTAAAAAAAAAATGGTGATGGTTCATGCTTGATAACTTTTAGTTCACATTTCAATAAATTGTATTTGCACTTCTTTTGTCCGTTATTCTTACTGAAAATGTTAGATTACACATTCACATCTGACTGAAGATTGGTACCATTTATTTATGACGTTCCAAACTCCGCGGTACAAGGCACAAGTATTGTGAAGCTCATAAAGTGAGGCGAATGCATTTGATCAGCTGACTTTTTTTTTTTGCCAAACTTTATAGGCCTGACAATAATCACACTGTCTCTGAGGTGCAACGTAAAACACAAAACAACACAAATGAAGTTCCTGTTAGACTATGTGGCAGCGGGGTGGGGTTAGGGCGCCGGCTGCTGGAGTGAAGGGAGTGGCTCGGCCGGAGGCCAGACAGCTGATCGGAATCAGGTAATCAGTGCCGGAATAAAAGCATGTCGTAACCTGGTTCTGGTCTGTTTTTGCAGTAGGCGGGATCCTGGAAGGGGGCAAAAGGACCTGTGAAGGTTGCCACGCGGGCAACGTTGGAGTAGTGGATACTTTTGTTTGGAGCTAATAAACGCCATATATGTTACACGAACCTGCTCTTCCGTCCATAATTGAACCCTGTGTGAGCGGAGAGGCTCACAGTGGCACCTGAACAGGGACATCATGGCGGAAGGAGAAACCCCGCTGGGGCAGGCCCTCCAACGTCTCGCTCAGATGCAGGAGACCACCATAGCATTACAGCGACAGCAGAGCGAGGCTCTGCTTGGGATCGCCTCGAGCCAGCGCAAGGACCGGGCTCTCCTACGGGAGCTGCTGCAGCGTCCGACCGCTCAGGAGGCCGATCCCGCGACCAACCCGGCCCGAACGCCTTCAATTGCCCTCCAGAAGTTGACGGCAGAGGATGATCCGGAGGCATACCTGGACATCTTTGAGGGCACAGCGGCGGTGTGCGGGTGGCCAGAGGAGGAGTGGCCGGCCCGGCTATTGCCTCTGCTATCTGGGGATGCGCAGCTAGCCGCCCACAGCCTGCCAGCAGCCTCTCGGCATGTGTACCGGCATCTGAGGAAGGCCATACTGGACCGGCTTGGCAGCACGCCAGAGGGACATCGCCGCCGGTTCCGGGCCCTCCCCTTCGAGGACGCTGACCGGCCCTTCTCCTACGCGCAGCGGCTCCGGGATGCAGGGAGCCGCTGGCTCCAGCCGTGGGTGCGCTCCGCTGAGGAAGTCGTCGGGCAGGTGGCGCTGGAGCAGTTATTCGCCGGCCTGCCATCTTCGACGGCGAATTGGGTCCAGTGCCATCGCCCCGCCAACCTGGAAGCAGCCGTCGTCCTCACGGAGGACCACCTCTCGCTTCCCCGGCGGAGCATGAAAAAGGAGCCCCGACCACCAGCCGTTTCAGCGGCCCGACCCGTCCCAGCCCCGAGGAGGAGGTTTCCGGGAGCAGCTGCCCTTCCCTCCCCACCACCACACGGCCCCAACCCCAACCCCGTAGCCCCGACACTTTTCCCCCACCTTACCCTCCTGTGTTTATCTCTCCCCAGGGTCCGGCCTATGCTTCTGGTCGTCCGGCAACACGGGGGGCTCCTCAGACGTCAGGGCAGGATTGCTGGCGGTGCGGGCAGCCCGGCGGGAGTGTCCTCTCATGGAGGTCGGACAGCTGGTTCGGGTTGCGGGACCGCCAGTTGCCTCCCCCAATTTGGAAGGGACGTACCGTATACCGGTATGTATACAGGGGGGTACACACCAAACTCTGATGGACACGGGCTGTAATCAGACGATGATCCATCAGCGCTTGGTTCGGCCTGGGGCATTGATTGAAGCATCGTGGGTGAAGGTGAGGTGTGTGCATGGGGATATTCACCAGTACCCGGAGGTGACGCTGGAAATTTCTTATAAGGGGAAAAAGCATAGAGTCAGGGCTGGAGTTAGCACTCGCCTTACGCACCCCCTGATTTTGGGAACGAATTGGCCGGGGTTTGCTAAGCTAGCGGGGGCTATGGGGGTGCGTTCACGGACGGCAGGGAAATGTGAGTTGTGTGCGGTGTTTGTTTAGTGGAGAGTCGGAGGCGGCTGACGACGTCGAGGGGGAAACTGACACGGAGGGAGCCGCGGAGGCCCCTCTGGACCCGCTGGTGTTTCCCGTGGAGGATTTCCCCCTCGAACAGTCGAGGGACGAGACCCTTCAGCACGCCTTCGGCCAGGTGGTGAGTATTGATGGCTCCCAGCTACACCCAAACGCAGCACTCACTCACCCACACTTTACGGTGGTTAGGGACAGGCTGTATCGTGTAAGCCGTGACACACAGACAGGAGAGATAAATACCCAGTTGTTGGTGCCAAAAAGCCGTCGGGAAATGGTTTTCCAGGCGGCTCATTATAACCCCATGTCAGGTCACCTAGGGTACGACAAATCACTACACCGGATAATGGCCCGATTTTATTGGCCGGGCATTCGCGCAGATGTGAAGCGGTGGTGTGCATCTTGCCGTGAATGTCAGCTGGTTAACCCGCCGGCCATCCCCAGAGCGCCTTTGCGCCCGTTACCATTGATTGAGGTGCCTTTTGAGAGAGTTGGTATGGACCTCATCGGGCCATTAGACCGGAGTGCACGGGGATATCGCTTTGTACTAGTCCTAGTGGATTATGCAACGCGATATCCCGAAGCAGTGCCGCTGCGTAATATCTCTGCAAAGAGCGTCGCGCAGGCACTGTTTCACATTATCTCCCGAGTCGGGATCCCGAAAGAGATCCTGACTGACCAGGGCACACAGTTTATGTCACGCACACTACGCGAGCTGTATGAACTACTGGGCGTCCATTCAATACGGACTAGTGTTTACCATCCGCAGACCGACGGCCTAGTGGAACGGTTTAAAAAAACACTAAAGAACATGGTTCGTAAGTTCGTTCACGAAGATAGTCGGAATTGGGATAAATGGCTAGATCCTCTGTTGTTTGCAGTGCGGGAGGTGCCCCAGTCCTCCACGGGATTTTCTCCCTTTGAGCTTTTATTTGGTAGGAAGCCCCGGGGTGTTTTGGACCTAGTTAAGGAAAACTGGAAGGAGGGTCCAAGCACCAGTAAAAACGAAATACAGTACGTTATGGACCTGCGAGCAAAACTCCACTCACTGGGGCAGATATCACGGGAGAATTTTCTCCAGGCTCAGGAACGTCAGCAGCGCCTGAGGGTCGAAACTGAGACAATTTTCACCGGGAGATAAAGTGCTTGTATTACTCCCATCCTCTAGCTCTAAACTACTCGCCAAGTGGCAAGGACCCTTCGTGGTCACACGACGAGTGGGGGACGTAGATTATGAGGTGGTGCGTTCTGATAGGGGAGGAGCAACACAGATTTACCACCTTAACCTCCTGAAAGCACGTCTGTTTCTCTGGCCACCACGGTGATTGAGAGAGATGAGTTGGGACCAGAGGTCATTAAAAGCGACAAATTAGCCCCGGTCTGTTGTGGCGACAATCTCTCACCGGGCCAGAGAGCAGACGTTGCTTCGTTACAAAGGCAGTTTGCCGACGTGTTCTCTCCGCTGCCAGGGCGCACCTCTCTCATACACCACCGCATAGAAACGGCCCCGGGCGTGGCCATTCGTTCACGGCCCTATCGGCTGCCTGAACATAAGAGGAAAATTGTTCAGGCGGAGCTTCAGGCTATGCTAGAAATGGGAGTGATAGAAGAGTCCACCAGTGACTGGTGTTGCCCCGTCGTGCTGGTACGTAAGTCCGACGGGTCAATCCGGTTCTGTGTGGACTACCGCAGGGTGAACGAGGTGTCCAAATTCAATGCTTATCCAATGCCCCGGGTCGACGAACTCCTGGATCGGCTAGGCACCGCTCGCTTTTACACGACGCTGGATTTAACCAAGGGCTATTGGCAGATTCCCCTTTCTCCAGAGTCTAAGGGAAAAACGGCCTTCTCCACTCCGTATCGTTTATACCAATTCATCACACTTCCTTTCGGGTTGTTCGGAGCTCCAGCCACCTTCCAGCGGCTCATGGACCGGGTGCTGCATCCCCACTCTGCATATGCTGCTGCTTACTTGGATGATGTCATCATTCACAGTGAGACATGGGAGCAGCATATGCAGCAGGTGGGGCAGTGCTTGAGTCCCTGAGGCAGGCGGGGCTCACGGCCAACCCGAAGAAGTGTGCGGTTGGACGGAGGGAGGTACGGTATCTGGGGTACCACTTGGGCGGCGGGCAGGTGCGGCCACAGGTAGAGAAAACAACCGCCATTTCCGCCTGTCTGGCGCCCAAGACGAAAAAAGAGGTCAGGAGGTTCATGGGGCTGGCCGGTTACTACAGGCGGTTCATCCCGTCCTTTTCGGAGCTGACCAGTCCCCTGACCGACCTGACCCGAAAGGGTGCTTCAGATCCGGTCCAGTGGACGGAGCGGTGTCAGCTGGCGTTTGAGAGGGTTAAAAAAGCCCTCTGTGGTAAGCCGCTTCTGTATTCTCCTGACTTCTCTCTCCCTTTTGTGTTGCAGACCGATGCCTCGAACAGTGGGGTGGGGGCCGTTTTGTCCCAGCAAGTAGAGGGGGTCGACCGCCCCGTACTGTACATTAGCCGTAAGCTCGCCCAGAGGGAGGTGAACTACAGTACGGTGGAAAAGGAGTGCCTCGCCATACGGTGGGCGGTCGGCGCCCTGCGGTACTACCTCCTGGGGCGCCCTTTCACCCTCTGGTCGGACCATGCCCCGCTCCAGTGGCTCCACCGCATGAAGGATGCCAACGCTCGGATCACTCGGTGGTATCTGGCGTTACAGCCTTTCAACTTCAAGGTGATCCACAGGCCGGGTAACCGGATGGTCGTGGCTGATTTCCTCTCTCGCTCAGCGGAGGGGGGGGAGAGTCAGCTTGCGGCCGGCGGGATCCCGGCCTGAGTCGGGCAGTGGGGGTATGTGGCAGCGGGGTGGGGTTAGGGCGCCGGCTGCTGGAGTGAAGGGAGTGGCTCGGCCGGAGGCCAGACAGCTGATCGGAATCAGGTAATCAGTGCCGGAATAAAAGCATGTCGTAACCTGGTTCTGGTCTGTTTTTGCAGTAGGCGGGATCCTGGAAGGGGGCAAAAGGACCTGTGAAGGTTGCCACGCGGGCAACGTTGGAGTAGTGGATATTTTTGTTTGGAGCTAATAAACGCCATATATGTTACACGAACCTGCTCTTCCGTCCATAATTGAACCCTGTGTGAGCGGAGAGGCTCACAGACTACAAAACTAGTCAGTGTGCAGGTCTTTGTGTTACAATATAAGTGTCTGTTAGTGAATGTCCTGTACTGCTCTTATATCTCATCACATCAGCTTCTCCTTTCCCTCTTGGATGTTCTTCTGGACCCTCAGAGAAAGAGAACATGGTGAAGCAGTCCTGTCTCTCAGGCATGTCCTTTCCTAACAGAAATATCAAAAAACATTATTGCAGAGCAAGTGTGTTATTTAAGAAAGAGGTGTGTTTGTTTCTTCAGGGGCTATAAATATAATGATTTTTTTTTATTTGAATGTGTTTTTTTAAATCCAACAGTGTACTACAAAGATAATCAGATTATGAATAAACCGTTCTAAATTCATCAACATTGAAATAAATGTATTATTAAAATAATATTTAACGGTTATCAAAACTTAGTGCAACTGTAGAAGCTTGCTCTGTTCGGTTGTCTCACTGAAAGAATCACTTTTAACATGTTGTTTTTACAGTCAGTATGCAGAGACAAAGGGTCGCAGTTCTCACTATGTTCAATAATATTTGCCTTAAATACATTGAAATGTGAAAGTTGAACAAAAAAGTGATGTTGCTTGGTAAAATGTAAATGTAACGTTTTGCTAAGAAAGTGCACTCAACATCACTGATGTGTGGGTGATCTAGTATTCAGTCATGTTTAATGGCATGTCTATCAGTGTATTAGAGTCATTACTTTATGCATTCTTTGTAAAGTATGAAAAAGGTATATGCACCTTGGAATCCGTGCTGAAGTTCTCTGCTGTTAGGACTCCAGATATGTCTCTCCTCCTCTGGTCCAGCCTGTCTGGATCTCCTTAAGGAGACTTTGAACAAACAGATGTAAAGTTACATGCATGGGTTACAGACTTCTTTACATGCAAACAACTTTTTATCTTCTTTTAAAAACAGGTCATAATCTTATTGTTATACTTAAGAAATTGCTGGATATCACAGTCCTTATACTGTATCAGTTTGATTGAGTATTATTGTGTAGGTCCTTTTTATTTTACTGTTATTTTGGATGAGTTTTTCATGAGTCAGTCAAATTAATTTGTTTTCAAATGCCATATTCATATGTATCACACACGTAAGGGTAAGACACAAACCTATTGAACAAATGCAATGGATAAGCTTCATTCTGACTGAAGTCACAGATAACGTCATACTGCATCTAATATTTAAACAAATAATGTCCTTGTCACTAAAGCATTGACTTCGCTATTCATCGTCCTTAAATGCAGGCATTAAGTTACATGTTCTGTTCTACAGCCACGATGAGGCTGTTTCTCAAGTGTGAGGATAATACAATTAAAAGAGGCATTGGTAATAATATTAAAAACAACAATGTTTGGGTCGGATAGACGGTTAGCTGCAATAAATAACTCCAGTTGATCAAACCATATTACAATATCTAAGGGAGCGTTATTATCTTGAAATGTGACGTTCATATTTTAAAGATACACAAATTTCATTGTGAGGTTGATTTAATATACACTAAGCCTCTCTTCAACAATACGTTGACGTTAGCTAGTCTATGTTATGCTATAGTAGAGCATAGCGAATTTAAATGAACCTTAACAATGCATACAGTAACCTAACTATCTAACGTACAAGGATGACCTTATTTTAGCAACCTCGCACAGAAGCCTTTTGGTATACAGTAGCATCCCACTTAATGTTTTACACTCTTGGATGCTACGCATAGCATCGTTAGCACAGATGGAACTACGATTGCTCAAATGCTAACCCAACTCTAAACATTCATTAACGTTAGCTTAATAAAAACACCAGTAACATAACATAAAGTACGCAGGCTTCACTTACCGAAGAAACTGCATTCATGGACGGTCTGTTTTAACCGCAGATAAATCCTATATTTGCAGGACGAATAGTCCACCAGGAACCAACACAACAAACACGTTCCGAGTTCAAGTAGTGTTCGCAATTATGCCACATCAAGGTGGAACGCTCTTCCCACAACTGTAAAGGAAAGTAAAACTATACTTACCTTCAAAACCTCACTTAAAGAGCACCTTCGGGAGAGAGCATTGCAAAACTGGCCCCGGTAATGGTACAAATCTCAACCTGTCGTACAATGGACAGCTTCCCCCCCATCTATGTAGGCCTATATACTCGCATTTTAGACTCTGTTACTAACTGTATATCTGTAGACTTGGTATGTCTTAAATGTCCTGTTAGGATGTATTAGAACGAAATCTAAAATGAAAATTGTAAATAAGCAATCTGTATGTAAAAAACCACCTGTATGTAAATTGTAAATAAGCCATCTGTATGTCAAATATGTCTTATATGTCTTAAATGATATGATGAATTGGAAATGGGGGACCCTGATGTAAACAAGACGAAAGTCTTTCTCTGGTCTGCATCCCCTTAACAATTGTATGTTTCGAGCTGTACTGTACTGTACCCAATATACAAGCTGTTAATAAACTTTTCAATCAATCAATCAATCAATCAATCTCCTCATGAGCTGAGCCGCTGTAGCATCACGGAGCCAATGGAACTAGCAGAGAGGAGCTACAGTAGGAGCAGCAGTCCCGTTGTCATGAAGGGGGAATCTAACTATATACAGAATATGTTTTTGTGGATCCAGGCTAGAAACATGTTCATTTTCTGATATTAAGTTGGACATTTTAACATAGGATCTACGGGAATTGCTCCCATCTGCATCCATCGCCTACAGTTTGCAGCATTGGGCTTCACCGCACTGTCCCGGGGTTTGCCGCTTGGCTCCATAGACTGTATATATATATCTGATAGGCCAGAAGTCGGTTTGATTGCATTCGGACTCGATTGCTTATCCTGTCTGAGTAGCCCGGATGATGCTGCATCGCAATTTTTGACGTCGAATTTTATACACCGAATTTTTTGACATCGAATTTTAAACACCGAAATATTTGACGTCGAATTTTTTTCACTTGAATTTTTGGGATCTGAATTTGAACATTCAAATTTTTTTCACTTGAATTTTTACATTTTTATTTCACATAGGTAAATTCGGAGCAAAAAAAATTCAGATACATGATTTTCAAAGTAATTATTTTCAATGCTATAAATTCGGTGTCTGATCAAATTCAAATACTTCTGTCTCTTGTTTGCTTCCATAGCTAGCTAACAAGAGCTCAAATCAAACTAACACACCATGCGACACAAAGTGCATTAGATGCAGAAATTAATAACACATCATTTAAATACTGTGCAAAGGCAAGCCGTAACTCACCAGAGTAGTGCGGCCAAAAAAAAGGATCACGATTCCGGCACGGTGGGCAAAGTATTCTTAAAAGTCTGAGCGACTTCAACAGAGGCGAGGGGTAATGGCGGACTCCGGTGAAGGCATGGGCGATAGAACGTCTAGACACGTCGGGGGCGGAGCACATACGTGATGACGTCAGACCAGCGTCAGACAGATTCAGTAAAAATGTTTGAGTACTATTACCAATATGACCCTAAGTGGTTGAACACTGTATACACAATATTAAAAATCAGTTCATAGTCATCAGAAAATTAGCGGTGAATTAACTTTTTTAAATGTTTGAGTTAAAACAACCCATTTTCTTTCAGAAGCTTGTAATGTTCGGTCTTACACAGTGTGCAAGAACACTGGTGATTCTGTGAAATCACTGGCTGATTAGTGGTTTTACAAAATCACTGTTGTGGTTGTAGTGGTTTTTCAAAATCACTTAGTTACTAGTGATTCAACAAGTTACAGAATTGTATAATTATATAAATATAGGTAAAATATAGGTTACATACCTTGTGTTGTGAGAAATGACAAAAAGATGGTTCCAGAATGATTCAGAAGTGGGAAAATGAATAAAGCAACCTCTGGGTTAAAAATAACCCAGGCAGGTGTTCAACTGCAATTGAAGCCCTAATAACCCCTTTGACCCAGCATGAACAACCCACCAGTGTGTTTACAGTACCCAAATAACCCATAATTATGACCCAGACAAATCAACCCAGCAATGTGTTTATAGAAATAACCCAGCATTTGTTAGAGTGTAGCTTATGGGGAGTAGCCCTCCCGTGCATCATCATTAGCATCAATATAATAATGGCATTTATTTCGTCAAAAACATATAGAAATTAAGGAGTACAAAAAAATAAAGAAAACTAATAAACTGGAGGAAAAAAAATAAAAATGTTAGGGCAAGAAAAAAGTAAATGCATATTTAAGTAATACTGGGAATATCCAATACTTGTTAGCTGGAGTAATCTGCAAATATAATTGTTTTTACTTTAGTTTTGAATTGTTGATGACTAGTAATACTTGAAAGGTCTGGGCGAAGTCCATTCCACGTTCTAACTCCGATTATGGATAAGCTGTGTGATTTGATGGTTGTTCTCAGGGCTTGCTACACAACCAGTTAGGATGCCTGGTTGGGTATTTCCTGACTGTGGTTTGGAACTGCTTTTGAATGTTAGTAGGCATTTTGTTATGGTAAATGTTGTGCATAATCAGTACTGTTTTAAGCTTAACTATATCAACACATTTTAATAGATTGAGTTTTTTAAATATGGGAGTTGTGTGTTCATATTTACCAACACCACAGACTATTCGTAATACTTTTTTTTTAGATGTTATTATTTTTTGTAGATTTGTTGAGTACGTGTTTCCCCATATTTCGGCGCAGTAATAAAGGTAAGGGAGAAATAGACTGTTATAAAGAGTTATGAGTATTTTTTCCTCGAGAATGTTCTTAGTACGATACAAAATACCTATTGTTTTCCACAGTTTAGTTTGTACATAATTTATATGGTGCTTCCAGTTGAGTTTTTCATCAACAATGAGTCCTAAAAATGTACATGCACCAACTTTCTCTATCTCAGTATTGCAAATCCGTATAATACAGTCATTTCTACTCTCAGACTTTGTATTGAATAACATGTAATTTGTTTTGGCCACATTAAGGGATAATTTATTAACTGCAAACCAGTTACATAGTATTTATAATTCTGCATGAACAATTTTAACAAGATCACCAAGATTATGATGGGAGCAGAACAGTTTTTAACCGTTATAGCCAATATAATCGAGGGGAAGATCCACATACACACACGTTACCAAATTAGGAGTGAGAGAAGCTATCATTAGCAGCTAATATGAAAAGCCCGTTTTTGACATAAAAATTGAATTATCAATGATAAAAAAAAAAATCAAAGTGACAGACACATTTGATAAACCTTCAGCCGCGTTTTTGTCGTTGTAATGCCATTAAACACAACTTTTGATCAGAATACCAGCTCAAGGTATAAGCATATTCCATGTTTTGCTACCTAAAGCTACGTTGTGTGTTGTGCTGGTTTTGCTTCCCCTGTTGCGAGTTCTGATCGCTCAGTGATGATACTTATATGTATGGAATCTGTGGAATCTCAGCTTGCTAGCAAAGCTTATCTGTGCAGATCCGATAAGTTTACTATTTATACCTAGAGTTATGTGCTAAGTGCGTTAGCATTTTTTCGCTCAGGGCTCATTTAGACGCTTCTTGTGAGACTTGTGCTTTGTTTCGGTAAAAATTGTTCATATCGTGAGTTAGCTGAGTTTCTTCCCGTTAAGTGAGTATGACACATTCATAGTTTATTCAATTTTAAGAAGCCCTGAGACCAGGGACGTGCACAGGTACAGGCTAATGTTGCCCGGGCAACGGCCCGTTTGGCATTTTTGGCTGACCTGCCGCTCTGGAGAGGGCGAGAGTTTGTTTTAGTTTTTTCTGTTGTGGCCGAATCAACATGATAAGCCCACAATTAGTATTGTAGCGTCTCGCTGTGGGAAACAGACTTTGTCAGCGCTGTCATCTGCCGGTGCGTTAAGACCACCTAAGTGTTTGGAAACTTGCTTTTGAGTTGTCTCATGGCAGTTAGGGTATAAGGGACAAACCAGGGGACTTTACTACCTCTTGATACCGTCAGTTATTTACAAAAAAAACACCTAAATATAGCCTACTTGTTGTTTTCGTGCTTCTGTCTTTCTGTGTCTTTTCATCTGTAAACTCCCTCATCGGGGCCGCTCGCTCTCTTTTCTTGATCGCCCTCTCACGGGTGAACAGTTCAATGCCCCGCTTCATGTAGGATTTCTGCCATGTCTCTACCACTTTAGTTTGACCATCTCTGTTATTAAGTTATGGAATACTAAATAAATAAGTAATTCGATACCTTACCGTTACTGTGCTCATAAAGAATGATAAGAATAAGAATAATGCGTATTGAACTGGTTTCATTAATTAGTGAGTTTATTTAAGGTAATTAGTTAGAAGCCCTATTGTATCAGTATGTCTGGACTGCACAGCAGTTACAATGGTCAAACTACATTAGAACAGAATTGTCCCCATTTTGTCTTTAATAGTTACTAACATTAGATATTTTAATGAAATATGGACCGCAAAACATTTTTAAAATCAAGTCATTGAATGCAAGTAGTCGCCTTAGCTTATTTTGTTATGAGATGTGAATTACTGTTCAATTTAGTTGATGTAATAATCGTTTGGTTTTTTTACATTAAAAACAAGTTACAATTTTCAAAAGGTCCTATGTTTTTTTTTTCGGGGGGAGGCCCTTTTTCCAGTTTAGAGCAATAGCCCCTCCAAATGTCTGTGCACGTCCCTGCCTGAGACACAGTTTCTTGAGAAAACCGGGGGGGGAAGCCCGTAGCCGGCGGGGGCTAGGCGTAGGTTTCAATATGTTGTGCTTAAACACTCCTCCCTCGTGTTTTTGAGACCAGCATTAAATAAATAATATGCACCCCTTTATGCTACTGCCATTTATTATATCGCAGCTCTCTCTGCTTATGAACAATGTAATTAATGTATATAATAATCAGCCGGCAGTCATCAATATAAAAAGCATGAATTCATCTTGCTGTCTTTCACATTGACTGATTGCCTTGTCTTCCGTACACTAAGTGAATTAATTATGTAGTCTCATGTCCGCTTAAGCACCTGAGAGTAGAAAAGGAATTAAGAAAACTGATAAAGATGCGTTGTACAGTCCATTAGAGAAAAATCAGTCCCCATGATTTTAAATTCTATGATTAATATGCATGCTGATGAACACAGGAATATTTAAAGAATAGGGGCTTCCATTTTAGGACCTCTGGCGTGCACTATACCATGAATATCAACTACCGATGATCAAACGTTTAGTTGGAAAGACCAGGCTGGTGTTGGTTTTTTGGCTTATGCGTTCATGCATCCCCGCACTCTTTGAAATTCATGACTATGTTAAGGTCCCTGGATTTAATTAAACCAATTCAGGCGCGGTGGCAAACTGGATTGGTTAATGCAGCGCTGTGGAACAATGAGAGGCAAACTGGGAGGTCATAGCAGCAGGAGACCTGTGCTGCTGGAGCACTGATAAAAGCACGGCTGATGGAGCTGTGGCACAGCGAGGAGATGAGAGGAAATGGCACATAATGTTGCCATGGAAGGTAGATTGCAAAAGGTGCAATATTTGCATATCAAAGTAACTTTTTATCGACATATATATTTATCACTGTCATTACAGCATTAGGGCACATGACAGTAAGAATCAATCTTCTCATGTCTCTCACAACAGTCTACACATCTTAAAATGAAAGGTGGTTTTATTATTTTGCCTTTTTAAAGCTTATGGGATTCATATCCACACATTGACAGCAATGCTCAAATACCATTAAGATTGCTTTTGCTATTTTAAATAAAGTGAGGGAACTCACTTGGTTAATGAGATCATCTTGTCACTTACACAAATTCATGACTTTCAATCCCTTAAACTCAATTTTTTAAATATAAGTACACAATATGACTTAAAGTACAGCAAGTTTTCTCTGTTGACTCTGAAATATTCTGAGTTGGCTCTTAATGTTTGGAAATAAGTGTTTAACATGCATATCATAGCTCCTCACATGTTATCTTTTTAACCTAACCTACAACACCTGACCTGTCGTTATTCAACGTGCCACTTTGGAAAATACACTTAATAATGACTTTATTATACTGTAATTACTGTTGGAAGGCAGGCTAACGATTGAAGTGTTTACACACCTTAATCCGTTGAATCTGTTGCTTAAACTTATGCTCATGTTTTTGATTTTGGAAAAGCTAGAAAAAAAGTCTGCACAATCCAAACTCAGTATGATATATCTCTATTATTATAACCCAGTGCAAACTACTTCCATATGTTCCACATGTTTGGAGAAATCCAAAGCTCCTGCTTTGCCTAGTTATGATATGCTAGCTGTAGACAATCAATTACAATCAAACAGCAGATAGCATGATTTGGGTGAAGGAACAAACTGTGACAATTTCAGAAACCACACCTGCAAAATAATGGTCTGATGATGAAAAAGCTTGAGTGGTATGTGCTTTTATAATGATCGTTTTTTAAAGTTAAAGGGATAGTGGAAATGGAACCTCAAATAGTTTCGTTTTAACTTATATACAAGCATAATTACGTACCAAAACAATCACACCTGATTAAAAAAATATAATAATTGCCTTACGCATGTTAGAAGCACTTTATTGCAGCTTCCCCGAAGTTTTTTAGAAACGAAATGTTCGACTCAGCCAAACCGGAAGTGACGAAAACTCAGGAAGACGATAACAAACCATGGCGTCTATGCAGAATGAACGTGGAAGGGCAAATATACCAGACAAAGAAGAAGGATTGTACGAGGTATCCAGTGATGATAGCGAGTCAGAAACATCCTCTCGGCTTTCCTACGAAAATGTCGTTTTAGGAACTGAATCTGAATCCGGTTCAGTAAGCGACGATGGTGACAATATTGAGCCAGACGATGGACCATTACGTCCTTATTTGTTCGAGCCCGAGCCTGAGGTGATGGTTCACGGCATGGGCAATGGCGAGGATGACCAGGACCAGGCGCCAGATGATGCACCCCTAACTGCACAAACAAGATATACGATTTAAAGCTGAGACTCCACAGATTCCACAGATGTAATGTCATCACTGTAAGACCTCGAATTCCTGGAGCTATCAGCCAGAAAAGAGAAAGTAAACAACATCCGGTTCCAAAAATATTACAATAATTACGTCTTACCTTTTTTGATTTGTGATCAAAAGTTGTGTTCAACGGAATAAAAACGCATCTCAAGGTTAATCCAATGTCGTTGTGTCACGTATAATTTTTCTGTCGCACTACAGCCATACAAAACACATCTATTCACCATAATAAAGGTCGGCTATTCACATGCAAATGCTATTGAATGTCCGCCATTGTTTGTGCCCGTCTTCCTATGCTCTCGTCATCACCCGAAGATTCCCGACGATTCCCGAAGTATTTCGTTTCATTGAGAGGGCGCAGTAAAATTGAAAATAAAATGAAACTAGGCGCATGAAATTAAAAAAAATGGTTTATTATGCTTATTTTTAATAAAAATACACAAGTTAAACCCAAAATTCGCAGATTTCCACTATCCCTTTAATAAGAAATATTTTTAGAAAAGGGACTAGGCTTGTTACCCAGAAGCCAGCAGCAGTGTAAAGTGAAAGTAAAGTCAGGTCATAGTCTGTTAGCGTTTCAGGCTTGATGGTGTCTGAAATGCTGTGGTATCTGCCATCAGCAGCCAGTCATGCTGTGTCTGTGGTTATTGCCTTTGCCGTTAACAGCCAGGCACTAAAAGTAGTGTAGCCGTGAAGTAGTTTGTATCAGACGCTGAACAGAAGTACACTGATGGAATTTACAGTAATTGCCATTGAAACAATTTGACACAAAGTATAGCTCCAAAGCATCTCAACAGATGTTTCCCTGGAGAACACTCTGGTCCTTTGAGCTCTGCATCCCTCACTCCCCAATGAACCCTGCCAAGTTCCCCTGCTGACAGGGAGCACAGGGGGTGATTAGAGAAGGTAGAGATTGTGCACTATAGGACTGTTTTTGGGGAAGCATCAAAGTCTTCAAAACCTGTAACTGTCCCCACAGGCAGGCAGCCGTATGTTGCATGACATCAATCTGGTCCCTGCCTAAAAAGTTGCAGCTCATCTGAAGTGAAGGAAAATAAATGCAGGAGTCATTTTGCCATTTGTAAAGCTAACTTCTCCTTATTTCTGACACATGGGTTGTGTTCCGCATCCTCTATTGGCCTGCCAAAACAATGGTTGCTGATGTCCACCTGAAGTTCCACTTTGCCTTTCTGGGCTGAAGAATTCCACTTAGTTTCACACCTGTCTCCAGGGCTATCAATTAGACAGTATTCCATGCTTCTACAGTTAGTAACCCCTGTTAGGACTCGGCTCGGGGGTCCAGCAGTGCAGACAGATTGCGGCTAGCCACCTGTGACCGCATCCACCTGTCACTCAAATCAGCCATGCAAACTGAGTGAGAGGAATAAGAATTTGACCCGGTACAATTGTCATCAACCTACAGTAGCTTTAGAGACTAAAACTGTTTTGTAACACGCTGTAAACACGTTCATTTCTTATGTAAAGTTGGTTATATTTGGCGTCTTTGGGGATTGACTCTGTAAGGCATTGTAATAATGTTAGTAACCTGTAACCTAGTAGTAACCTGGCTGTTGTTGGAATTCATCAGGTGTTAGTTGTTGTTGTTGTTGTTGTGTACAATTTTGATTTCTCAACATTCTGTTGCTTAGTTTCAAATAGATTTGGGATTTCTTCTAACCATAGAGGTCTGGAGCCTTTTGTTTGCGCATATTTCAAAAACATTGCATTAGTCATAGGCTGAATGACTAAAACACACAGGCCTCATCTGACATAACCAGTATGGCACTGCAATGCCTGAAGACAGAGGAAAGTGTAACCAAAAATGTTATTTTCATAGGTTAACATTACAGGGTTTATTTTCTTACGTTTCAGAAATTGTAAGGCATTTCATATATTGATATATTTGTTTTTTTTATAAATTGCGTTGAATATTGACATAATTTTATGAATATGTGTTAATGTTTTCTCCTTTCTAAATTTGAGAAATCGTTTTTGTCATTATTTGATTAAGAATGGACTGAGAGTGATATTTCATGGAGGACAGCTGGTCCCAGTGTGCCTCATCTGGTGGCAGCATGGCGTTCCTGTGTCACATGTCAGTGGAAAGTGAGCACCAAGTCAATTTCTCTGCACAGCTGCTGCCCAACAGAGACTGATGAGAGTGAGATATGCAGAGGCAATAGGCGGTGGTCTCTCCGCTGACTGATCTTTATCCTGCCTTCAAAGCCTGGGCTTGAGTTCCCTGGCTCAGCTTACATCTCCTACAGGTAACAGCTGTTTTATCGTGAGTCTTCAACTACTTTTCTGATAGCTGCCCGCTCTGCATACCAGTGAACAGAGAAAAGGTCACTTTATCTGCTGCAGGTGCACAAGTGATGGGGGGAAAAAGTGGAGAGGTATAGGACACCAGTGGAAATACTTAATTTCAGAATGAATATCACCTTCTCACATATCTTACACATACAGATAATACTGGATGTAAATGGTTTATGCTTACATTTGACCTTTATATGTGAGAATGAAGTGGAGGTTTTAAAGGTGAGGCTTTATAGTTAGTAGCTTTAATAACTGATGACCTCTATGGCATGTCCATATATCCTAGATTGCTCAAGGTTATGTATCCAGTATACTCTAACTATATGGCTGGAGCTGCATCATCACTAAAGGCCAAAATGCACTTGAATGTGAGGATGTTGGAGTCTTCTGTACTGTGCAAACCTTGTGTGATTAAATAGGCTTCATTATGCTATATTTCCTGTAGTGTGTGTTATATAGGTTTGTGTGCATATAAATGGTCTGCAAAGGCTAAAATCCCAAAGTTCCCTCCAGAATAGGGCCGCTTCAATGTTGTAAAAATATCCTTTTTCTAACTATATTATTCCACGTCTATTTAAATGTACACATACAATGACATCACGTGATATTGCATGGACTATAATAGCATGTTACAAGGCCTTACAACAGTTGACTGTTGAGGTGTGGGTGGATGATTAAAGGAGTCGTAACGTATCCATAGTCAAGAGAATCCATAATATACCTTCTATTGATTGCAGGTCACATCTATAATGTTTAATGACTGTTGATGTAGTGGCAGCATGTGTGTGCTCAGCATAATACTGACTTGTGACTGTCTCACAAACTAAATACATTTTTCCTTTTGTTCTTTCCAACTGTTGACACTGTGGAGACCTTGCAACAATTCATACTGAAACAGTTTTAATTGTTAGAAGAAAAAAGAATCTGACACTAATGAGGAGTTACTTAGTTACGTTTTTATTGTTAACAGCTCATTAGTGCAAACTTTGTCAGTTTGTTGTTTAAAGTGTGTTTCATCTATTCTTCCACGTATCATTATAAGGTGCTGAATACTTTGCTTAAGACATGACAGCAAAGACAAGGAATTGTTGTCTTTCTCTACCTGCATATAAAGAATAACATATTTAAATCATATAACAATGTTACAAGCATTTGTACTTGCCATTAAATAACCTTAGCACGTGAAAATAAATAAAGTGGTAATATTTATTGAAATATTCAAATATATTCTGTACTGTATATGTGAACTCCACTTGGAAACAGAATAGGTTATTTTACATAATTTACAGATTATACAACATTTTTAAAATGACTCAGGAAAAAGCAATCGGATCTGCCAGTGCCAGGGGTCAATGAAGCGTGATGAGAAATTCTGCTTTTGCTGTAAATAATGTGTGTGTGTGTCTTATCTTACTTCTTCTTCAACCGTATTATGATATATCATCATGCCAGAACTATGCAGCTAAACCCAAATCCAGCCTATTTTCCTCTCTGTTTCCCTCTCTGTACCGCGTGCACTCTGAAGCATATGGAAGACACAGGACGCGGGAACCATTTTTAAGGTGGAGTGCCAGTCGATGTGAGCAGATCCATCAGTGTTTGTCTCCCACTGAGATACTGAGATGATGGATGGATCTAATGGATTGATTTAAGCCCGGGCTCCCCCACTGACTGACTGAATAGCCGGGTGAATTCTAGAGCAAATAACTTTAGCTGGTGGGGGATGCATTTATACTGTGCACTTCCTCCGCAGTCGACTCCATCCATCACTTCTGCTGATTGTTATGTTAGGCTCTCTCAAGGTGTGAGTGTCTGCTTTATTATTTCCTAATAAGCAAGACATTTGACACCAATATTACTTTCTTCATGTTTACTTTAATATTATAAATAGTTCTTCACTGGGCTCTTGTTACAGTGTTATGAAGCCGTACATGAAATATGTGTTGGTTTATGGAGGGAGATCACTTTTACATTATGAAAGTGAATGCAAAGGATTGGCAGATAAATACCACAGTAACCCATACTTCAAACTATTGGTACCTGCTGTATAACAAAAGTAGCATTGTCAAAAATGTATAAATAATTAGACAAGGTTATTCAAAGAAAATGTTGTCTTTCAAGTGGGCATAGACATATTTTTTTCGGAAATTTAGAGAATAAGCTGTCAAAGTTAGAACTTTGAAATGAAACATGGTGATAACAGATTACAAGGGGGACAACAGGTAATACTAAGTCATGCCATAAAGCCAGGTTATAGCTTGGTCATAACAAGGAGCATACATTTGGAATATTAACGTTTATTTTCTTAGGTTGATAGCAGAATCTAAACATTACAGTAATGCAAAGAAAACGTAAGCATTAAGGGGTAACAAGAGATTCATCTTGCAATATTCAGGTTAAATATATATTATAATTAGCTTTTGTCATTATTACGTTTTTATGTAAAGTATGTGAAAATACAAACAGTATTTCTTTAGGGGGGGGATAAATATAAAAAAACAAGTGTCATTGGTGGTTTATAAATTGCCTTTATGGTTTGCATGAAATTGGAAACTGTCACTGATTCATCTCACAATCCCTGAATGAGAATGGGACGGTGAGACTGTATCTTGGATATTATTTATCTGAAGTGTTTTTTTATTCTAATATGTTGCTGTTGAAGAACTCAAGCTGTGGGATTTTCAATTCAAAATGTGCTTTGAGTGTTCTTTGTCACCAGTCTCCTTCTTTTTTCTTTCTATTAAAGGCGTAGCGACACGGTGGAATCAGAAACAATGCGTCACCTGCATCATTCAGCGGCTAATTTGTGGGTCTGGCGCTTTAGACTTTGATAAAGCTTTCATGCGTGGAGCCTTTTGTCTGCTGAGGATATGTGGAATCATTGTCTTTGTATAACCAACTGTAGTCAAAAGGAAATGTTTTAGTGAGCCACAATCCTCCATGAATTAATTAAACATACTGCTCATTTGGAGGCATTAGGATCAGAACTGTGCAGGAATATGTTGATTGCATCAGAATAAAGGGACAATTGAAAGAAGGGACTGTGAGGAGAAGACAGGAGACGTCATATTATCATTCAGTGTCATATTTGTGTGTTTTTGTCAAGGACACACAGTACTCCCCTGAGCAGCTCATTATCATTGCAGAGAAGGCGAGTAAATAATGTTGATTGAGCTTCATCTGTACAATGAACCATGCCCCCTTATGGCCAACGGGGGTCAGATAGGCTAACAGTCATGAGGAAAACAGATAAGCAAACAAACAAACAAGGGAGCTATTTTCCCTCAAAATATCGGCCCATTAGCTCTGAACTAAATTGCCTGAGGACCTCAAGTGATTTACCCCCACATCTGTTCTGTTTTCTGTGCTGATCATATCTCTGGATAGAATAGAAATGTAGCTAAATGAGAATTTTGTAGTTGTGCCTACTGTAAAATGCCATCAAAGCTCATTTCCAAAGCAGCCTTAATATGACTTATTAAAAGATGTTTTCTTGACACTGTCATCATAGCATTCAGGTATTCGTTACAGTAATCTCTCCAGGGAGGAAAGATGCTTCCTGTTACCTGCCAGGGTTTTGGCCAAGCTCGGCTTCTCTTTTGTTTTACACTGACACCTACGTTTTAACCCCTGTATGTTTTCCCCGGTGCTCTGCCCTTGTTTTAATGGAGAAAGGCTGACTGATTGGGGAGGACAGATGACTATTCAGGTTTGGGCTGGAGCCAATCCCAATCCCTCCTTTAGTTTTCCCACTCAAGGTCGATGGAGGAATGAGGGTAAAGGGTGTCATTCTGTCTCCCAGAGGTACAAATCAGAGTGGCAGACAAGCGAAACACCTGAGCTGTCCAGCCCTGATTTAAGACCTTGCAATGTACTTGCTTACTTTTTCCGAATTTTTACTAAAGGATTTGTTACATATTGTTCATGTGTAGGCCTTTTTTTCTACCTTGTAGTAACATGCATGACAACATTTCTTGTAATTAGGGTTGCCCTCGACTAAAGATTTTTCTAGTCGACCAATAGTCGTCAATTTAGGCGATTAGTCGACTAATCGTCGCATGTTTATATATTATTATTTCTTTCACAAAATGGTTTCAGTTCCAGGGCTGAGATAGGATGTTATTAGTAACAGTACGCTACGTTGATACATATAAAACATTGTATACAACTGTAATAATGAGCCTTTGAAATATAACTTTAATTCACAGAAAGCGCATGTGTGTCACAGCGCACCGCACTGACGGAGCGGTCCGCCCGTCAGCAAATAATAATACCTTATGGGTTTCAAAACACGCAGCAAGGACATAGACTGAACATTTGGATGAATTATTTTCTCACACATCGTCATCGTTACTAGGCTAGTACTTACATGCTTAAGGTCTTAACCGTCTTTGGGATCAAGAAAAGCGCTATAGAAATTAAATGTATTATTAAGGGTTTACGTCATATTTGAAGTCGAAGAATAATAGGCAAACTTTTGCCTGCAGAGTTTGCAAATAACTTTCTTGGGTTCGTCCTTGTCATGCTCAAAGTGCCCCCACACTTTTGAGCTGCCTAACATAATTAGTGCAATAAGAAGTTGGCACAGCTCCGAAGTGTGAGAGGGTTTCCTCCGACTGATGCAACACAGGGAACGCAGCAGTCACGTGTTTTATTTTTATTTTATATTAAAAAAAAGTTTTCAACTAATCGACTAATGAAAGATTGCTCGACTTTATTAGTCGACTAGCGATTAGTCGACTATTAGGGGGCAGCCCGACTTGTAATCGCATGTTGTGCCTCTTGTTCAGCATCAAAAGCAACAAAGGAGCAGATATATAGATCTAGAGTAATACAAATGTCTCTGATCATTTATACATTCATGTAGTAAGCGTTTCCATACAACATTCTCTTTGTATATTAAATCTTAAATATTACATTTCAAAACTCAAAAAGTTATCCGTTGCCTGACATCCAAACATATCCCCGCACAATTTATTGTTTTTCTTTTTGAAAGGAGAGGAAATTGAGAGTTGCGTGGCTAAGAAGGTAAAACAGATAATTGGTCTCAGAGGATGTGAGGCATCATTTGAACTTTGTTCAGAGAGATCTTTATGCTGTTTTAAGATGCGTACTGCCAGTGGCAACGTTGGCGGTGAGCCCAGTTTGACATTTCTTTTTTTTCTGCAAACTGTTTACTTTTATAACACTTCAACTAACACGTTCACAACCACCCAAATATGTCAAGACCAAAATACATGTGAAAAGTATATTATTTAGTAGATATAAAGTAATTTTCTCAGTGTCTGTGACATGTAGATGTGGTTTTATTAATGCACTACATGTTAGGTTCTTAATGCTTGATTAAAAAATGATATCAATTCTTTAAGGCAGTTTATACCTGTCAATTTATGCATTCTATCATCGACATACATTATTAACCACACATCTATAGGTATTTTTTCGCAGCATATTTCCACTTCCACTTTTGAATGTATTAATTTAGATATCTTATAACTCTGTCATGCTAAATAAAATGACTTATTACATGGAACATATGCTTTGATTTGATACATGATGCTTGTGTTCATTCAGCCTCTTGCATCCTTTTCCTCTGATCCTGAGAATAAAGCACACCCTGCAGAGAGAATCTGGATCACAATCCCAGCTCTATTGCAAGATCACTGATTGGCAGATGCTCTAACCTCTGGGGCGATCTTGCACCAATCACCAAAGACAGTTTGTCTTCACCTTTGCATGAATGTCAGAAGCTTCGGGGCAAGATTACCGGAAGGCGCTGGGGGAACCCAGTTAGTCAATTTTGACATTTGATTTCCATAAGACACAAGGAGTGGTATATCTCCGCAGGCTGACTTGTTGTTGTACACGTTTATTCATTAGGATACAGTGGCGGCTTGAGTGGAATTTTGTATCAATCAGATGCTGGTGTATTTATATTATCGCACAGATGGTTTTTCTCTGGCCATGGTGGTGTGATCTCTCAGTTTGGACAAAGGGCCTTAATCATAACATAATATGTCTGCAATTAACGCACAATTAACATTTACGTATAGCCTACTGGGTAAAAAATAATACTTTTTCACTATTTATTATATATGCTAAGTATTCTCTTGCAGAGATTTTGACATCAACACCTGTAATGTCTCTTTATTTGTGTATATATTTGTATATATATATATGTAATATTAAGATTGACATATAACGGCAGAGGAAACGAGACATTAAAGGCATTGGCTTTCCTCTGTGTTTAAAAAAAGTGAATTTAAGTGAATTGCTGAGAATAACTTAGATTTGTCATATATACATATCTCTGTATTACCCAACAATATATTTAAAAAATTAAATTCAATAGATTTCTTCAACAATACCAAACGATACTGAGTCATATTTTATCTTATAACAGTATTGGGATGTTTATGTTAGCATGTCAGCTAATTAATAAATAATTCAATGGATATGGCATTTCTAAACATTCATTTAATGTAAGTAAAAGAGATTTTAGAAGAATTCCTTTTATCTGGTTAAAGAACATTAAATCATTTATGACAGAACAGTGAACATTAGATGCACTGAGGTTGATGCTCAATGTATGTTTGCTTAAAATAGCATTTCGTTCACACACTGCAACACTATTCCTTTAAATCGGTAATTTCAATTTTAAAAAGTGCTACATTCCTGTAATTATATGAAAAATGTCGGATGATTACCCAATTATTATGTGATTACTTCGAAAAATTTGTCTTTTTTTGCTGTTCTATATTCAACTACCATCCATCCAATTACCTTGAAAGTTATAGAATGTAAAGCCACATTCTCGTAGCCGTGTTCTGCCAACAGGGCTGTATTAGCATATACAGTATGCCATAATGATGAACCGCTTCACCTAGCTCTCAAAAACAGTCGATAAGCAGGGGAGAAAAAGACCTTCAGACCCAGTACATCCTCCGTGTCTCCGAGCGTCAACAACAGATACTGTTGCCTGAGAGCCTTTCCCAGGTGGCTGTTTCTCTGCTGTTGAATAGTGATGATGCTATAGTTGTCCAGTTTCTAAACAGCACAAAGAATGCATTTAGGAAGGATTGTTAGTGATGTTTCCATGAATAAAGTACAGCTTTGTGCTTTGAAAAGTAATGGATTAAATTGGTTAGTGCAAAATAAATGTTGGACATATTTTTCAGCATTTACTAATCATGCATACAATAACAGACTGAAGCAATCATGTCAGGGATTTGAAACTACTTGCAATTAAAATAAAACGTTATTTGCTCACACATATAGCTCGAGCTCAAGCCCTGCAGTGACCCCCCAGCTGAAGGTGGACGAGGAGCAGGTGCAGAGGAAGACCTTCACACTGACTTTCTGCCTCTTTGTCCTTATGTGTAAAGAATCCCCAAGTATCAACAACCGAAAGTGTTCCCTGAGAGCATGTCCCGGGGGTCTGATTAGCTCCATGGACCCTCGGCCCTGTCACCGGATGGCTCTCTGCGGCTGGAGCCCACTGCTGCAGGGCATTGGCTCTTTGTGTTGTACCAAGTGTGATCTGGTTCCATAACCACACACAGACACTATAATAAATGTCTGCTTCTTGTGCAAATGCCTCTCGGACCTTGAAACTGACGTGTGTCTAGATATTCATTTATATTTAAAAAGGATATGGGTTCGCTATTTATTCAGGGTCTGAGCAGACAGGTTTGAGAGGCGAACAGTGCAAGAATGCATAGTTTTTATTCTGTTCATTTTATTCAAGAGGAAGTTAACAAAACGTTTTCCGGAATTCTTCAGATTTGAATAGACAAATGGAAACCGGCAAATCGGATTTCAGTAATATAAAAGTATGTGAATCATTTAAAAGGGTAAATATACGTATGTATGTGATATGTAAAACATGGAGATTGGAGAATGATGATGTAATTGTTACGATTATTGTGTTATGTCACGTTTTCTATGTCGTGTTTTGGGTGTTTTGCTGTTCTCCCTGTCATGTTTTGCTCTTGTTATATTGTCTGGTCCTTTTCCCTGTGTTTTTCCTCCCGTCGTTAGTTTCCCTGGTGTGTCTAGTTGTCTGATTGTTTTCACCTGTGGCCCTTGTGTTTTTCCTCCCCTGCCCGGCTGTGTCTCGTCTTGTGATTACCCCTCCCTGTATTTAGTCTTGTCTCTTCCTGTGTTCAGTGTCGGTTCGTCTTGTGTAATGACTTGGTCTGCGGTGAGTGTTCTGTTCTGTCTTTGTATATTGTAGCCTTGAAATAAAGGAATTATTTTCGTCACTTAAATCTGCATTTGGGTCCTGCTTCCTGCACACCGTAATATTACGAACCGACCAAGAATGGACCCAGCGGATTCAGCTGCTAAGAGAAGGAGGCACAAAGCCAAGCTAGCAGCCATGCCTCCATGCTCCAGTACCGGCCCACGCAGCTTTGCGTCCATACTGGATTACCTGGCTTACACAGCCAGGGTCCAGGCTTCCGCTCCGGACCTTAAAGCCATGTTTCCAGCTCCAGAACCGGACCTTACAGCCATGTTTCCGGCTCCAGAACCGGACCTTACAGCCATGTTTCCGGCTTCAGAACCGGACCTTACAGCCATGATTCTGGCTTCAATTCCGGCTCCAGAGCCGGCCCATTCAGCCATGTTTCCGGCTCCAGAACCGGACCTTACAGCCATGTTTCCGGCTCCAGAACCGGACCTTACAGCCATGTTTCCGGCTCCAGAACCGGACCTTACAGCCATGTTTCCGGCTCCAGAACCGGACCTTACAGCCATGATTCTGGCTTCAATTCCAGCCCCCGCAGCCATGGTTCCAGACCCAGCTCTGGCCCCAGCTGCCACAGTCCCATCTCCAGTTCCCTCCTCTAGTCCCTCCTCTAGTCCCTCCTCTAGTCCCTCCTCTAGTCCCTCCTTTAGTCCCTCCTCTAGTCCCTCCTCGAGTCCCCTCTCTAGTTCCCCTCTCGAGTTCCCTTCTCTAGTCCCTCCTCTAGTCCCCTCTCTAGTTCCCCTCTCGAGTCTCCTCTCGAGTCCTCTCTCGAGTCCCCTCTCGAGTTCCCCCTTGGTTCCCCTCTCGAGTCTCCTCTCGAGTCCCCTCTCGAGTCACGTCTCGAGTTCCCCCTCGGTTCCCCTCTCGAGTCACGTCTCAGGTCCCTACCCAATGTCCTGGTCCGTTGGAGGTTCCGCTGGGGGTCCTGCCAACTCCATGTCCTGTCCCGTTGGAGGCCCCGTCGACTACTCCTCTGCCGGGGGTCCTACCAATCGTATGTCTGTCCCGTTTGAGGTCCCGCCGTCTACTCTCCTGCCGGGGGTCCTGCCAGCTCCTTGTCCTGTCTCGTTGGAGGTCCCGCCGACTACTCTCCTGCCGGGGGTCCTGCCAACCCTTTGTCCTGTGCTGTTGGAGGCCCCGCCGACTACTCTCCTGCCGGGTGTCCTGCCAACCCATTGTCCTGTCTCTCGTTGGAGGCCCCGCCGACTACTCTCCTGCCGGGGGTCCTGCCAACCTTTTGTCCTGTCCCGTTGGAGGTCCCGCCGTCTACTCTCCTGCCGGGGGTCCTGCCAGCTCCTTGTCCTGTCCCGTTGGGGATCCCGCCGACTACTCTCCTGCCGGGGGTCCTGCCAACCCTACGTCCTGTGCCGATGGAGGTTCCGCTGGGGGTCCTGCCGGCTCCATGTCCAGTCCCGTTGGAGGTCCCGCCGACTACTCTCCTGCCGGGGGTCCTGCCAACCCTATGTCCTGTCCCGTTGGAGGTCCCGCCGACTGCTCTCCTGCCAGGGGTCCTGCCAATCCCGTGTCCTGGTCCTCTTCCGTGGGGGATCCTGCCGAGGTCTGTCCCACCAGCTCCGGTTCCTGTCCGGCCGACACCGGGTCCTGCCCGGCCTCCGGCGCTGTTCCGTCAGCGCCTTCCTGCCCGGCCTCCGGAGCTGTCTAGTCTTCACCCTTGATCCCGGTCCCCTGGCTTTCCCGGCCGCGGTCCTCGCCCTCATGCTCGGGCCCCCTGAGTTCGCCCGCGGTGGCCTTCGCCCCTCCATAACCCCCACCTTGGACTCTGTCTTGCCCCCGGGCCGTCCGCCCGAGTCCCCCTTCTCGGCTTCTGCCTTGCCCCCGGGCCGTCCGCCCGAGATCCCTTCCGGGTCCTCCGCGGTGCTCCTGGGTTGTCAGCCCAGACCCGTCCTCCTGACCCCCTCCACCCACCCTGGTGGCCCTAGTTTTATGGACGGCAGATAGCTTGCACATCTTCCGGCGCAAACTGAAAACTCATCTCTTTCGACTCCACTTCGAGCGTTAGAACTATTAACGAAGCACTTTTATACGAATAAAGGACTGGCTTACCTAAAGCCAGTTGAGTAGCACTTGAAATGTTTGGCTCTATGAAACCTGATGTACTTATATGATTCTGTTTTCTTCAAGGTTGTGTCTTCCTGGTCGAATGTACTTATTGTAAGTCGCTTTGGATAAAAGCGTCAGCCAAATGCAATGTAATGTAATGTTGTTATTTTTTATGTTTGAATGTTAAAAAATAACAATCGACAGTGTAAACATAATTATATAAATAACCCAATTTGTGTTCTGTGAAACGGAAAATGATTTTACATTGTTTTTGTTACTTTCGTTGCAGTGTCTTAAATGTAATTTAAGTTAACTTCCTGTTTGAAGTTGTTGCTATGGAAACAACATGACGGAGAAAAAAGTAATATCTTCTACATATAATAACGGACAAAGTAAAGAATGAAGTGTAGGCTATGTTTAAATGTTCGGAATTTGACCGTGTATGATGGCCCTCTTGAGTTGCCGTACAATATGACGGATATGACGGATGACGGATGACGGATAAGACCCCGAGCAGATATGGTACCCCGAGCAGATATGGTACCTACACCGGCCAGCCCCTCCCTACGGGCAAATCACGCAGACTGCTAAAGTTTCAAATGTTCTCTTTAGTTCAGTTTCCATTGTCGCATAGGACTGATCCAGATAGCTCCTGAATGTTTTCCTATCTGACCATGGCTGTCCTCTGTCTCCTGCTATCTGTATTTTGTGCAGTATATCTCTGCTCACGCTGTTGCGTCGGCGTGTTCTCCTGCGTCTTGGCCATGTGTCACACTGGAACCATGCCCCCAGGAAGTGCGCCGGACTCTGATGAGAATATTCGTGGTGGCCAAACGGCGGTACTACACTTCCGTTTGGTTGCCAGTACCGGAAACACTTTTTCCCATTGACTTACATGGGGAAAGAGTGGTCTGTAAATCGTTGGATACTTTTTTTTAAACTAAATAAACAACCCAGTATGAACACTTGTATAGCCCTTATTAAAAACATTCGTTCCTCAAGTTGTAAACATTTGCTAATAACGTTATTCTGAGTTATTTCCCTCTGCATTATGAACGCGCATCTAACCCACGGGACCGCGCCGCCCGGCACGTTCATTACGTTACGTGTTCAGCACTACATGCGTTTATCTTTACCCATGGATGCACAATAAGAACGGACCCATATCGCCTTACTGCCATCCCACGGAGCTGTAATAATGGATATATTGCACATGTTTGCTGTAATTCATCATTTGTAAAATATTATACTACATGGGCTGTATGATTAAATCTTGTACCGTAAATGTTGTATTAAATAAAGTTAATATTACCGACGTTAGATTAACGTCCCTGTAGCTTATTATTGCACTAAGAAGCTTATTGCACTGTGTATATATATATATATATATATATATATATATATATATATATATATATATATATATATATATAGTGCAATCATTCTTTCATGCTAAATGAAGCTCTGTTGGATATCACTAGATCCTGTTACAGCGTAATATAAGTACATAACGATTGATGTTACATTAGCATAATTACTAGCTAGCCGCTAGCTGCGAACTGCCGCCTCGTTCATATCAAATCCATCATAATAACAAGCCATTACCATGCTGTCATGAACGCACGGTGCTGTTACGTGTACGCAAATTGACGTGCTTGATGTGAACGAGCATTTTGGTTAAAATTGCGCATGCGCTATGAGCGCACATACGGGTACTTCTCAGGCATGCCGGGTAATCTGTGACGTTTCGCTCTCTCAAAAGTTGGGCCATTTTATCATCATGCGCTAATGAGCAACTCTCATAGGAATGAATGAGGCCCCGCCTCCCACGCTGTATCCAGTTCTTATTATACATTCATGGGTGAGCCACGCTGAAAAGGATATAGGATACCTCGCTCTCACTCCTCTGGGCATTTTCTCCATGCTAGCCTCGGGGACCTGTGGCTGTTTCTGTTCATTACATTGTTTATTAAGAATAAACAATTGTTATTTTCCTACCCTTCGTCTCGCCTCCCTGCTTTTTGTTGCAGCCCAGGAGCCGGGTTGTAACACTGTGATTATTTTATCATACTGTTCTGTACAGATGAGACTTTGTCATAGATTTATTTATATGTGTGCCTGTGATTATTTTACCGTCCTGTACAGATGAGACTTTGTAATCAGATGTAGCCTATGTATATTAGGGCTGTGCAATTTAATCGATCCTGCGATATATATCGATATTTAGTTTTCCGAGAAAGTATCGATATTTCAGCCACGGGTATCGATACATTAAGTCTGATAACTGTGTTCCTTATTCTCGCGTCCAGGAGAGAAGCTTTAAAAAGGAGACTAATTGAGTCTCTGAGAAGGTTCAAATGTATACTTTAATTAATAAAAAGCGCGGTAATGTTACAAGCAGAAGATGGTTCAGTCAGAAAAACAACTGTGTTCTGGCTCTCATGAGCGAAGGGAAGAGAGCGAGCTCCATCTTTCCAGCTGTTAAATATCGTCTGCTGGCTCCTCCCTGTGGGCCAGTTGGCGCTGCTGGGGGCCGGTGTTCCGGATTGACTGGTTCCCCGATCAACTGGTTGACAGATGTGGAGGCGTGGCCTCGACTGAAATACACATTTCGATCGCTTCTTCTGTCGTTTACATACATCTTTTGGTATATTTGGCTGGATAGGAACACTTTGATGCACATTCAGTACCAGTGTGTGAGGTTGTGCTTACGATGGCAATATCCGGACGCGAACAGCGAGGACTACAAAAAGAAAAACGAGTTGATCGGGGATGTCTGTTCAAAACATTGCGAGCTCCAATAAATCATTTAAACCAGCTATTGTTGCCAGACTTATTTCTGAATATCGTTCTTAATGTGATACCAAGTCCATCTGAGACCTGTGTACACCTTCAGACAGCCTCCAAGTGAAGCACATGTTCTTTACTCACAGTTTGAAAGCAGCGTGGAGAAGTCTTCAGCTGTGTTAAGCTGTGATCCGCTCGAATAAATCCTTAAAACCAGCAATTGTTGCCCGATTTATCACTGAATATCGTTCCTAATGTGATACCAAGTCCATCTGAGACATGTGTACACCTTCAGACAGCCTCCCAGTGAAGCGTACGTTGTTTACACAGAGTTTGAAAGCAGCGTGGAGAAGTCTTCTGCTGTGTTAAACTGTTCCTCTCAGGTAAACTGTGATTCGCCCATGGGAAAATGGGATCCACCAAGATTAAACTGTGTTACGACTTCTGTGGCTATCTACCAGCGATCATGTTTAATATGAAAGACACACACATATACATCCCTTATAAAAACAGTATTCTGCAGCACTCATCCAGATCAAATGTGACTGTTAACTCGTTTTGCAAAGATAGCAGCAGAAATGTCATTGCTGCATGTGCAGGGATATTAGACTTTAAAATGCTGATGGGTCATTAATGTTGGTCTCGGCAAACAATATTAGGAATCCTCTATTCAAACCACATAATATTCAGTGTCCATCGACATGAAAATAACAAAAAAGTTCATGCTGGACTCAAACCCGAGTCCCAACAGCAAAAGTCACTCCAGCCCTGCGCGTCATGAGTGCGCCACAGATCAACACGACGTATCGAACCACCACACTATAATATTTTAGATTAACCTTGTTAAAAAGTTCCAGAAAAATGCAACCCGACCATCATTTATAATGTGAGCGAATGTACACTTTAAGCCATATCATATACATATTATACTCATTAAGACCCACCGAGATCAGATATCCTAGTTTATCAGCCTGCGAGCCCACATTATGTTGTGATAAGTGTTAGTTTTACATATAAGTGTGTTAAGGTTAATCTAAAATATTACAGTGTGGTGGTTCGATACGTCGTGTTGATCTGTGGCGCACTCATGACGCACAGGGCTGGAGTGACTTTTGCTGTCGAGACAGAACATCCATCTGTGCCGGCCCCCAGGTCAAGATCTACCATGGCTCAAGGGCCTTCACCAGAGCCATCACCACCAAGGACCAGCAGACCAGCATCACTACAGCTGCCTCCACCTCCATCTGCGGCTGCCACCAGGTCAAGATACACCTCAGCACAAAGGCTCCACCACAGCCATCACCTTCAACCCAGCCAGAAAGGAGGTCTCGTATAGCACTTGTACCCCCCACCTACACAGCAGCCCATGCACCATCACCCCCATCTTCACAGCAGCCAGACCAACTGTTTTGGAAGACAGACAAAGACCTTGACACTGTCTTGACATTTATAATGAAAAGTTGGTTGAAAGTTCTGATGTTCAATATTGTAAATAGTGAGATTTTCCAGTTTCTTATATTTATATAAATAGTTGGTTGAAAAAAACATATTTATAATAAATTGTTGGTTGAAAAAAAAAGGTTGAATGCTCAATTTGTATTTGTACACATCACATGAACCTTGGTATGTAATATGAAGTCATTATTCAGTCCTAATGTATCTCAGTCCCTGCTGTGGTGAAAGTAGAGTGATAAACACCTGTTTTACTCAAAATCCGAATTACATTTTTTTCATTTTAGACATGAATTACACATTTATATACAGTGTAATTCAAATATTTCACTACTTTTGTGATCCTAAGACTTTGGTAACCAAATCTAAAACACCAAAACAATTCGATCACATGAGTAAATTTGTGTTTTCATAACAGTTTTGACGATTTTCCGAAAATCGGATGTCAAATTTTAAGCTTTTGAGCTACTTATCTCATCAAACAGTGCTCTAAGGTGAGTAATATACATATATAGCAATACCAGAGATTATTCTGAACATTTTGATATTCAACACATGGGGTGCCATGTTAGAATAAATACATTTAAAAGGTGATTTAAGAAAACATCTAAACATCGAGAAAATACCCTTAGACTCCAGAGGGTTAATGGCCAAAGTATTCCACAATTTAGGATTTTCCAGAGAGGGTTATTTGTGAATAAACGTCCCTCCGGAGCGTTCGCAATGAACGGGCCGGGAGCATGTTCTTTCTTACACGACCACTAGATCACCTCTAGTGGTCGTGTAAGAAACAACATACACTTTAAAACGTGTCTCTGGGTCGTAATAAGGGCATGAACAATCGGCCTATATGGTCGTTTTTTTGTAGGAGGACAGGCTGGTGTTTTCACCTTTTGTTGGAAGAAACAGTAAATAAGCTAATCTTTTGTTCAGTCATGGCTGTTGTATAATCTCCATTAGTGTTTGAGGACTGAGCCAGTTTGCATTAGAGCTTATTTACCACACAAGAAATACAAAACCGCTTTACAATAATAAAAAACACACTCACACAATGCCTCCGTGTAATTTTCTATTATTTTGCTTCTGCCCGAAGGCCGGCAGTACACCAGAGAGAGAAGCAAGGACATGTTGGTTAAATGTTTCTATCACGTCTTCAGCATAATCTCCTCGTGTTTATAGGACACAGCGCTCACAGATAACCTGCTGTGTTCTGTGTGCTCTCCCTTCCTACTGTACTCACCCTTTAGCATAAAGAGAAATGTCAGAGCTGCAGTATTGGTGCAGAATATTTACACTGCTGTGGTAATACAGTTATTGCTAGCATGATTGCTAACAGACAATTGCTGTGTTTTATCCTCACTTTCTATTCTCACCAAGGCAGTGTTCCACAGAATATGGCAAACATGCCACAATTTGAAAATCAAAAAGAATAAAGATATTCACAATGCCAGCTGCCACCTCGACTCCAGTTTATGGAACATGTGGCGAGGCCAAACAGAGCCAGCCATTGTGACCTGAAGAGGCAGAGAGCTGTCCTCAACAGTGACTGTTATATGACATGAAGGGCTTTCTATGTAGAGCATGCAGGATTGATGAGAACAAGTCTACTTTTAAGAGTCTCTCTGAGTTGCACATGTAAATATCACGATGAAGGTTATGTTACATCCTGAACAATAGCAATGTCCATGTTTACGAACATAGGGAATGGAAGGAGCTCATGATGACCTCGAGGTCCAACAGGAACAGAAAAAGAACGTGTTACAGAGTAAACATCATGGTCTCAGATACTCAAGCCCTTATCCAGGGTTTGATCAAACTGAATATACTAGCTGTTCTTAGATAGAAACACAAATATTGCAGCATGAAATGCCATGTTTGTTGATGTGTCATCAATTCAAGTTATGTAGTACTAGTAGTTCCATGAAGTGGGGCACTAGGGCGTAGAAACTACATCACATTTTCTGCACAGGGAGGATGCCTTGGAGAGCATTTTATGATGTTTGCCTGCACAAATAGGGACGCCGTACAGGGCACTTTATCATATTCTATCCACCATTGGGGTATCCGAGGTGTGTTTCTTATTGCATTTTTGGGGGGCACAAGGGGAGAAAGCATGTAGAGGGTATTATACAATCAACCCGGTATCACGGCAAGACGTGAACATGTGACGATGTACCATGCTGGGAAACGTGAAGATGTCACGATTTCGTCCCTTCAAACGTGACAGTTACACGGTATTGTTAACCCATGTTAACCAGTGGAGAAATAACCGGAAATGCCAAGCAAATGCTACCCCGACGGTCGGTTGTTATTGTCAATATTAATATAATAATGATTTATTTTTTAATAGTCACACTCGATTACGCCGATTTTCTTGTTGCCCCAGCTGGTCGACACCTCTTTTAGCAGAAACAAAGGCTACATCAATGTATTAAATCGATGTTAATCCATGCGTGTGTTTGTGGAATTAACGGACGTGACATTGTGTGATTGCGTTGCCAGGCAACAGCTTCGGTTCATGTTAATTTACAAACTCTTCAACTACAACCGTAGTTATATTTAAAAACATGTTAGAAGGCCTCACAAAATACTTTAATGTAAATTTAAATTTAAATGTGAAGGAATGTGTGTATAACAAAATACATCCATCATAAACGAAACCGGAAACAGACGTAGGCAAGATCCTCAGCTCGATGATTTGATGGTTTAGCCGCAATGTACGCTGGGATTTGGTGTTTATGCGATGTGAAATCCAAATACATTTTTTAAAAATAAAATAATACTTTATTCCGAGTGTGCTTGCTTTTCTCTTTCAAAGTCATCACATAACGGCATTGTAATACACGGTTCGGCTGCATTAAATATTACACATCTGCCGTAGTTCTCTATTTATAGAGCCCTGATGAGAAGACTTCTAGACAAACATGAGGAACTGCCGCCCACACTGAAAACGTGACGTGGATCATAAATATATCAGCCATTAAACAACATCTTACATTTCTTTTCACACAATACGTCTCCTTGTAGTATCAACACTAATTCGGCTGACTTTTACATTTGATCCAATTGGTAGATAGGCTGACGATCACCTATCCCTCAGTTCTATCACCTGTTTGTCAGCAGATTAAAACATTGCAATGTAAAGTGATAACAATATCCGCCATTACGCCACCTTAGCTGACACAGATTTACCCTTTCTCTGTTTTCTCTTCATTGGTAAACAGCGGAAATGGGATCGATGTAATAGGAAATTCGCAAGTTCAAATGACGATCAACGATGGAAATTCGGAGATTGCAAGTAAATGTAATGTTTGAAATGTTGAGTTTGGACTTGTACGAGCACATTTGTTTTACACACACGACACACATTTGTAGCATACCTCTGGTCGTCCGTGTCAACCCCATGGCTCCAGGTCCCTAGGCGGAGTCTTTAACCACTGGACCCTCTTCAGCGCTGACACACCCAATGCACCAAAGAGACTTCCATCAACCTGCAGAGAAATAAAGTTTAGAGTTTCCCACTGAAACATGTTCACGTTGAAACATATTCACATCCAAAGGTTCACACTGAAACTGAAGCACACTGACAGAATCTTGTCTCTGTGAAACTCAACTCCCCCTTAAGGTCCCTGATTGCTCAGTTGGTAAAATAACTGTCTTATTCACTGAAGGTTTCTGGGTTCACTTCTGTCAGCCCTCAGATCACTGTTACATCATGGTGTCTCTTATTTTGAAAACCAATCAAACCATACAAACGGAATAATGACCCCCCAGTGAGATAAAAACACTCAGAGCTGATAAGAGGCTGAATTTGTCAAAACAAGGAAAGGAAAAGGAAATCAGTCTGAACTGGACAACAGTTGTCAGCAGGACATTTGGTAATCATTTTGTGACGAAAAGTAAATTTCCTTTATGAAGCGTCTAATATTTCAGCAGGATGTGTCAGAACAGGAGTGTTACATGTCAGCAGCTGTACCATCCTTGGTAAAATAATGAACCCCAAATTGGATGTGAATGTTTATTTCTCCTGAAGCGCAGAGGACCTTGTATGATAAACTCTGTCACCAGGGTGTGAATAGGTGAGTGCTGGTTTGTGTTGCAAAGAGCTCTGAGTGGTTGCTAAGCACTAGAAAAACACTATAAATACAGTCTATTTACCATCTTAGCAACAGTGACATTTTGTACGACTGTTGTTGTCCATGAAGCCACATGAATACTTAAATGCAACTGTATTCAGTAAGTAAATTAACCAAAGTACATGCAACAGGTGAAACAAGTATGTCTTATAATGTGGTTATTGTGTAGATCAGTCTTTTCAGTCAGCATTAAACAGTGAGTGCAGCCTCAATAGGAACAGAAATGGCATTGGCAAATTATTTGGGGTGTTGTATATCTATATTTGGGTATTCATATTAACATTTATGGTGTCATATATTTATACATGTATCTCTGCACCTCCTACACGTGCACATTTACCTCTCAGGAGAAGATGGTGTTGCCTCTTCTTTCCATTACATGACTGTCATTACGCCCTTGTGGGAGGTGCACTGCTTTTACAAGAGATGAAAAGATTGTATTGACCAGCTCCACATCTACTGCTAATGCATGCCTCCTAATGCAGCTCCCTTTCACAACTACATGGAGGTGGTCAGGCTTTGCCTCTGATCACAGAATGACCACTGCTTGTTCACGCCCAAAGAGCAGGTAGTGTTAGCATGTGCCACTGTGTGTGTGTGGGTATGTGTGTGTGTTTTCTAATAATAGGTTTCTAACATGCTGATCTCGATAGCTATTGTACAGTTCTTGTGTGTCTTTTGTCTTTGTCTTGTATTGAACAACAAATACGGTAAATGGAACATGTGTAGGAGTAATAAAGAACACACAGGAATAATGTCACATTATTCATTAGGGTAGCCATGAATTCAATGAGTTATTTGTTCAATAAATAATGCCATGCTTTTGTCGAAGCTCTATTCATTATTGATTGCAGTGACTGATATGAATAGTGAGCACTACACTATTGAAGATAAAAACCAATACAATGATTATCTTTGTCATAGCATTATTGCACCCTCCACATCCTCATGGGCCCTAAACAACAAAGGACAATGGTGAATTGAAAAGTCAAATATTGAATTAGCATTGCAAGATTTGCCGATATTGTAAAGAGGAGTTTAAAACTCCAGTTAAGCTGGAAGGGAGGGTGCATAAATAACTGTCTGTCATTTCTAAACTGTATTTCCTTTAACCTTGAGAGGTTTTTATCATATATTTTTATTTATTTAACACAATGCATTTCATACCTTCTAAAAACTTTGCAAAGAAGATGTTTTTTTTCCCTCCACTTAAATTATGTATCAATTGTACCTTCTAAAGAACGGCACCAACGACGGATACCACTCTCTGCAAATGATGTGTATCACTTCTTGCTCATACAAATTTGCCTATGACAATTGATAATCAAGAACATTATATGCATTGGACAAATTAGCAGAACTAAGTGATCAAATACATACAAGTTAATTGTTTGAGTGAGAAGTGCTTTTTTTTTTTAAATCTCCACAATTATGAACAGAAAGGTATTTTGGTTCATAGTTAAAGTGAGAACATCTTGGCAGTATGAACACTGGGATGCCTCTTCTTCTTATAGAATATCTGTGAGTAAACATGACTGTTGATTTACATGTGCTTAATACAAGGTGCCAACCATTCTTACCTTCCCACTCTTTCAAAAAAATCAATAAATATGTGTTGTTTTTTCTGCACAAACTGTAAACTAGCATGGTTTCAGTCATCTCTTTTTTACTGAAGCTAAATAACTGTAAAACAACACGTTTTCATTAGAAGTGTTCAGAAATTATAATTAAGAACAAGATAGTCGCCACTGCTGGACAAAATTGCAACAAAATATATCAGAGACATTGTTAGGATTCATTTTTTATTTTAAAATAACAAAGCCCCACTATAATGAAAGAAACAGTTATGAACTGCCTTCTTTGCTCACAGAATTTGAGCAAAAACATCTTTGAAGGCTGAAAAATGCTTTTATCTTGTCAAGAAGAAGAAGGGTATTTTTTTCTTTATTATTTGTTTGTTCCAAAGTCAATGTTTTGTTATTCCTGAGGCTTAATTAGTTACATACAAAAAGCTGCGGTTTTGACGTCACACTTAAGTGACCCACAACATTATTTCTCACAATGGAACACTTGAACCCTTCCTGTGGCCTTTCAGGGAGAATATAGCAGTGTGATGCACTATTCAGCACCCTGCAGCGGCATTTATTTCTTCCTATTTGATATTACATATTATTTATTACACACATTTAGGTTGTTGTTTTTCTGCTGACATAAATCCTGCTACTTCTGCTAAAAGGGTTTACAGTGTAATAGCAAGTGAATGTTTCACTCTACGAATCTTTATGTTTTGAAAATAATTATATAATTCAACAAAAGAAGAGCATCTGCAGAGTCTTTCTTTTGATCTGTCAAGTAGCTCAATAGCCTTAAGGCCGTCCCAAACATTTGATGTGCAGTTTATGGCTCCCTTAAATATGATCAAGTAGTTAACCTTGCCTGACGGGATGACCCCTGGCAAGAACTCTGGGAAATGAAGCACTGAATGTCTGGTCAATAGGGTAATTATGTCACAGAAGGTCAAACTGCAGTGATTTACATTACAAAAAAGAATAGACACACATTCTGGATGGTACCGAATGTGTGTCTAACATGTGCTGCTGATAGCTTGAAAATGATTCAGTATAAATGGATACGTTTACAGTCTTTGAGGACTATACTGTTATCTGAATAGGTTTCAATAGCAGATAGCTGTCGATAAAAGAAAGACTCTTCACTCTATTCTCATGTGAAATCAGCAGTGGCAACATTTACTGAAGCAGGGATAATTTCCTCCTGGAGTATATGCATTTAATGTTACTTCATAAACTCCACTACATTTCTAATGGAAATATTGTATTTTACTGCACACTAATTTGAAAGCGAAACTCACATTTTCTTTAATGATTAATTTAGAGAATACCGTGCATTGTTATTGATTAAACTACGTTACCAAATAATATGCAGTGGTGAAAAGTAAGTGTAATCACTGAGCTTAAGCACTCTATTTGAATATTTTAACCATCCAGGGAGAACTACATTTTGGATAGCTAGTTCCTTTACAAATTAATATGTTATACCTGTTATCATTATATCACATTATTGTCTTCCATAGGCCACCTTAATTCTGACCCTTTGCTGAATTTGCAATTATCCACCTGTCCACCAGATGGCCTCAGGCTTTTCCACCTGTCCCACTCGGATGTTTACCACATCCAGCTGCTCACATGTGTCTCTTTTCCCCTCCCAGCCCCTTCTCCCCAGTTCGTTCCAGAGTGTCAGTGTTATGTTCTCCACAGCCTCTTCATTGAGCCAGCTGTTCCTGGCCTGCTCACCTGCTCTTGCATTTGTTTTAATGTTGGGACTGCCATCTCGTTGATACATGTTCCTGACCATTGCCTCCTGTACATTTACTTTTATCCTACCTGCTGCCTTGTGTGTGTTTGTCTGCATTTGTTTTTTGGTTTCCTGATTTACCCACTCATGACAAATATGATGAGAAGTGCATTATTTTACAGCCAATTGAACAGGTCAAAAATAGGCCTATTTAAAAAAAGAGCTCTGGCTCAGCTAATTACCTAATTTAAATACTGTGTAACTATGACATTATGCCTGCATAGTATCTTTAAAGTAAAAGTAGCTAATGTACGTTGTACTAAAGCACGGTTTAGACTTTCGCTTATGGGGGAATTTTCAGCCTATGTACTGTATAATGGCTTTACTTCAGTATTATAACACATGTTGCACAATATTATATCCCTCTGAAAGTATTCCACAGAGTATATTTGTATATTTACAGAGAACACTCCAGACTCTCAGAGGTATATATAATTACCTACAGAGCTTTTATTGGTATATTTTAAAGAAAATTAATACTTTGATTACTTATTTACGTGTACGTTTTGTTACTTAAAGGATCCAATTGTCTCCTCCACCACCACTTGTGTATTCCTTCAGCCTGATCAGTCCAATAAAGCTATAGGACTAATTAAATCATTCCTTTCATGCATGAATTATGAAAACCTCAGTCAGAAATTGTTTACCAAGTGTTTTTATTGGGGCATGAAAAACAAGATTTTAACTTTAGTTTATTCTTATCTAGGTTTTTCAAATGTATTACAAAAAATGTTATATGTCCACTCAGGTGGACAGTATGCGTTAAAGTGTGAACTGAAGACATTTACATTTGGAACAAATTATAAATAAAGATGTGCAAACTTAAAATGACATTATAATAACATAAGTATATCGATTTACGGCCCAAAAAGATATTGCAAATGAAGTATTTTCAAGAACAACAGTAGCAGTATGAATTGTAGTTGAAAATAGCCAGTGTTGCATGATTTCCACTTTAGTGGACAGGTGATTAATCATAATTTCCTGCAAACATAAAATCAATACTTTGACAATAATAATTCCTTACATTTATTATAGCGCTTTTCCAGATGCTGAAAGCGCTTTACAAATACACATTACACATATCAAAAATGGTCACGTACTGTGGACAATACCCACAGGAGCAAGTTCAGGTGAAGTGTCTTGCCCAAGGACACACCGGCTTTACAGACGCAGCAGTGGCGGGTTTCACCCCTTGATCTGATGATCATTGCACAGCGCACTGCGCCACACCGTCCATCTTCATACCTCGAAGTCATCGAGGCGCTTTTACAAGTACACATTAGTATCATACATGTACTGTGGACATTACCCACAGCACCCCCCTTGATCTGATGATCAGATGCACAGACCACTGCGCCACCCGTCACAATGTATGAATTATATGATTACTTAGTTGTTACTTGATGTCACCAACATTGTTATACCTACAGGGGGCGCTTTCCATAAAAGGATTGGCAAGATATCGACGAGTGATTTGGTCCATCTGGCTTTCTGTCGTCCATCTTGGTTTAGAGCAGTGGTTCTCAAACTTTTTCTGTCATTCCCCACCTGTTCCTCATCGCTCCAATAAAATGGTAGGCCAAGCTTAAAATTGTCAAATGTATCGTTCTACAGGGATCTCCAACCTTTTTTAGGAGGAGAGCTATACTTTCAACAAATAAAACAGGTCGTGAGCTACTTTTACTCCTCTTTTTTTTGTTTATTGCAGTGTATATATTTAGCACATTTTAACATTATTATATGCTACATTTAACCTTTGTGTGCTGTTTGGGTCTGTGGGACCCGTTTTCATACTGTTTACTAAAATAAAATGTATGCAATTTAATTATTTTAACCTGCTTTATTTGGGGGTGGACCTCACACACTCTAGGGGGGTCCGGGGGCATACACCCCCAGGAAGATTTTTTTTAAATGTTGAAGTTAAATGCATCAATCTGGTGCACTTTGAGCTAGGGCTGCTCAATTAATCGTATTTTAATCGCAATTACGATTTTGGCTTGCAACGATTATGAAAACAACATAATCTAAATAAAACGATTTTATTTTTTTAAAATAGGTTTTTCAGTTGAATTATACTTAAAGTTCAGGGTAATCAACTGTTAAAAACATACTTTTCAAATGATTTTCTTCAATAAATTGATGTTTTCAAAGTAAATAGTTAATCGTTTTTAATAATCGTGATATCAATTATTGACCCAAATAATCGAGATTATGATTTTTGCCATAATCGAGCAGCCCTACTTTGAGCCCAACATTAATTTATGGATACAGCTCTCAATACTCAGATGAAAGGGAACTGTATACTTTTCAATAATCCAAACATCTTTAGAATATGATCACAACAAATCATTTAAACTTGTTTATTCTTATCTTATGTTACCTAGTTAGCATTCTTTCTTTTTATTTATGCATATTTGACTAATCCCTCCCCTTTTAAACTTTTTACTGTCCTATAGTACACATTGGAATTATTTCTTACTTTATTTTTTACAACTTTATTAAATAGATAAAGGTGTGCTCTCTCTCTCTCTCTCTCTCTCTCTCTCGCTCCACATTGCTTTTCTTCCCGACTGCAACGCTGTTGTGTGTATCTGTGAGAGCGTTTCACATGTGTGTATGAGAGATGTTTACCAGTGGCGAGCCTGTCTCTGAGGGCCTAAGATATTCTACAAAATAATATTTAAAAACATTAAAACAAATTATATTTTTCTTTATATATCTTTTTTAAATATGTTTTTAGTAATATTTGTTATTAGTTTTACCAATAATAACTTGATTAAATTGTATTTAAAATACAATTTCCAAAGAAATAAATCCTTTGAATCTGCCTATTCAGTTTCTGTTTGAATGTGAAGGGTTAAATGAAAGAAGCTCGTCTCTGTGAGGTGAAGACAGGAGCTGATTGGATGTCCAGCTATGAATTCACAGAGGGCCAGCTATAGTAACTGAACGAGAGAGTAATGTCAAATGACAGTACAATTGACCAATCATATCTTCCCTCTAAATGGGTGGGCTTTATTATCGCGGACTTTATGACAAGTTCCGCCCGCTGTGAAACGTTTCTTGTTTCCATAGCAACAACAACTGTCAACAGCGTAAACTCGCCTTCAAAATAAAAGCATGCCAAATTACACTTAAGACATACAACTGCAACGAAAGTAACAAACACAATGCAATATCCTTTTCAATTTCAAAGAACACAAATTGGGTTATTTACAGATGTTGTTTTGTGTGGTAGAGGGTCGCTTTCATTGATGCGTTTTGCACCCCGGACGGGCCGTTGTTTTGATATTCCACCAGTGTGAAAAAAAGAAGAAGTTGTATTTGTATTTCGCGACCCACCTATCACATCTCTGCGCCCCACCAGTGGGGCGCGCTCCACACTTGGCGAAACGCTGGTTTAGAGACATGTATCATGCACTTACACTGACTTTCCACTGAGTGGCAGTGTATGGAATGATGCAATAGGGTCCTATGTAGTGGCTGATGGTGCAACTATGCCATCAAAACCCATGCATATACAAGAAAACACATTTTGAAAAGCTGTCCTCTGTAGTGACCCTAAATGAACATTTGGAGAGAAGTCGACTGAGCTACTCTCTGCCTAAAGTAATTGGACAGCAATCATGGAACATGCTCCTAGGTTATGCTCAAGATTCACTAAAACATATGTGCAGTATTGGTATAATAAGTGGAAAGCCGTGCAGATATAAGAGGTAGAAAAATAAATAAATAATATTCATTAAATAACTGGCTCCAGCATGTCCCCCCCGCCCGCCCTGAGTATAATCGGTCTCGAACCGCCTGTTTTGTTTCTGCACAAACGAGGCACATGCGCACACTTTTGTAATTGTTCAACAGGTCCACTGGGGTTTGGATGCGACCCGTCTCCCTCTCTTTCTCGCTCCCCCTCTCAGACAGCCTGGGAACTGTCGGGCTCTCCCACACTCTCACACAGCAGAGAGCGGACTCGGATCTCCGCGCCACTTTGCTGCTCTTTCCCTCCGCACTGCGATTCTCTCCTGGCGGACAGTAAGCAGTCCCTCACACCTGGACGCAGCGACCCCCCACGGGGCCACGGTACCGCGTTCGGGGGTGCCTCGCGCAGGCGACAGAAGATGGACACCCGAGCCCAGTGGCCCCCGACCCGGCGGGGAGGGAGACGCGGGCAGTGATGGGACAGTTTTCGGGAGGATGCTACCTGAGTTTTGGCATCCTCGTACTTCTCGGTTCGCGAGTCCCGGCCACGTTAGCCAGAGGTAAGCCGACACAAACACTCTTTAAGCGGACGGTGTTCACCCCATGTGGGGCTTCAGTCTCCGAGACTAAACTCGAGAAAAGAGGCGTGTGTGCCCCCGAGAAGCTGTTTGAAGCTGGGCTTTTGGTGTCTGGCTTCTGAAAAGTGATAGTCCAACCGGTGTGGACAGTTTGTGTGTGCCCGCGTGTGGTTGTATCTCAAAAGTAAGACGTGTTTTAGCTTGCATTTGAATGACACGTTTTTATTTGTAACGTGTCACAAGATACCGCATTTGAGTTGTCCAAAGTGTTGTCTTGTTGGATGGTTTAAAAAGATTAAAACTGAGTCGAGTTTTAACACATTGTGATTTACGCAAATTTGAAATGTAAAATTAGTTTTGGGAGCCGTTTTGCTCAGACAACATATATGCTTTGGTGCCCTTTGCCACGTTAGAAATGGTATGGAGAGGAAGATCATACTGTACCATTTCATGTTTTAGCCATGTCCCCACTTTTGCAAGGGGTTCATTCAAAAATACATTATTTTAGTTGTAAGTTTGAGCAAATGCATTGTTGTTGTCAACATGATGCTAAGGTTTGTATGCACCGGTGTGCCTCCATTTATGGTGGACATGTCTGTATTTATGTCAATTGACACCAGGTGACAATTCAACAAAACTAATATCTAAAATAAATAAATGTAAGGCATTCAGTATTTCTTACAAATATTTATTCTCCCCTGGATCAACTTTCCTCATTTAATGGTATCTCTGCTGAGTGTACACACACGCACACACACGTTACTTGTTAGACGCTTTTATCCAAAGCGACGTACATACTCAATACTGTGGGCAATCCCCACAGGAGCAATTTGGGGTGAAGTGTCTCAGGGACACAACGACATGCTGACTGCAGTGGGGTTTGAACCTGTGACCCCCTGATCCCAACACCAAGGCTCTATCCACTGCGACACACACACACACACACACACACACACACACACACACACACACACACACACACACACACACACACACACACACACACACACACACACACACACACACACACACACACACACACACACACACACACACCACAGGCATGACTCACTCTTCTGTCCTCTTACCTTCTGTTTGGGGATGGATCCTCATTGGATGTGCATGTGGTATTCATGTCCATGACACTTTAATTTGTTTTAATTCATTGCTAAACCCATGGACTCAAAGGGCTCATATTAGGGAGATTTTGAGAAATAAAGGTTGTCATTTTACAGAAACTCTGCTCCCATCTCCACAGATACAGTACTGTTAATGTACGTCTGGGTGAGACACCGTTAGCAAGTCAGTAACTATTATTTGACTTGTCTTCCACATAAATGTAGACTTGACCTACTCCGGTTGAGAGCAGCACAAAGACGCTTCCTCAGGCTTTTCATTGCAAAGCATCCTTGAGTCTGGAGACAACAGAGCAAAGGTGTCTATAAGTGAGGGCGACACAAAGACAATAACACAGGGCTACTGGTCACAAGATAGACAAAGTCTTAAAATAAGTCAAATAACTGTAGGCTACAGAAACCATGAATTGTAAGGAAAAACTCAAACATGCACATCAGCCCTGAAGCAACGGCTATTATGACTTTATTCTTGAAAAAACAGATTCTTCTCATAATATTATGACTTGAATTTTAAAAACTCAGATTATCATTTTTATTCCCAACCGTGGATTTTATGCATTATATATATATATATACTATAGATCTCCGCATTTTGAGGTTATCTTATTCTCTCGTTAATTTGTGGCTGTAATTAGAGTAGCTTCTGCCGTGTTTACTCCATTCCTCCCCCAGGACTCCTCTTAAAGCAGCGGAGCTTTTACATCTCTCCTTCATCTTTACGTTTTATGGCAGATTACGACCAATGCTTTGAGGTTCATACTGCCATCTTCTTTCCTGGAGGCATGCGTGTATATGGGAAGATTGTAGTAGATATCTTTTTTTTAAAAGGTTGCAAAATCTGTGTTTTTATTAAGGGGTCAAATGCAGCTGTTCAAAATGTTGCCTGGGACTTGTCCCTTGCTTCCCCTTCAAAACCTAGGTGTGACTGTATGTCCTATTTTGCTCATTTCTTTAGCCTAAACTATTGTTTTACATGAAATAGAACCTCAGTGTGTTTCTGTGGTGATGCACATACATGATTTATTTATCTGATAACAGAAATGTTGTGCAATATCTAAAACTGTTTTTTATTCGGTCAGTATAAAGATCATCCTGTAATATTTTCCTTTTCTTCAGGTGAAGCTCTTCTGACCTATTGACATCCATTTAGCTCACATGGCAGTCAAACAAAGATGCATTTGCAAGTCAATTAGTTAAGTAGCCCCAAGGTTTTAGTTTTTGCATCCCAAGTTCTGAAATTAGCTTCAACTTTTAAATTTGCATAGCATAAATATTAGATTATGCATATGTATCTTCAGGCCAACTTTGCATGTAGATCAGGAGGGTTTTTGTCATTTATTTATACAAAGTGAGTCTAAAAGCCGTTGAAAATAACCTTTGAAAATCAACCGTACATTGTATTTACAAGACCAGCATTTCCATGTAAAATGTCCCACGGTATTTAAAAGGAGTAACCTTTTCTTGGCAGAAACAAAAATGTTGCGAGTGCAGCACAAAACTGGAATGCGCTTTTGCATGCACAATGTCGTTTTCACAAGCTGCATAGTTAGGATGTTGTTATACATCTGCCAGGTTTAAAGTGGTGTCTGTGATGGCTCTCTGCCAGGCTGTGAAATAAATATTTATGTTGTGCAATAATATGGATGTCAACAGTCAAATACTTTATGCAGGAATCAAATGAAAAAGGCAAACTCCACCAAAAACAGCCCAAATAATGAAAAACATACTGGCGAAGCTAAAACAGGAAGCATGGTTGAAATATGAATGAAGTTCTCAAGCAACATAACCATGCTGTTGTACATGTATTTCTCAATCAAAAGCTAGTTTAAAATGCAGTAATCCAAATGTATTCTTGATGTCTTGCATGGAGGGGTTCCTATCACAGCGCTGCAAGCATACATTTGAAAGCTTAGCACACTGTGAGAACTCGAGATGACGAGAACAAACCTACCCCAGAGGAGAAGCCTAGAATCTGTGCCTACAGGTGGATTCATGGAGAGGCTGATCGAATGTTAAGCAGCAGATTAAACATAATAAGGGAGTCTCAGTGTGATTAGTAGAGACAGATTGTTGGGAGTGAAAGGGTGAAGAAGTGCCACGGTGGATATGTTTCTACATGCTTGTATTTTGTGTCACATTTGAGTGTAGCCAGGAGGACGGTAGTTTTGTGAGGTTTTCTCCTTGAGTTCCTTTTGACTGTTAAGTGTTAATGCATGTCTTTGTAAGTCATTGCTGTTTGAAAAGAGCTATTCATGATTGATGGTCACATTTCAACTGAAGCCAATTTAAAATTGCATGTGGATTTTAGATTGATTGAAAAAAAAAACTTGTATAAAAGCATCAGGAACGAATACAGAATAATACCAGCCTTCAACATACGTTTCTTTAATCGTACGAACTAATTGGATAAACGGCTTTATTTAGAAACATCATTGAGATCCTTATAGACTATAAGGCTATCGGGGGTAAATCAATACATGTACCTCATGCTGTGACACTGACATGACAACGCTGTTAGCCATGTCACGGGTCAGCTTGGAGCCAGCCAACACTCTCCATTCACACGCAAAGCAGATAACAGACGCTTGATCGACCTTACATCATGGTCCAGTAGGTTGGGTTGGATAATCCCACTCTAACCTTCCTGCATCCTGAATTTCATGCAAAGTTCTTGGGAAAAACACGACACTGCTGCTGAAAAACGCTTCTTGGCTGGACCATAAGTGGAAAAAAACTCAAGATACAACAGACAAAGAGAGTGAGAGAGGAATAAAGGGCAATGGAGTCATCTCTGCCATGTTTTATTTATCCCCAAAAAATGGCTGCCAGACTCTTTCTCAAGCTCTCACTTTGATTTAACTGACATTTCATACGAGATGAATTCACATGCACAGATGGGCTGGTATCCACAGTTGTTTCTGTTCTGTAGGAAATCGCATGGTGGTCATATTGCCCAGTTTCACTATTGCATTATTCAAAGGGAATCCATTTCTCTATCCAACTCACCAACCCCCTCTCCCATCAGCTCCTCTCCACATTCAGAGGGATCTCAGCCGGCAAACCAGGCTAGGGAATATCGTCGACAGTGGAAGCAGAAAGCTAAAAAATCAAATATGGGGACGGGATTGGGGGAAAAGATGTTTCTTGGGAGTAAACATACATGCTAAACTGATAAAGTGTGATGAGAGTCTGTGTTGGACAGAGCAATCAAAAAGCTATTGTGTTTTGTCTATGGGATATTGAGACTTTGGAATCTGGTTAATAGAAGTGCTTTTGTACTTGGTATTCCCATAAGAGGTGGGATTGATTGGAACAAAATCCTTCTGTTTGCTCGAATAAAAAGCAAAGTTTTCATTTCAAATGTGTTGATGTAACTTCATATTCATGCTCCATGTATGGATTACTCCGGTTCCTTTCCCCGTTTAACATCAAGTTATGTCTTTCTAGGTTAGTTGATGCAGCTAGTCAGTATTTTGGCATGTTTTAATTTCAGGTAATGTATCCTAAATAAAATAAAAATGTATTGTTGATTTCAAATATCTTTCCTTTCACAAATACAGCTGACTATGAAACTCCTGACATTAACATGATGTGATCAGCCGAAATGCTTCACTAGAAAAGACGTATCGCTCTGTTCAGTGGAGGTTCTTCCCTCACAAATGACCTTTGGCTGAGCTGCTGCCAGTTACATTTGTCATTGTAACCGGCGATAGCTGTGGTCAGTGACAGCTAAAAATGAGGAGCTGCTCCTTAAATGTTTTGCACGCTGACTGACAGACAAAAGATGTAGTACAAAATGTTGATGCTCAGCAATTAAAATAAAATTACATTCAACAAATAAACAAAAGATTGGCATTTGATACCGATGATTTAAAACATGCCCAGATTGGCTTTGTTACCAAAGATTAGGATCAGCTCTAGGCATCTCTAGCATTTATTAATGGGTACATACTGCCTAGCGATAATACTTTCTTATTCAGCATCCCTTATATATGTTGCATGGGTACTGAGGGCATGCATGCGTTCACTGTAATGTGGTATGTGGTATCTGATTGCCAAATTGCGTAGAGAATGACAGGGTGTCAAATGTTACCATTTCACTCGCCTACTGCAGATTTCCCTCTCAACCTTGTCTCCACAGCCTTGAAGCTTTCTGTTCGATAAGAGCTACCATTGCTGTCATGTGTTTTCTAATAACACTGAACGGGAAGCCTTGGAGATAACTGCCCATCCACAATGCACCATTCAATGCCTCACTGGTTAACTCAAGGGCATTGCCACAAAGGGGAGATTCACACCATACACCTTTCACTTCAATGCCAAACACCCCCACCCCCACCCACCTCTACTCCCCCCCCCCCCCCCTCTCCCAGTCCATACCTCTAGCACTTTTGTTTTCTCTAAAGCGCTTTTATTTCATAAATACCGCGCCCAACCATCCTTTCTTGTTGTCCACTTCCTTGAAATTCACTTGGATGTAATTTAGCTTCGGTGGATTGTTGCTGTGACAAATGTTTTGGTTCTGGTATCATTCCTCACCTCACCTGACTGAAGGGGAAAGGAGAGCTCGCAGGAGCAGAACGAGGAAGCAGGGAATGTTTGAAGCAAAAAGCAGAAGGAGAGAGGGAAAGACGGATAGGAGGGTTACAGTACAGAATACTTAAGTATCTCATGTTATCAGTAACTGCCACAGCAGTTTGTCAGTAACAGCGAGCACCTGTCACTGCGCTCCCTGATGAATTAATTTCAAGTGTAATCAAAAGCAAATGCATATTTAATGACTTTTGGATTAAAGTAGTGGTTGGGTGTTTGTTTATGTGGGCGCTACAGTGTTTTGACATGCCAGAGCGAACATGTTCATGCACCATATTTTGTGTCGAGTGAGAAAATAGTACGATGAAAGTAAATCAGAAAAAGGACAGACAGTATTCAATCGGAATTGATGTTTTTCTTGTTTTTTTATATTGTGCCATGAGAGACCCCAACATAGACCGTAATACGTGACAATACTAATAAAACACTAAAAATGAGAATTGTAAGAAATCCATAGAGGCTAACATGCAATTGATTTCATTTTAAGTGTGCTTCAGAACCAATAAAGTCCTTATACCATCTACTTCAGTGGTTCTCAACCTGGGGGGCGGGGGGCGCCACAGATCGCAGGGGGGTGCCAGGCCTCAGATGATTTGAGGCCAAATATCATATTTAGACTTTTTTTTTTTTTACATATAAGGCAATACATGATTGTCACTAAAAGCCTTGTCTCTACATTACAATATTCAAGTTAGTATTAAAGGCATAAAAAGACAGAAATGTATAATTCTTTCTTTAATATAAATGTTTCTTCTGCCCATAAAGTGTCCAAACCAGGCTTGTCTGGATAAGCGCATTTTTAAAACATAGTCATTGTCCATGCCGGTTTCAGTTGGATTATTTGTCACAGTTGCTCCGATCAGATCGGTCTCCTCCATTTTGTAGATTATTTACGACTTTTTAATCCACATAAACACATCGGCAAAATCCGGCTTTGAGCAACAGTTTAATCCCTTTGTGAATTGTTTCCACTTGCGCCGTCCTTTCATTTCTTCATACAGCCGGAATCCAAATGAATTAATCCTGAGTCCAATAACCATCAAAGTCACTCCAATAGTGCTCCTTAATTACGCTTTCATCCTCCTTTAACAAAATACTTCACATTCTTCCAGTTTGTGACAGCAGTTGTAGCATTTTTGAGACTTTTAAACTTTAATTACCGCTGTTGTGCCCCCCCTCCCCCCCCCCCCCCATTGTGTGTGTGTCGGGGGGGGGCACAACTTCCAACAGGAGTCATTTGGGGGGGCTCTTGGGAAAAAAGGTTGGGCACCACTGATCTATTTCATGAAACACATACTGTCATGGCTGCACATGATGTTGCAGTCATTAACAGTGGTAGCTTTGACGTTGTTCATCTTTAATGGTTTCATGCTAGTAAGGTGTGATGGTACATATCTGTGGAAATTGTTGTCATTAAAGATTGGCTTGTTAATGGTTGGTTAGCTGTTTGGGTGGTGAGTCCACCTTTATTGTATCTAAACCTCTTTTTGGGAATTCAAGAAAGGCTTGCTCTCCCTTTCCAGTTCAAGAAAATCCGAATACACCCCCACAAGCTACAGAAAAGTACTAAGTCTGTCTATGTTTCATGCAGCCCTGTCTGTTCCCAATGGCTATTTGGTGCCTCTGCTAGTGTCAGAGATGCAAGATGGGGGTTTAAGAGTCCCTCTCTGTGTGTGAAGTCTACATAAAAACTCTCTGCAGTCATGGGTGTGTTGTAAAACCACCAAAGCTTTGTCATTCATATTATCAAACAGAAAGTGCCATTCCATTGGTTTCATAAGATGACTCCTGTGTTTTTCAAAAGAGAAACATGCAGACAAAGGGGGACAATTCAGAAGCACAGTCTTTGAGAAGTGCTAGGCTAAAAATACATTCGCCTCAACTCTGATTCTGAATCACAGTGAATAGACGATATTAAAGACCAATACATTTCCCTTAATCCATATTTCACGAGTCAACAAGTATTCAAAGAATGCCTACAAAACAATAGCTTATTGTTGCCTGGCTTCTAAAATGATCAATCGAAGTCATCCCACAAGGGAAGAAAGCTTTTTGTCAGATCCGCCACGTAGGATTAAAGAAAGTCTGATCTTAAAAACACTTGGGAAGAAAGCGGGATCTTAATTAAAAGTGACTATATTCAGATAAAGGAATAATAACGAGTCAGTACATCCAATCTTAAAATCAATGTTTCCCCCATTAAGACTTCCTATTAGCACATTCTCAAATTGAAACAAGAATATAATTCTCATTGTTAAAAAATAAAATTACATTCAACAAATAAACAACACAGAGGTTAATGAAGCTAAGATAATGTGTAAACATGCTTATTAATCATCCACCTTGTAATTCAATACCAGTTTTAATGTATTATGTCAGGGGGCATATTCATATTAATTGTGTCAAATGACCATGTATACTGCAACCACCATGTATAGAATAAAAGATTTCACCACGCTGAGGGTATTAAATCTGCAGTTTTTTCTTGGACAGAGCTTTGGTCAGAGCATTTGAGTGGTAAGGGTAAAACACAAACACAGTAAACTCCATGGGAACTGTGAGGGAGATATTTAAAGCCACCCTGTGCCTCGCAGCAGCTGTTCTCTGGTTGTTTACCTTTGCTGTCGCCTTCTTTTTATTTCAGTTCGGCAGTGAAAAGATGCATTTTATTTGAAAAGGGCAGCGTCTTTAATGATCACAAGTTCAGAGTCCACTAAACAGTCTGTGCAGCTCGTCTCCAGCCTGACTGCTGTAATGTTCGCTTCGCAGTCCTACATCAATCCCCTTTTGACCCTTACAGTCTCCCATCAGCCAACACTGGTCAGCTGTCCTTCCCTTACTTGGCAATCACTGTGCCAGGACCATTTCTTTTTTCTTTCAGTGGTAAAATGTCACTCTTAAGTCTGAACTGCAGTTTCTTTCTAATGCTCCAACTCCATTACTCCAGCCCTGACCACTGACCCAGACCAGGGATCATATCACAAGGACGTTTGTCGTTTATTTTGTACGTTCTAAACAGAGGAGTCACGTTCTCACTTCTTACAGAGTGTTTGACAAACTTTATATTTTAGAGTTGAAATATTCTTCTCATTTTCAGGTGTATATCAGTATTGTCTGCCTCTACTGGGACATGTCTCCATGCTTTAATGTTCAAAAAGCTCTTTATTTTTCTCATACTGCCTGTGCTGCAGCACCTCTTTTCAGCCCAGTCTGCTCTGATTGGTTAGCTGCCGGTTCTGTTGTGATTTATCAACTGCTTAGAGATGTCCCGCCCCTTAAGGCCCGGACACACCAAGCTGACACCAAAGAACTGACACAGCCGGACCCCGACTGTTGCGTTGCCTCACGTCTCTGCGTCTTGGCCATGTGTCGCACTGGAACACACCGCAAAGACTTCAGCCGACAGCCAAGAAGCACGTACGAACTGCGCATGCGTGAGTGGCAATAACTCTCCTAACCAGCAGGTGGCGGTAGTGTGTATTCGTCATTCAAAATAGGCAACAACCAGAAGACAGACTGTGTGATAACCGAGTGAAGAAGAACAGACTGCGTGATATAAACAAACAACAAATAACGTGTGCGTTCCATTTTCACTCTACAGCGAGAAGCTCACGGGGCTTTCCCGAACCTGTGTCGAGAGCTGGAGTTAAATGAAATCTCAGATTTGCTTTCTTAATAGTTTGTTTGGGTCCCTCACTTCCGTTTCGCCTCTCATGCACTGATTCGCTAGCTGAACAGCCAATCAGAGTGATTTCTTTTGCCGACTGCCTTTCCGCCGAAAAGGTGTCGGCACAGCTGAAAAGACACGACGGTGCGAGACACACCAATCTGAGTAGGGCGGGTCAACGCTCATCGTCGGCCAAAATCGGCTTGGTGTGTCCGGGCCTTTAGACTATCACATAAAATGTGTTGGAGTGCCAGCAAATAGAAGCGCAAGTGTGACATAGTGATGTCACTATGCTCCTGAAGTAAACAAAAAAGTCCAATGGAGGAGTTTCAGGCAGGGGGGGAGTGTGTTGGAGAGAAACTGCCTCTGGAGGGAACACAGGGATTTTAGCCTTTGCAGACCGTTTACATGCACTAAAACCTATAGAACACACTACAGGAGAGGCAAAACCCCAACATGCATAATAAGGCCTTTGAAATAATCACTTTACTTTTGTATTTCACCTATTCTTAATCCTTCTGAACTAAATATAGTCCTTACATATTGCTTTGTCCACATTGTTCTTTATTTATTTATAGCTGCCTAACCTCCTGCAGTCTTTGCTTGCTGGTTGGTCACATTTGCTTAATATGAATTTGAATGGGAAACCAACATTTTTATTTGTGCTACTTATTTACATTTAAATGAGAATGAATTAGGCATTTTAAAACAAAAATAGGGAAAAAGTATGAATAAAATAAATACCCCATTTATTTACATTCTTCCTGAGCTGTGTTGAATTCCTTTTCTGTTGTGTATTGACACTGGTTAATGACTTGAAGATTTGAATTGAAATGCTTATCCATTTATAAGGTTGTGTGTTCTCTTCTGCTCTGTGAGCACCGCTGCAAGGTTATGCATGTGTAACTTTGATGAGGTTCCCCTTCAACCAAGGACTCCCCTTTGTCATTAAGATAGATAACATCTATTCTGTGCATCGATGTGGCTACATTCATTTAAAGACTACTTTTGTTTCACCTCACAGACAGCAGAATCAATAACTAGCTTTGCCTATTTCTGCTTCATTTCATCTTAGCTGGTTTGGACCAACACAAGCCCAGAGCTGATGAAAGATGCTGCTACTGCATCTACTCTTATGTACCTTACAAATATGGTTTTATGTGAATATTACTAATGTTTTGATGTATTTTTATCATCAACAATTACTCTAAAGACACCAAACAACAATGTATTATTTGTGTTAAGTCGCAGTATGCCTCCACGCTATGGAACTCGACCGATCCTAATCCAAAAACTATTTAAAATGGCCATACTGTGTGAAATATTACCTTTTGCATCAAGTCAATTCTGAAACAACCCCACGACATAGCTTAGTGACGTTCAGACTTCATTCATTCAATATTTAAACCACATTTCTTGTAAGTGGAGGGAATAAATACAGTACATTTTCTGTACAAATTGGTCTTTCATGTCGATATTCAAGGGAGTTGCATACAGTGTATATATCCTTATGATCATTTAGAGTTTACAAACCAAGGTTACTTGAAAAGGCTATGGGAACAGAGTGGCATCATTACCTTCTGGGATGCCAGTGTTTTTTTTAAACCCCTTTCTGTGCTAGAGAAGACATATTTTTTTAAGAAACTGAACTGTTTTCAAAGTCTTTCAGTACTTCATTACACTATATTGAATTCATTCAAACATTTAATATGACCTTCCTTCAGATAAATATTTGTTTTGCTGCATAACCATTTTTAGCTTTTCTTTAGTCCTCTACAATTACCTAGTGGTGCAGGGATGACGTATTCACCCGGAAGTAAGCTGCGCATGGCTTCCCTCGACAAAAAAGCAATGAGATTTCTCCATAGGATTTTGGAAAATAGCTCGAAATAAGGTCGAACCTGTTTGAATGCACGCTTTATTCAGCCGAATAATCTCCACATGTCTACCCTACTTTGATCATTTTCAAATCATAAATCTAATTGCCAGAAGCAAAATGCTGATGTTATGCTATAAACGAGTACAGCCGAGTACAGCAGTGTCGCACAACTTCAACGTCACGCCAACTTAAGATCCTTATTCAAAAATACAGATTCAAAATTGTACAAGTTGAAGCATTTGTTTTTTGTTTGCAAGAGCGCAGGTACTTCCTTTCAAGCAGAACAGGGAAAACTAACTTAGAGGAGTGTTTACGTGTTCGGCGTAATGACGTACAACGTCCTCCACAACTGTAGTCCTATTCAGCCACTTGGTAACAACCATCGTTTTTCAGACACGTAGACTCTTCAGAAATCACCAGTGGGGTCACTGCTGATGTATTTAATGTCGTAGAACAAAACGTGATCCGTCTCTTCAATGTGTCTCAACCACAGACCTTATTTCCAGATATTTTCCCAAATCCTATGGAGAAATCCCATTGGCTCTGAGATGAGGGAACCGGTAGTGGTAAAATGCTAACTCACTTCCGGGTTGGACTCGTCACTGCACCACTCTATTACCTACTTTAAGACAATGTATGCCTCGTTGCAGCTCGGTGTACTTTTCAAGATGTAAAACAGCTGAACAGTCTTTCACTGTCCGTGCTGGTGCATTGAGTCTGACTGCAAGGAGCCTAACTAGAACAACATTAAACAGGCACACAATTGATGAAACACAACACCTTCCACTGCCATCGGCAATTTTATCTTAATTGCTTATAGACCAAAGGCAAGTCGAATAACGGACAGCACCAATGTTTGCCTGATAAATCAATGCATCCCTAATTTTTTTAAATAAAACATTTAGCTTAACCTCTTATTTGTCACATCCACATTGACCCTAATAAATGATTCAATAAACCTGAGTTATGTAGTTTGAGAATAAATTACTTTTGTAACAGCACCACTTGGTTGTTAAACGTCACGGTAGAAATAGGTGTGAGGGTCGAGATATCTACAGTATTTCTGCTGAATGAATCCTGCAATTGTCCCCCTGTCGTGGTCTCCAACCCGAGCGTACACATGTACTGACAAGATCCATATTCAAAGCACTGAATTGTAGAAGCATCTGAAATTGAAATGTCTGGTTGAAATACCCATGCCTTGAATTATAATGTGGAAATAGAAAAGACAAGCTATTGTGTCGCAGTATCTCGTGTTGACATTTGTGTGCATTGTGTTTACTGACTGTGTCAAATGCATTGATACCAGATTTGGTGAGTGTGAAAAGCATCGCATTTCCCGCATAAAATGGTCAAGCTTTTTTATCCTGTAGTGTATTGTAATTAGACTGCAGTCTCATTCTCCCACTCCTAATCAGTTATCTTTGGATCTGCTAATGTGGAGGTATCCTTCTCTTTTTTCCAGTGTATGTATGTGTGTGTTGTATAGCTGTAATCCAAAACAAGGCCTGATCAAATGAGAGGATAAAACCCAATTACCCAGTAGGCAGTCCTGAGTCATCTTCCATTTGTTCCAGCCATTTTCTCCTCTATCTCCTCCTCTTTATCTCGACTTGTATTACTCAAAGACCACCCCAGCTGATTGTAATCTGTAGGTGAAAAGAAATGAGATGAAAAAACGTGAAGAAGAAACTGAAGTGATAGAGTGAGCTAATCGATGCCAAGCGGCGCGCTCACAGGGATACTCTTTTCTCTCCTCAGTGCAATCTTCCAGTGCGATAGTGAAGTTTGTGTGTGTTGGGCATCTGAGGGGACCAATTAAGGGATGGCAGGGCAGGAGCCTGAACGCTGGCTCTCTAATAGCCTGCAGGCTGCAGCGACCTGATCCAGAGTCAGTCGATAACAGACCCCCTGCGCTCAGCCAATGAATGCCAACAATCAAAATAATTCTCTCAGTCAGAATGGAAAACATACTCTTGCATATTAAACACATTCTTTGTTTGTTTTTTTTAATATTTTGTCACAGCGACATATTTGCCAGTAAATGGATGTCATGGTGTATCAGAATATTGTATTAATCCTAGGTTTTGTGACAGTGAAAACTAGAGATGTCCCGATCCGATCACGTGATCGGGGATCGGAGCCGATCACGTGATTTTTAAAAGATCGGAATCGGGAGAAAAAGATCGGGGATCAGGAATCTTTTTTAAAAAAATGTATAATTTTTTTTAAAACAATTTTTATTTAATGTTACAAAACAAAAATGACCATGTTCACGTCTTAAAGTCATCCTGAGGCCTTAGTTTTGGTTTAAAATTACACAACATCATACGTACTGTATGTGTTGCTTCTTTTGGGCTTGTTTTCATAGACCTGGTTGCTTATTTCTCTCAAATCTGGCAACAAGCGAAGGCAGTGTAACAGCCAGATGCAATGTTTGCAAGAAGGAGGTTCCGCGTGGTGGAAAGAACTGAGCTACGTTCAACACGACCAATCTCTACGCCACCTGAGAAACAAACACCAACAACAACAACACGGGGAGTACACTAGGGCTGTACCCGAATATCCGAATATTCGTTCGTTGGAGTACTATTCGGGTTTCAATTTCGTTATTCGGAAATTCGTTTTGTTTGTTTTTTCATTTTTTTCCCCGTTTTTTTTTCAAATTGAATTTATTGAAATCTCCAATATCAACGTAAGAGCTTGTGCCTCTTCGGGGGGTGCTAACACTTAACCATAAATTAATTATCGTTTACTTTCTCCGTCTTTATTCTTTCACACACAGTGACGTCACGAGCTACCCACAATGCAACGCGCGCCATATATATATATAAATACGCCATTTTCCTGGAGGTGCAAATATCCTGGAGGTGCTAATATAAACAGCTAGCTAACGTAGCCAGGCAGAGCGCACTAGGTTTTTTTTTCTGAATTAACGACCGAAGAAATCGCTGCATGTCTTCGGATTACATCTCTGGACTTGAGGGGTGTGCTCTAGGTCGTTACCAGCGTAAACTAGAGCTGTGTGGGTTGTCGGATTGCCCTTACAGACTGCCTGCAGATGTATGCAAAACGACCCTCGAAAGTGGCCTTCGTCGATTTTGGCAGCATCTACGTCTAATTTCTGGAAACACCAGGTGAATACCCCACTTGTCACAATAATATTATCATGCCAATGCATATATGTGGTATTTTTTAGAGTTGACTAGATATTGATTAAGGCAATAGACTATGATATTCTGCTTGCACCTCATGTGAAATGGCGGATACCGGAAGTACGGTATCGCCCTCGGCCCAATACCCGTATGTGTGTGTGAAAGAATATGTAGATATTACTTTTCTCTGTTAATCTCCGTCACGTTGTTTCCAAAGCAACAAAAACTTCCTGTCAACAGCGCTACCTCTCCTTCAAAATAAAAGCATGTCCACAAATAGGAAGCCAAGCCAAATTACACTTAAGACATATACAACTGCAACGAAAGTAACAAACACAATGCGATATCCTTTTCAATTTCAAAGAACACAAATTGGGTTACATTAACAAATAACTATAAAACAACAATACTGTAGAATAACAAAATTAATGTCGTGAATACACCGAAACACACGTGTTGAAGTGGTTCTCTGCTGATTACTATTGAATTGTGTTACTCCAGTAAGATGGAAATATAATACTTTGTTTATTCATGTTATGTTGAGCTGCTGTTGTTCATTGCATTAATACTAGACTAGTTAGTCTTATGGCTAGAATTCTGCACTAAGCCACATTTTTATTTTATTATTTGTGACTGAATGTGAACTTGTGAAGCTGGTCAAGCTACCTCTTTCCAGTAGAGTTATTTTTGTTTTGTTACTGCACTATCTGCACTCAATTTGTTTACATGGTTATTTTGTGGTGGACCACTGATAAGCTTTATTTTGTTTTGATCCAATGCTGCTGTGAAAAAAAGAAGCTATATCCATGTTGGATAGAATGGATAGTTGGGTACTGTCATTTAAATAAAAAAAATAACCTTAAGGGACAATTTGAATGCTTTTTTCCTTTTTTTTCTCTTAATGCATTGCATAAAGATCGGATCGGGAAAAATCGGTATCGGCAGATTGTCAAAATCAAATGATCGGAATCGGATCGGGAGCAAAAAAAGGTGATCGGGATATCCCTAGTGAAAACCACATACATAGGACGTTAAAGTAAACATTTGAAATACGCCTATAGAATAAAAACATTTATATACACATTGGAAGTTAAAATAAAAATGTTCAATAAGCAGATACATTAAAATAGAATAAAAATATGTATACAAACATAGAAAGATTTATTAATAATGTGAAATAAAAAAAAAAAATGGTTCTCAGCAGGAAACCGATGGACTGTCCACTCCAAGTAGGGAATGAGTCCTTACCCCAAGTGAAGGAGTTCAAGTATCTCGGGGTCTTGTTCTCGAGTGAGGGAACAATGGAGCATGAGATGGGCCGGAGAATCGGAGCAGCGGGAGCGGTACTGCAGTCGCTTTACCGCACCGTTGTGACGAAAAGGGAGCTGAGCCAGAAGGCAAAGCTCTCTGTCTACCGGGCCATTTGCGTTCCTACCCTCACCTATGGTCATGAAGGATGGGTCATGACCGAAAGAACGAGATCGCGGAAACAAGCGGCCGAGATTGATTTTCTCCGCAGGGTGGCTGGCGTCTCCCTTAGGGATAAGGTGAGAAGTTCGGTCATCCGGGAGGGACTCGGAGTTGAGCCGCTCCTCCTTCGCGTCGAAAGGAGCCAGTTGAGGTGGTTCGGGCACCTAGTTAGGATGCCACCTGGGCGCCTCCCTAGGGAGGTGTTCCAGGCACGTCCAGCTGGGAAGAGACCAAGGGGTAGACCTAGGACCAGGTGGAGGGATTATATCTCTTCGCTGGCCTGGGAGCGCCTTGGGATCCCCCAGTCAGAGCTGGTTGATGTCGCCAGGGAAAAGAAAGTTTGGGGCTCTCTGCTGGAACTGCTACCCCCGCGACCCGACCACGGATAAGCGGGAGAAGATGGATGGATGGATGAAATAAAATAAAAAAACAATATTTATATAAACATAGGAAGTTAAAGTGAACATTTTCAATTGGCAAAACTAAATATTTATATAAACATAAAAATATGAAATAAGCAGATAAAAATAACTTGGATTACAAATATTTATATCAACGCAAGATGTTAAAGGTCCCATGACATGGTCATTTCTACTGATCATATTTCCATTGTTGAGGTCTACTAGAATAGATTTAAATTGTGCAATGTTCCAAACTCACATTGGTTTCTCATACAGCATCTCTGTATACAGGGGCGGATCTAGACAAATATCCATGGGGTGGCAAGAGGGTGGCAGGAGATTTTGAGGGGTGGCATCCCCTGACAGAAGTATATGCTGATTTAAATCGCAATCATATCAATCAATTAGGGGTGTAACGGTACACGTACCCGTACTGAAATTATTCGGTACGGGCCCTTCGGTTCGGTACACGTGTGTACCGAACCGAAGGGCCCGGCATACTATGAGAGCTGGTCACAGGGATGCGTTCAAATGTAGTCAGTAATTTGAGGAACTGTCGAAATGGCGAACGCAGATAAAGTTGAGCTGAAAATCCTCCAGCATCATTGAAGTCTCCTGTTTGGGAACATTTTGGTTTCGCAGTTACGTACAAGGATGACGGACAAAGACAGGTGGACCGAACCAAAGCTGTTTGTCGGTATTGTTCAACTAACATTGGTTACGCGGCTGGCAATACATCACACTCATTTGAAAAGGCATCACCGAACGTGAATATCACCGGTACCAAAAGAAAAAAGACTGAAGTGCAAACCCAACTCCCACTAGCATGTAAGCCTCCACCACTCGCAGAAAGTTCAGACCAAGCCAAAGCTATTACAAACGCCAAATATCCTTATGTTGCCATGTTAGCAAAGCGCTACCTGGCTGTATCTGCTACCTCTGTCCCTAGAGAGGGTGTTCTCCACAGCAGGAGACATAGTGCCAGCAGATCTGCCATTTCAGAAAGCAATGTGGACAAGTTCATCTTTCTTTAAACAACAAAATACAATGACAAGTAAGTCATAATGTCAAGCTGGCTGCTTAGGTACTAGTACAGTTCAAATACAGATTATTTCAGTTCATCGAAATGCTGCACCTTAATGTTTATTTTACTATATTTTGTATTTATTTGAATACATTAGTCACAGTTTAATAATAATAAAAAAAATGTTTTTAATGTTTTGTGATAATTTTTTCTGCTGTACCGAAAACGTACCGAACCGTGACCTAAAAACGAGGTACGTACCGAACCGAAATGTTTGTGAACCGTTACACCCCTACAATCAATGTTAACTTGGAAAGCCACAATATTAATATTTTAACTCAATCACATAGGTGATATTATTGTGGCACATCAGTAAAGCCTTACATATAAGGTGGCAGACGTAATTTAATTAATTTTAACTGAACAATAACTGAATGAGTTTGTCTCACTCTTAGACCAGCAGGGGAACCAAATATATACAGACTGCTGCAATAAGTACATTAATTAACTGTCTCATCGATGTTTGTCTGAATGAATATGATACTATTAACAATCATATTATCAGCTGTCAATCACTGTTAATAAATAATAATAATAATAGATTTAATTTGTTAGCGTTTTTACAGGTGCTCAAAGACGCTTTACAGATATAGTGAAGAACTGTTATGATTCACATATTCATTTATTATTGAATAAACTATATTTTTTGGAGGAGTTAATGATGAATGTTCATCAAGATGCTTGCTCACCCTCCTTCAAATTTGAAAAACAAGTAATTATATCATTATTGATATACAGTTACAACCTTGACTTTACATCAGAAAGAACAAACATTAAAGAAGTGACTAACTGCATCAGTTAGGGTTAAAAAACGTGTATTCAGCTAAAACATCTCTGCAGTTATTATCCAGTGGAAGGTCCTTACCTACTGGCCTAGTTAAATCAAAGTGGTTACTTTCTGTTGGCTGGGCAGTGTAGTTTTACACACCGGCTTATTTTACTTTCTCAGGACTTAAAACTGTTTTTTGGGGGCAGACCCCCTCAAAGAAAAAAATATATACACGCATACAAGGTCATCATCTTAACAGTTTGTTATTCTCATCGAGTCATCCGTGAGCAGAGCATCAAGTTGGCATGTCTATTACAGCTGAATGCGGCGATTACTATTTTGTTCAGCAAAACGCCTCACAAATGTATTAAGATCAACAGCTGTAGTGCGTTTTGATTCAATGCTGAGTGCAGCCAAACTGACAGTCTCTTCTCTCATTGTAGACCGCAACTACCTCATTCCTTCAGTGCTTGGGTCCGAAAGGCTTCTCGTTTTGCGCCGTACCGTTCAAATGAATTCGCCACCAATCATATTTCCACTCTCGCGCCAGTACCGGGGGAGGGGTTACATGATGTGCATCTTGTGCTGCATTCACTTGCACTCGGACATTAGAGACTTTCTCTCATAAATGTCCGATGAGCCACAACTTTTCTTTCAAAACAAAGATGCCAACTGGGGTGGCAGCTGGGGTGGCAGCTGGGGTGGCAGCTGGGGTGGCAAGGCTATTGTTTAGGGTGGCAGTTGCCACCCCATGCCACCCCGGTAGATCCGCCCCTGTCTGTATAGCACAGTATGTGTATTCACCAGGGGCCTCATTTATAAAGGGATATACGCTCAAAAAATGGCGTACGCCAGTTTCTACGCAATGTGTGCGATTTAATAAAATACTAACTTGACGGGAAAACGTGCGGTCCTCCACGCAAACTCTAACCCAGGGGTGCCCAACCTTTTTTTAACCGAGAGCTACTTTTAAAGTTGCCAGTCTGCCGAGATCTACCAGTCCAAATAGAGAGGCGTAGTTACTGACAGCCTACTACCAGGTAAATACACACTTCCACTTGTATAAAACTGACCTTTGTACAATGAATACTTCATAAAATACTGCAGATCCTTTATCTTACCTCTTTCTAATCTACACACATACAAGTATTCAACTGAAGTTACACAACAGTGTTGTTGATACAGAGTTGGTGTTTATTCACACGTCACTACAGTGGGTAATGTTTTCAAGAAACATTGAAAAGTGCTGCCACATATGACACAGGAAAAAAAGAAAAGACTCTGAACCCTTTCTTTGCCATTATATAAAAATAGTGTTGCTTCAAAAGTATAAATGAGGCTTACTAATAAGACAACTCAGATCTGAAGCTACACAGGAATCTGCTGCCAAAGTGCAATAAAAAAGACAAAATTAATAGAATCAAATCCTTTTTTTGTTGCATTTTAGTAGAGTATAAAAATAAATGCCTTTAAAATAGGATGCAAGCAACACTAGTTTCTTAACCTGAATTGATAATAGACTATAATCAATTTAAACAGAACGGATCTTAATGTTTGCATTCTTATACCATTGCGTACAATAATTGTAATGAATAAGTTTAAACAAACAAAAACTTACAGCTGATTAATAACGGTATCTAACTTGAGTTTTTATTATATCAAAAACCTGTTGAAATGCTACTGTTATTTTTACTGTCCCCAAAAAGCGCGTCGCAGCCTCCAGGAAAGCTTCTTTCACAACTTCGCCGTCTTTGAAAGACTTCATGTGTTTGGCAAGAACGTGACTGACACGATAAGATGCTCTGGTAGCAGCCTTGCTCTTGTTGTTGGGCCTGGTGGAAATGGACTGCTGTGCATTTAGCTGTCCTTTCAGGCCCCTCCCCTTTTGGGAGCGTTGGGCAGAATTAGGAGGGAATTCCGTCTCGTAGCGTTTGTGCACCGTTTTGAAATGCCGCTCCTAAATTACCCTTCTTCGATAAAGCCACGCTCACATTGCAGATGAGACAGATGGACTTTGAAGTGGAATAGATACACAAATAATCATCCTCCCACTCGGAGTGAAAATGATATATTTTGGGCTTTTTTGCTTCTGCCATAATTGCGGACTGTCACTCCTGTTGACACGGACAACGTCAGCGAAATAGTGCCCACTGCTCACCAGCCACGCCCCGACACATGGGGTCACGCCGGCCAATCACAAAGCTTTGATGCGTTCAAGTGCATTATTCTGGCACGGGAAGATTATGTTATACAACATTAACGATAAAACAGAATGTTATTGTTCTATTTTGAGACACATCTCGCGATCGACTGGGAATCTCCCTGCGATCGACCGGTCGATCGCGATCGACTGGTTGGGCACCCCTGCTCTAACCCATGCGTACGCACTAAGCACAACAACGGGAGAGACAAGAAACTGCGACACCGCGTTAGCAGAAGGAAGAATGGAGAGAAATATGTGGAAATAATACCATAAATAAAATGTTACCTCTCATTTATCATATGAAGAATTCATTTTCAAACATTGATTAAAGCCAATCTTAAAATGATTAAACAAACGCCTGTTTGAGACTCCTCAGTGCACACAAAAACATAACATGGAGAAATAAATAAATACGGATATGTTATTAAAACCACCTCGAATATGTTGTGTTAATGTTATGAAATGTTTTCTCATAAATGATGCGGTAAGCAGGAGGACATAATTACTTTAAACTGACGCCATTGCATTCCACAGGAGGTATGGAAGCTAAGAACACCATATGTGGTAAATTGTACAGCTAATATAACACAACACATTAGTTGTATTTCCTTTAACTGGTGGATATAGAGTTGCTGCGGGGGGAGGGGTTGCTGCACAGGCTGCAGTGGAGACGCTGCGCACAGCTGATCGACAGCTGGAACACAAACCACCAAATACAAAAACATAATTCAGATCCAGTCGTCATGACTCCACTCTGGAGGGATTCCCCGATCATTTCTTACAGTTTCTCATCAAGGGGGGGTCTCCTGTCCCCGGCACAAACACACTGCCTGAGGAAGGCTATGTGTATTGTTTTTGTCATTAACCTTTTTCGGGCCATTTATTTATTTATTTTGGTGACGATCCGACCTCCATGCTGCTACTCTGGTTCAAACTGCATCCACCAGACAATATGATTTATCTCCTCCTCCCCAAAATAACCAAAATCTGACACGGTGTGAGATGTCTTTTTTAGCTGTTCTGTCGTCATTTCCTGCGATCTTCTTCATAAAGTCAGTCAGAATGAATGAATGAATGGGCGTTTCTTTGACTATTTATAGGCAAATCTGGGCGTTACGTGAAGCCCGCAAAAGCTGCACCGCATTTCGAGTCAATTGTGATTTATAAAGGGAAACCGGCGTAGGAAGTGCTGTACGCACTTTCCTCGCCGATGCGCAATGTTTGGTGAATCGGAAAATGTCGGAACATTTCTGTACCTATTTTTTGGATTTCTACTACGTAAGCAACCTTCCCACGTGAATCCTACGCACGGCGTTATAAATGAGGCCCCAGGTATTCACTCTCTGTCCTAAACGACTTGTTGGAGCTCCTGCCCCCCCCGTCCCTGTGAGCCCAGTGTGCTCTGATTGGTCGGGACGTTGCGAGGCTCGCTGTGAGTTGCTGCGAGGAGCGGACAGGTTTCCGGGTCGGCGATACAGCAAGACACAGCGAAACTCATCCTGAGCACACAAACACTCACAGCCGAAGTAAAAACAATAAGTGTGGCTTGATATTAAGAAAGAAAAAGGTTTATAACGCTGTGAGAATGGGTCTGCTGTGGAGAGCATTTCTCCGCGATCCCAACTCGTCTATTACCAGCGTTCAGGGAGATATGCAAGTCAATGGGACTCCCTGTTAGTTAGCCAAGGGATCCTGGTGTGTGAGGTGCTCCGCGGATTGGTCCATTTGGGCCAATCCGGTCATTTGTTGTTGATGTGGGAGTTCACACGTCACAGAACCCAGGAAGCAAACAATGGAAAAAGAGAAATGTCCAACGAGGCGTTCTGGGGCAGCACAGACAGGTCTTCTCTGTATTAGAGTTTTACTCCCTACAGGGTGTACTTTGAGGGTTTGTGACTCTGCAGACCGTTCACATGCAGAAAAACCTTCATAACACAAGGGGACGGGTAATAACCGGAAAAGCATGACATGGGACCTTTAAGGTAAAAATATGCACAAAGCAGATCAAATAGAATGGGGAAAATATTGTTTGTATTAATAAAAGAAGATGAGTACAAATGTTCACATTTTACTCCAATGATAGAGACCTTTTCTGTATGCTAAGGCAGTCAGTGTCAGACATTGCACAGCGGACACTTGACCGTTGCAAAAGATTAGAGGATTTGCCATCTTTTTGAGCTTTAAGTACACTGTCTCTGAGCGTATAATGTGCCGCTGTGTGTGTGTCTATTTTTCTTTGTTAGGCTGGGTCTGCTTTATGACTTTGTTGTGTGTTGAATACAGTGTTTGGTGCAGCCCTCACACACTGAGAGAATGCACCGCTGACATTCAGCTGCTTCTCTGCTGACCTACAAGGTGTATGATAACCTACCAGAACAGCGGGTTTGTTTTTCAGGGCTAATGGAGAACACTCCCAAGGCAGAACATAAAGCAATGATGTTGTGACCCATCTCTAAGGGATTCTGTTCACTCTTAGCATCTCCTCTAGATGGGGTAGAGTCCATAATGTAATGTGAAGGGCTTCAATTTAATCAATAGCCATAGATATCGTTTACCCAGCTCTTCCAACGCTTTAAATGACTCGTCTACTTACAGTATGTTCCTTTTGTGCATCTGCAGTTCTACCTCATATGACCCAGGCAATCTTCGGCAAGATGACTGAATTATCTTCTCATGTTAACAATATATCTATGAGATTCTGATTTACGAGTGCCTTTCTGGGACTCAGGCCTGAGGCACGACAAGGACTCTGGGAAGTCATTCTTGCTCGTATTACCACTCCATAATACAGATTATAGAGTAAAGAGCACAAAAGAGTCATCTTTAACTACAAAATAACCAAAAATATAAAAAATATATATGTTTGTATATTCAAAGATAATGCCTGTCTATTTCCTGTGTCTAAAGAGTCAAGATAGCGATATCATCTTGTATATCATATTATCTGTTGGTCTCTTTCCATGACTTTCGTCCAACACATCTTGAAACGTCCTGTCTGCGTTGTTGTGACCTTAGTTATAAACATTTCATTCTCCCCTGAAGATGAACCACAGCCCTGACTTTCTTATTTTAGGACTTGGATGTTTTAATGAGGATTGTTCTTTCTCTTTAAAGAATATCTTGAGACTTAAAAACATTAAGAACACTGTTTGCTGTTTATTGTCTTCAGTTGAAGTTATTTTCCACAAACACAGGTATATGCTATGGCAGTATGCTCATGTTTGCCCATATCCATATATCCATTTTGACAGTCATTTTTCCCAGAAGCACTATTCATGGTCCAGAGCTTACAACTGTCTAATCATTTCCCACATTGTAATTTGTTGCCCGTGCGTATTGTGTAATATAATATATAGTATAATACATTTGGAAGCTCTGGTTTCATTGGGCTTGAGAGAAGCACGGGGGAATATAGACTATACTTTAAAGCTATGTTGTTAACTGTGAGGAGAAATTGTCTTCCTTACTTACCGAGATTATGAAAAACAGCTTGTGCACAAATCTAATAGAAATTCACATTTTACAAAAGCTTCCTTGTTCTAAAGCAGTGCAGAATAAAAATTAAATGTGTACAGGCAGGCTTTCTATTTTATGCCTTACATTAAATTAATGATTACATATGCTACACAGTGATTGCCAAGATACTATATAAATGTATTTATATTGGATTGTGTCTGACTGCCTGTGCCTTTGTGTGTGATTGGGCGATTCTCTCCAGTGTACTTTATGGAGGCCAATACATCTCATGTGGTCTAATGGTGGTTGTAGATGCTATTGATTTTTCTGCATCTGTTTGTTATGGCCTTTCCATCCTATATCATTACCCATTCTTCTCAATTCATCTCTCTTTCATCTCTTGAAAATGGGTTCAGACTGTAGGTCAAAATACCTTTTTGTTTCTTTCTTAATGCTTTATCACCATTGAGCAAATGCAAGATGCTGCACATATTAATGTTTATCGGGCAGTCTGTGCAGTGTTGATTTACTGAATCAGCTAGATTTGACAGTGTGTGTATAACAGTACAAAGTGAGAACGTCGGTTGTCAAGTGATCACCAGACTTTTTGTTTACCACCATTCTTCATCTTTGCCCCACCTGCTGTGTTTCTTTCTATCCGTTATTCATTCCTTCATTTACTTCCCCAACTTGTGACATAATATTGTATACTTACTTTACAATGCTTCACCAGAGCTGGCTTTTATTATGTGTTTTTTTATTATAATGCGCCCCACATGATTAAAGTGCTAATGGCCTGAGACGAGTGTCTTGTTGTAGGGAGAGGCCTGCTGCCCTGTGGCTCTGTGCTTCATCTCTACGCTCTACAGTGTTTCAGAGTATTTCTTAAAGCGGAGAGTTGGAGATATACAGCTCAATATTGTAGTTTAACAGCATTCATTTATAAATTGTTGTATACTACAGTTTCTATCGTACAAGTTTGTCTAAGTGAGGGCAAATTAACATTGTATTTCTCTTTTTTTTCCTACCGAGAGAGCATAGTCATTACTCTCAAATAAAGACTAGTAGTCCGATAGAATTAAACCCAATTTGTTTTATGCATTTGTACAGATGACAAACCCTTCCTTTTTGAATGGTTTTGTAGTGAGGACAGTTTCCAAAGAAAAGTTCTCAAAATACAGTCCTTCTAAGACTTATTTTACACATACAGTTTTTCCTTCAGTTGGGTTGAGATTGGAGCCTTTGGAAATAGTATATTTGGATGCATTAGATTTATTTAAACATCTTTATCGAAGGGCCTATTATATAGCAGCATTGGTGTGTAACCATTATATAAATGTAGCCTTATTTTTTAAATATGCCCACAGGAACAGGCTGTATGGTAGTTCAGTCCTTTTACTTCCAAACAAAGACATTGTCAACTAGGAAACAATATTAGTTGGAGTTGCTATAGAGTGGTGCAGTGACGCATCCTAAAACCCGGAAGTTAGCTGTGCATGGGTTCCCTCGACAAAAAAGCAATGGGATTTCTCCATAGGGTTTGGGAAAATAGCTCGAAATAATATCTGTGGGAAACTAACCTGTTTGATAAATGCACATTTTGTTCAGCCGGATAATCTCCACATGTCTGAAAACGTGATCCGTCTCTTAAATGTGTGTCAACCACATTTCCAGCTATTTTCCCAAATCCTATGGAGAAATCCCATTGGCTCTGAGATGAAGGAACCGGTAATGGTAAAATGCTAACTCACTTCCTGTTTTAGGACGCGTCACTGCACCACTCTATTGAGTTGGAACACGCTCAACATACAATAGGACATGTGTTTGTATGGCTATTTACTGTAATATTATAGAGAGCAAAACATGCAATTATTTGCTTTCATGTATTTCACACAGGAAATCACAAGGGATGTAACGATACCCAAAACTCACGGTACGATAATATCGCGATAAAAAGTCCACGGTACGATATTTATTGCGATATTGAAAAAATAAAGAAAACATTTTTTTTTTTTTTACTTCTATTTTTTTTTCATTCAATAATAAATCTGATTTGTACAGCATTTTAGTAGGATAGTAGTATGTTAAAGTGTCAACAATATAATAATCAGACCCTGCAATAGAATAAATCAAGTTTCACTTTAGTTTTTCAAGTAACTCAACTCTAACTCACTCACTCAGCATCATCAAGGTTATCTTTTAGGAATATGAGCATGTCCACATTTCCAGGTAGAAGCTGGGATGTTTGGGCGTTTGCAAAATCCCCTGCTGTGGAAACAACTCTCTTGCTTGGTACTGATGTTGCTGGGACAGAGAGATATGCTTTGGCCATGGGTGACAGCAGTGGGTCAAACTGTGCATTGTCTCTCCACCACTTCAAAAACAATACAGTTTTTGCCAAGAAGGTGAGGCTTATTGACAGAGATATAAATATACTGTTGGTACTTGTCAATGTCTCTAGGTATGTACATGTAGCCCTGTAAATACGATGTCCTTTATTGTTATCTGTTGTTTTATGTTCATGTTGTAACCTACTTGCTGCCGTGTTGGACAGGTCTCCCTTGAAAAAGAGATCGATGATCTCAATGGGACCATCTGGTTAAATAAAGATTATTTAAAAAAAAAAAAAAATTGCGGTACATTTTGTCAGTCTCATGACGGTATTGAGACATGTATTTACCGCGATATCCGATATATCGTTACATCCCTAGAAATCACAGAAAGAAATAGACCCATAACACATTAAAATTCAGATGTTTCATTCCCTTCTACTGTTAAATGTGTTTTCTTAATATCGCAGCTACAGTTGGGTGTTTGACCTTCACTGTGCTGAATGGGTTGAAAGTGGATGTTTGTGCAGATGCTGACACTGGAAGGATGTTTCGTGGAATATTTTACTGAAATTTGAAGCCATACACTGGAAATACAATATCTACATTTTTCAATTATGTATTTGTTTTTAAGAAGTATTTATGACATTTGAAAAAATATTTTCAAAGATAATTTGTATATGTTCTGATTAAAGTCATTTTTAATGACTCTGTTGTCTTCATGTCAAAATGATGCATTTAATGCATAGCCTGTGGATAGATGTACACCATTCGTCCACTGTGAACTTACAAGGTTTGTAAGTTATCAAATGCAACCAAACATAGTGATGAAAAACTGTATCACATATGTACGAGAACATAACCTGAAAATATAATTAAATATATGACCAAAAATATTTACGCGTGTTTTCAAAAACGACTTCCAAAACATTTAACATGTCCACAAATTATGCCAGCATGATAAAATAGTAAATAACATATTGCTATTTTATTTAGAACTGCCAAAATCATGCACCACCTCATAAATTAGCGAAGACTTGCCTGAAACGTCCCCGTTCTCTTAGCACCTCCCTGCTCTTCTCTGGAGCTTATGCAGATGTTGTTAAAAACAGATGGCAGCGAGGGGATGTGTAACTGCAAACGTGTTGTCATCCTTCAAATCTGGCTGAGGGCGAGAGCTGCTGGCAAGTCAAACAGCAGAGCTCATGTCTAAGTCATCATCTCACATCTGAGCTGCTAATAATAATAACCAGCGAACATGGATCAATCTGTGGCAACTGGATCTTTCCTCATTTCACCTCCTCTTGAGGACGTGTCTTTGCTCATTATGAGGCTGACATTGATTACAAGCAGCGTAGAGCAGAGGCAAGGCGGTCATTATGAATTCTTTTTCATCATGGCCACACCTTATTTTGCATGGTTGGTGCTTTGACGTTTTCTTTTCAGGATTGAGGAAGCTACTATGCATGCAGAACAAACTCAATGCTTTGTCAGAGCCTCAGATTCTAGTTTCTTCCACTGGACTGAGAGCAGGTCATTAAACAACTCCAATTTGATAACTTTTCCCTTCCACTTATATATTCATAGAGAGCCTCACATCACTATTTAAAGGAAAGCATCTGTATATAACATGAATCCATCTGGCTGCATTGGTCCTTAAGAGCTTCTGAGCTTCTATCCAAAGGGGGTTTAAGTCTTTTTGAATTAATGTAGATGAAGTGTTTTCATCATCCAGGCAGGACTACAGCCTATGTTTCAGTTTGCACAATTGTGGCAGTATTTACTGAGTTTAGAAGTCATTTTACCCAAGTTCTTGGACGGACTACTATTGTAGAAAAGGGTAGTTGGGTGTATTACCTAAAAAGAAGCCAGCAATTTGGACGGACTCCTAGCAAATTGTAGAGGGAGTACTGCTGAGCAAAATGTTCTGTTTTTTAGTTTCAGGTTACATATTTAAGAAAAGCATCTTAGTATACTAAGTTAAAGTGTACTGTGGTTCCTGCTAACACCTCTAGAGGCCTCCTTCCCTGTGCTTTGATACACTCAGCCTTACACGCAAAGAGGACTCATACAGACATACGTTTCACAGGCAATTTAGTAAGAAATTACAACTTGTTACAGGCCTTGTTACGGCCCTGGCAGGGGAAGCAAGTGTGACTGACACAACAACTACATGTACGTACTCTCAGAACAAAGTTTATTGCAAATAAGTAAAATAAAGATTGATAAACGAATCAGAAATATTGGCTGTTCAAAAGGCTGCTGACACACGCCGCTGTAGTTGACAGAGAGAGTGTGGGTGGACCTGGCGGGGCTTTGAATGGCTGGCCAACAGGTGCCAGGAAATAAAGGGCTGATGGAAGGAGCGCTTCCAGGTTGCCTGAAAAACAAGAGGTATAACAGCAGAGCAGCTCCAGCCATAACAGGCCTGCAGTGGGGCTGTAGGCAGGAGGCAGCCAACAGGATACTGGCAGGAAGCTGTAGTAGGAATACCTTATAGGGACATAATAAGACGAGGAACAGGTGTGCAGGCAGGTGGCTGATCTGAAGACTGTCAGGGTGGGAAAACAGAACAGGGCCGACAAGTGGGCACGGGAGGAAGTGACAGATTCCTGTGGGAATGGGGACAGGGAAGGCAGCATTAACATGACACTTCTGAATGAGACACACTAATGTGCAAATGTAATGCAGTTCATCCAAAGCAACATGTCAGAGGATGAAGGGAGCATTAACCTCACTCAATGAACACCATTCATTGTTTTTGTTCTTCATCCTAAATTGGACACTTTTGTTGAAGTTTTATGATGTATATTTGCAATCAAATAAAATGTTTGATGCATTGCAGAAATTCTAAGAAATGTAGCTAATTTCTACAAAAATAATAAATACTGTAATTGTTCTTCCATTGCAGGCAGCACACAACGGTATTTATAAAATGTATAAATAAAAAGGCAGAGGCCCAGATTCCTCTGCTGATCCTTTACCTTTTATCCCAAGGCATAGTTGATCAATAATCGTTGGATCAATTTCATACTGTAATTAGGCTAACTCTATATGTCTTGAGTAGTTGAATATTATGAAATTGTATTTTCTGTGTTTTGAAGAGAGTAATGAATGTTAATAATATAATATGCATACATAATATGCAGAGGCATTTATATTTAGATGATCATTTCTACCTCACCTTCTTTTGTGCTTATCCTGTCAGATCCAGTCCTGTTATATCAGACATCATTTTCCAGACATATGTATGAACTTTAAATTCACAGAAATGTATGCCTAAAAGCTTTGATCCGCCTGCTCTTTATTTCCCTCCCTCTCGCTCCTCAGCAGGAAGCAGAGCATTAACCTTTTGCTAGTGTTTCTAAAATGAGGACTGCGGCGGTGGGATTCTTGTACCCCTATAATACATCCACAATCTCCAATGTCTCTGCTTCTTGCCCCTGTGAACCTCCGTATCCATGCAGAAATCAGGGCTCAGTAAAGGGGACTGTCTTTGATCAAGAGTACCATTAATGGTAAACATGATGCAGACGGCTTTGAGCCCACCAGAGGAAGGGGACATATTAAAACAGCGTTCAGAGGTTTCACTGTTTCTCAAATTGGACCTTCAACTCAATGAACTTATTTGGAGCACATTGTATAATCCCTTTTAGACTAATTAATTGCTTTGGAAAATAACTACTTTAATTCTTGTCACTTATTTGCTCTTGCATTTATAATGGTTTAATTAAGTATACTAAATTAAGTCATATCCGGCTTTAGGCTTCTAACTACATTTGCTTAGGATTGGGAAAGTGAGAGGCAACTCCACTTTCTCTCCTCTAACTAAAAGCTAGTGTTTTTGCTGACTTGAAGTACAGAGATGACTCCAGTGCCCTTTTTTTTCTTCTTCACACATTTACAATCTATACGCTCCCCCACTGCTCGGTGCTCATGGGGATCATTCTTATGCAAGTTGGAATGAGGCTGTCCCTGTAAAAAACAACAACTTCTTACTGTAAGTGTAATGGAAAACAACACCACTCCTTCTAGGCTCTAACATATTTTTAATTACATTGATCCAGGAAACAACCCGCAAGGAGAACAACGGCATCAGTCGTTTCAGCAAAACAACATATTTGGGATAAATAAGACCTATATTGGTTACATCAATTAGGATGGAGTAAATGTAGCCGAGTTACATTGTTGTTTAGCGACTCGGCCCTGTGTAGGAAGGAGGCTGGGAAGGATGTGTCAAAAACATCTTTAACACTAGAAACGTCTCTCCTGTTCACAACCAACACGAGACATGTTTGATTTTGAGATGGACCATAATTGTTCCAAAATCTTTACAATTTATTTTTCTCTTGTAACCATGAGAACAAATAAATAAAAGTTGTGTTAATATGAGATTATTATTAGCTGTTATTATGACATGATAGTTAAGGGAGGGATATGTTGTCTGCCCCCCCGCTCTAACTAATTTAGTTATTTGTATTGAATTAGTTGAATAATAATAATAAAAAGTAACTAAGCGCCCTTAATCTTGGAGAAGTAGCCGAGTTTACCTCCTAACCTTGAACCAGCGACTCATTAAAGGTTTTTATTTCCCATCATGGATTTGTAACAGTTTTGCAAAGCCCAGACAGATGATGTTTTCCTGCCGATAGTGGTGTCAGATCAAAAAAGGGGCACGAACAAACAACACGTTTGTGGTTTAATTTGTTAGGCATTTTTATATCGACAGTTTGCATCAATCTTAGTTATATTTCCCCATATCCTGACAGGCCGTACGCATCATTACCTTCCACTTGTCTAAGAAATGTTACACATGCTCTTGCACCTCAGCCTTTTTTGTATTTCTGGTAGACGTCTCCCTTCTGAGATTGCTCTAAAATTGTTGCATCAACCCGTTCCTTGTACTCGCAGGGGGAGTGGTAGTAAGAAGAAAACAGTGATTTCTTCTTGTAAAGAGTAAGTCAGAGCTCAGTAAACGTCTTGCTGCTGCATTGCAGCATCGACTGTAGAGCCGTAGCTGGTGGAGGAACTGATATCTAACCACCTTATTTAATCCTTTTCTTGGTGAATGTTTATTCATGATTATGCATACCCTGGCCCTTGGAAAAATATTCAGCTTTGTGCTAAGATTGAAAGTAATGTCACTGTAGTGTGACTGTCTCAGTAGTTTCATACCAAGTGTATTTAGCCGCCACAGGAGACCATATGCTATTTAATGAAAAGTAGCATGGTCCAGATTTAGGACGAGGGTCCCATCGCTGGGTAATTGCCTCTGAAACCCTGATGAACCACCAATGAATTATATGCAGTTATAAAGTCTCATTTGGAATAGAAATGAAGCAAATTGGGATCATAAGTATGTCATGGATGATGGTACACTAATATTTTATCCGAGATAAAAAGATGAAATGATGAATCTCCGCCATCTGCTCTCTCTTATTGTGGACCTGTGACACACATTAGAACACTGATGTGTAGTGATGTGTGGAGCTCAGCCTAACCTTTGGGGAAAGGCTAAGAATAAACACTTCAATAAACCTGTTGTGATGGCCGCTAGCTGTTGCTACCTGGACCTTCAGACAGTGCACCGGCGTGGAAAGGTCACTTGTCCCAAACATATGGGTAATTGGGCCTAAAATACCACCTGGCATGTTTTCTTTCCAGGAGGTGCACTGGACTCAGCCATTATCATATAGACAGGGAAGTATGTTCTGTAGGAACATATAACAGTCAAATGTATGCCCAGCAAATGTATCTTATGAGATATTATTGCTTATGAGATAGTAATTTGTAGCACCAAAGTATTACATTTGTAGACATTTAGAAATGTGTTTAAGTGTATGTTTTTTATGGGCTTTAATATATGTAAGTCAAATATTTATTCTTAGACTATAGACAATAAGTTATTCATTAACAATTCTTACATATCATAATTTGAAACTACTGGAATATAAGATATAAATGATGATGGTCTGTGCAGTTTGTCATCGAAAAACCAATATGTTCTTCATATTCAAAAACCTCCACAATGTAAAATCAATTACCTTCCTAAAAGCTGCATTCATAGCGAGAAACACAGCATAGGGAAATGTCATCAGGAAGAGCAGAAATGAATGTCAGTACGCTCAGGGCTCGTTTCATGATTGAATGCCTCCTGACAGATGGCATCCTTTCCTGTGTTTGTCATTGCAGTCATCGTGGTCAATTCTTAGAAAACGTTCTATTGATTTTCGCACATGTATCTCAACGTCAGGACGTTAGTGGGAGGTTCCAATGTTTGCAAAGGGAATGATTTCCTTCTGTCAGTGGAGAAGGACATCAATATCAGTCATTGCAGTCTCAAACGCTTGAGTGTAGCCTCGGAAGTGAAAAAAGGTCTCTCTCTTTGTGTGTTTTATTCACACATTGTATTTTTAGACTGAACTTGAATCACAAACTAAACTCTGCTTTTTAAATGTATTTCCCGGAAAACGGGCAACACATTTTGACTGAAAAGCAGCAATTGACTTTACTATTGGACAAAAAGGATTGGTGTTTTTTTGTGTGATTACATTAACTTATTTAAGACAGAAACACAGAACAACATGGTATATAATACACATACATATAAATACAACGTAAACATAACATACAGCTCCCTTAGAAACAAAACAGAAAGGGAAAAAAACTTTTACACCAAAACCACCCTCCCTACTGGGTCAAGTGCCAATAGGTCATGAGTTGCATAAAGTTACACATACTCACACAAAAACATTTGAAAGGAAAAAGAAATGGTAGCCAATTTCTCAATGCAGCTGCATGCCACACATTCAAATGTTTCCGGCAGCTATCGTACAAAGGAATAAGTCGTAGCAATGTCACACAGATGCCTTTTTATTTATGTATTATCTTCGAATGCCAAAGTTTGTACTAGTTTTTGTTAAATGTTTGTAGATATGACGCAGGGTGTACTTTTATTACAGATTTGTCTGTGTTGTTTTTAGAATGTGTGTCAGGATGGATCCATTGTCTTTTTATCTGCAACCTAAATCTACGGGTACACATAAATAACCTGAACATTAGCCTCTTTGGCCCCATTGAACCCGGGTTGTATGAAAGTTAAAACCCAATGTTTATTTGGCACATTTTCTAGCGCACCGCAACAACTTTCTAAGCAGCCGTGAGACATTAAATAACTATATGTTTCTGATATTTAGGGTTCTGAAGTGAAGAGATGTCATTCAGCAGGTGTTGATAGGGTCGCAGGCTTATATTGTTGGAATACGTTTTATTTTCAAGTTGATGCTGCACTGCATACTGTATATTAACACATTTAATAAGTGCAACTGACTAAAGGAAAAAAAACCTTCAGTATAATAATATTTGAATTTGTTTATTGAATGTTTCTTTAATATCTTCATATCTTACCAGATTAATTCCCGAAGCACATATTACAGTTGGAGTTTCTTACCTACATTACATTATTAAATATTGTCTTCAGATTTCCATTTACAACAAAGCTTTCTAGTTTCATTACTCTTGATGTTATTCACTCTTGTGGAGGTGGGAAATTGCTGTTCACTCAGAAATGCCAACGCCGAGGGGAGTTGGTAAGCTCTGATCTCCGTTAAGGGCGCACATTGATCTGACCCGTGCTTGTGATTCCCTGTGGACCAACCACACACAACCCCCCTCCCACTGCTGGCTGATGAGTGTGGGAGACCACGAGCTGCCCTCTGCATTCTCCGCTTTTCCTCCTCCTGTATTTGTTGTCTTACTTTTGCGATGATGAGTAAGGGCTCTGTCCTGCAGGCATTTCACTGGCAGCCCTCTACACCTCTCCCTGCCTGCTTCTCTCCTTCTGTTCTTTTTTTTTAAAACACCAGTGTCAAAGTTCTCAGCTCTCATCTCTAGGCAGGTTTGCACTTTGTCTTAATTTGAGCGCTGTTGTTTTCATCCTGCCATTTGAGCAACCGCAGAGAGCAAAGAGCAGCTTTGTAGATTTCTGCGATGTACTCCTACACCATGGAGAAACTAATTCCTCTGGTTTGAAGTCTTGTTTATTGGTTAGAGTTGTTTCAGGACCTGGTGGAGAAAGACGGGGGATTGGGTAACTTTTCAAAAGTCTCTGTCAGCAGCCCTGTGGAAATGAAAAACTGGGAGATTGAAGTAGTTGCTCAGTCACTTCTGTACCTGAAAAATGATTCTCATTTGTATTTATGTTCATTAATATTCTGCTTCTATGAGTAGTCCTGTGGCATTTTATACATGCTGAATGAGGGTGTAATTATGCTTCCTATCAAAACATTTGGGTAGGATATAGCTTGTAAAAAGTTTCTGTGAGCTCAATGAATATATACAAGAAGTCATCGTAAGTAACTGTACCATAGAATTAATCATACATGTGCATGACTGAGTCGACTTACAGGTACTGTAGGTTCCCAAAGATAAATAATTGTTTTTATTGTTATTATTCAAGAAGGAACATCTGAAAAGCAATGTCTTCTTAGTTAAGCTTTTTCCTAATCCCACACATTCATTCAAAGTAAACACGTGCTGATAATAATTCAGTATTTTACAAGTGTCAGGGTTAACAAAATAATAGCCACAATTTGAGTTGTGCAGTGTACTGCTCTAAAAGTGCACTGTGTGTTTGTTACAGACTGTTTGCTTTCTGTTCAAGGAGACACTGTTATAGGCGTCCCTGCGGTATCTCTGACTCTCCTGAATAACACTTTGGTTTTGTGTATGATCTCTAAGTATATTCTAGTGAGACTGTAGGCCCGTCTCAGTTTGGCATTGAAATGCTTGAGTTCTGCGCAACTTGCCGAAAGTATTTTTATTTATAAATGCTCACCATACTGACTTTCTTTCTCAATGCATCTTACCTATAATTATGACACGTCTATTATTCACCACCCCTGCTCTCTCCTGCAGCATCACACTGAACACATGGGAAGCATTTCATGTTTTAGGGTCGACTCTTAAACATGCGAAACAACTGGTTCGATAATAAAATCCTAACCCAAAATTTGAATTATACTTATGTCATCATCCTCATTAAATCAGTGTTTGACAAGTTGTAGAGCTAAACCTAAGTTGAATATATTATTGGTCCTAATTATGGTTATATTCATGTATTTTGAAAATGCATCTGAAATTTAAATACATATAATCGCAATTCATTCAAAAAACATTATAAAAAACAAATACAACATCATATTTAAATGAATTGTGTCAGCTATTACTTATAACTTTTACCACAAACATGAAACTTGACTTGAAGAAAGTAGTAAAAAAATGTCTGATGGAATGAATTGACTCAAATCTGCCTCATGGCCTTACGTCTTGATGATTGAAACTAAGAACATGGAAGTGTCTATACGTTAAATACATGATAACAGAATATGGGAACTGGAAGACTTACATTTAAAAAAATTAATTAATTCAAAATTCAATAACCCAGTTGTGCAACAACCATTAGTTCTGCTCCAACAATCTCCGAGTTTAAGTGATTCATTGGGACAAAAAAGAGGCGTTCAGCCTTGGGAAACACTGGCTTGCTGTAAAACACGTTTTGCACTCAACACAAACTCATTGGCTTTCCTTATCTTAGCATTACACTGGATGTTGTGCTAAAATCACAGCCTCTCATTGCTTTATACAAGTGGGCTCAGACAGAGTAACCTTCATGTTTAAACTGGTGAAATGCTGATCAGAGCAGACACACTTTATGGTGAGGAAATACTGCTTTCATTTCATATTCCAGTAATCATCTCCATATTAGTCTTGAGTGTTCCCAATAAAACACAGACCATGGGTTTTGCTGACAGCCTTTCTCTCACCAAACGCCAACAAGAACAGACCATCTTAAGTCCTCTGATCTTCAACCCATTGAATCCAATCCAATTCCAACATGTCAGTGTATCTGTTACGCTGTTAAGCTTGATGTTAATGCGCATGTAATGACTGCTTGCTTATTTTAACTCCTTTATTCTTGGATTTCTCCCTGTTGGTAGCATTTTTGTTCTGTGTATTTAGAACTTTCGGGCTCATAATAATAATAAATGTAATTTATACAGCACTTTTCAAGACAGCACACACAAAGACGCTTGTATACCTATATATACAGTATCTTACTTTACAGTTTTAGCATCCTCAAATTAGGTAATTAGCACTTAATGTAGTAGCTGAGGCTAATATTAATGTCATGATTATGCAGATATTGTATTGTAAAAAATAAATTTGAGTCATGTCACAGCAATACAACGAATAGTTGTTGAGACAATTTAGACCAGTGGTGACCGACTAATAGACCGCCGGAATTTCCATCCAGAGAGCCACATGGTTAGCATGGATTGATCAAATGTGTAACATACTTGGATTACGTATAGATACATAGGCCTACATAGAATTGTTTTTAATTTCTTCATCTCAAGCTGTTTGTCACATTTCACTCTCTGCTTTCGATCTGTGAAAAATAGATTTAGATGTTTGCAAACTGATGTAAACAAAAACATGTGTGATAAGCTAAGTGCTAATTAATATTAGCACTGTCTAATTTCAGTAGAAAGATGCCAAAGAGTTACAAGGTGCCAGACCTAATGGAATAGCTCTTTCAATGAGGAGGTAAAACTTGTGATATTCAGTTTGTAATGTTAATTTGGTTGTCTTGTTAGTGGAAATAAAACACAGTGTACATTAGGGATGTAACGATATACCGAATATCGCGGTATCGCGGTAAATACACGTCCTAATACCGTCGTGAGACTGACAAAACACTTTTTTTTGTTTTAAACCTTTATTTAACCAGATGGTCCCATTGAGATCATCGATCTCTTTTTCAAGAGAGACCTGTCCAACATGGCAGCAAGTAGGTTACAACATGAACATAAAACAACAGATAACACAAAAGGACATCGTATTTACAGGGCTACATGTAGCCTACATACCTAGAGACATTGACAAGTACCAACAGTATATTTATATCTCTGTCAATAAGCCTCACCTTCTTGGCAACAACTGTATTTTTTTTGAAGTGGTGGAGAGACAATGCACAGTTTGACCCACTGCTGTCACCCATGGCCAAAGCATATCTCTCCGTCCCACAGAGGTGGCGTTAGACTTTTTCGCTGTCCGTCATTTTGACAGACAGGATCGTAAAATATCCGTCATGTCCCTTATTACCCGTCGGGTCTGAACAGTTCACGAGAGAGCACGCTCGTGAACTGTCAACGGGGGGGGGGGCGTGTGTCCATGCACCTCGCGGGAGCGCGCACAGCGTAAAGCAAAACCTCCCAGACATGTGTTGATCTGTACGGTTTGGAAACTATATCATTTCCTTTTGGAGGGCATGCATAACACGGCATAGCACCAGAGCCTCGCTGCGGGGAAACGTTGGCGCTGTTCCGAGTTTGTTCTAATCTGTCTGATTGCTTTCAGATTTTTCAGTCATTGATAAATAAAATATTCGGTTAACGCGACCACTGCTGTCCCAGCAACATCAGTGCCAAGCGAGAGAGTTTTTTCCAGAGCAGGGGATATTGTAAATGCCCAAACATCCCAGCTTATAAATACCTGGAAATGTGGACATTCTCATATTCCTAACCTGTCTGATGATGCCGAGTGAGTGACTTAGTGAGTTTGAGTTGAGTTACTTGAAAAACTAAAGTGAAACTTGATTTATTTTATTGCAGGGTCTGATTATTAAATGTTTATTTGTGAGATGCAGTGGCACAAAGAAAATGCCTACTTTGTTTGGTAGTACTAGTAGGTACAAAAACACTGGTTTTCTTGCTCCAGTCTGTTACTGTCACTTTGTTGTTGACACTTTAAAATACTGCTATCCTACTAAAATGCTGTACAAATCAGATTTATTATGTAATAAAGAAACATTTTTCGAGTAAAAAAATATTTTATTGAAAAAAAAATAGAATTTTGTTTTCCCCTTTATTATTCAATATCGCGATAAATACCGTACCGTAGACTTGTTATCGCGATATTATCGTACCGTGAGTTTTTGGTTTCGTTACATCCCTAGTGTACATAAATTATTCGCACTGACCCCTATGTCCGCAGGCAGAACATTCTACCTGGAGCATAAAGGAGTGACGTTAAAATCTTTGCCATATTTTAGGTAACAGAGACTTATGATATGCAACAAGAACTACAGTATTCGTATCAGAGTGATAATCTGTTTACATTTATTCAGACATAGGTTTTCCATCACAACTCTCTGAAAAACGACTATGAGCATTTGAAAAGACAACCGGCAACATATTAAACTCCTCACCTTAAGGAAAGCAACTTCTTTTCTTTTATGACTTTGATGCCACGGTGCCGTGAAGCAGAGGAAATCTGAAATGTTTCCAAAGCTTAAGGGGAGCGATGTGTCACATTAATGCAGTTTGAGTCACATCCTAATTTTAGGAGATATTAGATATCAAAGTATATTAGAGGGAAAAGCAGTGAAAAGGACAGTTGGTTCTATAAGAGAGGATTTTAGAGCACCATTGTTTAAGGTTTTATACAAAGTTTCTTGGTAATTGGAGTGTCAGTTCAGAAGCACATGAAACACGCATTTGAGTCGGCTTCTCTCACATCCTTCAGTTAAAAGTGGGAGGCAAAGCTTCAAAAGGTAATTACATTTTGGTATCAAAGAGCAGGCGGCAGCTTGTGTTTTAGGCCTTAAAAAAATACAGTCCAACCTATTCCTCATTACCTTGGAGGGTGTGTGTGTGTGTGTGTGTGTGTGTGTGTGTGTGTGTGTGTGTGTGTGTGTGTGTGTGTGTGTGTGTGTGTGTGTGTGTGTGTGTGTGTGTGTGTGTGTGTGTGTGTGTGTGTGTGTGTGTGTGTGTGTGTGTGTGTGTGTGTGTGTGTGTGTGTGTGTGTGTGTGTGTGTGTGTGTGTGTGTGTGTGTGTGTGTGTGTGTGTGTGTGTGTGTGTGTGTGTGTGTGTGTGTGTGTGTGTGTGTGTGTGTGTGTGTGTGTGTGTGTGTGTGTGTGTGTGTGTGTGTGTGTGTGTGTGTGTGTGTGTGTGTGTGTGTGTGTGTGTGTGTGTACACCGTGGGTCAGGAGGCTGCACTGTATATTTGTGTTTGCATATTGTTTGTTGACTTGTCTTCGACAGGCGCCTTTACACTTCACAGAACAAAGGCAATGTTTCCAATTACACTGGATTTCATTTGGCTGATGCATCGTAATGGCTGCGGACTTGGACAGGTGTTGTTAGTAATAAAATGTATGTGTTAACTCCCTTTTCCTGTTGGGAGACGGCAGCGGTGGGGAGGGGGGCACGGTGTAGGGATTCTTCGAGGGTTTTACTGGCCTGGGGACAGCTGTAGCACTCTGTTTTTGTATTCATTACACAGTAGAAAAAGCATCAGTACTGCGGCCTCTGGGGAGTGTTTTGTTCAGGGCGGCTACGGCCTTCACTGTATGTCTGGCACGCTACTTTGAATCGTAAAACAGTGAGAGTAAATTGTAGGTGCAATATTTATGTTTCTCTGGGATTCAAATAATTTGGGTGAAGGATATCAAATGGAAATTGGTATTCAAAGCAAATGATGACAATGACAAGGTAGATAGTGACATTAATGACTGACAGTGGTGATGATAATTAAAGACGTTAATGACCCTTCTGCTAATGATGATTCAGGTTTTAACGGGACTGATGTGATGGAGGTTACAGGGGCACACCTGATCATGTAAATATTTTATCACAGGTGTCATTGCATCAGGGTGAAGACTTCAAAACTAGATGATAATTGTGTCCTATATTTGACCACGCGTGTATAGACCCAATAACCTTCATTGGCAGGAGCTCCGTTCCAGCGGTGTCAGGGGTAATCAAGCGCTCTATTTTCCCATTTCATCAGTTACTGAAAATAGGCCGCCATCTCCCTGACTGAACCTGGAAGACACACACACACACACACACACACACACACACACACACACACACACACACACACACACACACACACACACACACACACACACACACACACACACACACACTCACACTCAAATACTGCAGCCCATACAATAATCAAAAGCATTACATTAGGTCACATCTGCTATTAGTCGTAGTTGAGATGGAAGGCAAAGTTAATGACAACGTCATCACGAAGAACGAAGTCATAAAAAACGTCCGTTTAAGTGTTGCATTGCAGTTAGTATTAGAGAAATGCAGGGGTGAAAGAAGCACAAGAAGTAAGACTCCTCCGTTAAAAACCTTCATTAAGTAAAAGTACACAAGTGTTGTCATCAAAATATACTTTAAGTACCAAGAGAAAAAGTATTTGTTATGTTTAATGGCCCATTTCAGAAATATATTTAGATATGACTATTGATGGGTTAGTGTGTTTGTCACAGCTGGTTTATGTAGAGCTAATTTAAATTGCTTGATATATTCCTACTGGATATTTTTTATCTTATAATTATATGTCAACATTCAGTTAATAATTGATTTATAATTTAAATTGGCTAATAATCTAAATTTAAAAAGTAACTAGTTACTAAAGCCTCCAAATAAATGTAGTGGAGTAAAAAGTAGATAATGGTTTTCAAAATGTATTGGAGTAGAAGTGTAAAGCATAAACTGAAAATACTCAGGTAAAGTACAAGTACCTAAACAATGTACAGTACTTGAGTAAATGTACTTAGTTAGTATCTACCAATAAGGAAAAGCTAGTGGACTTGAATAATCCAAATCTCTATTGTTTTTTAGCACTTTATTCTAAGAATACAAATGATAATATAGACGTTTACTTTGATATTAAATTCAAACAAGTAAGTAACAATTTGGGCAAAATGACGAGATATCTTGGGTCTTACTTAGTATACCCTACAGAACACAGCACTTTACAGAGGAGTATTGAGAAGGCAGAGCTCAGTGTGACAGATGCAGAGGAGCACACTGAAGAATTCTCTTGACATGTCATTCGAGTTTTAGCTATCTTCTCTTTTCCATCTGTTTCTGTTCCCTATCTTTCTTTTATAGTCCTCAACAAAGCTAGAAATGGCTCTGCACATTCCTCGAAGCTTCATATCCCTTTCTTGTGAAAGGGAACATGTTCAATTATTAAATAAGTAAAAGCTGCCTTAATGTTTTATGAATGGTATACAGTACGCGCTCTCTGAAAAACCCTTTTCAGAATGTGTGGATTCTGGTGTAAGGTGAACTGATTATAGGAACAGATCAAACGGTGTTCATGTCTATTAAGCATGTTTTTGTTTTTATATTACTTATTAAGGGATGTATGAAGGATGTCTTCATGTTCTTCCTCAGCTGGCACTATGTTTTTGTAGCTGTTCTCTAATCATGACAATGTTCTTTCTTTCATGCATTGTCTGCTTTTGATATTATTATTACTATTCTTCCCACATCTATTCCACATTGCTACACCCTTTACAGTCTATTGAATCAGCCGAGAATCTCCGATCATTCAGAAGTGCACTGCATGCCGATTGTTATCTATCAAGTGTGCATTGTGACCTTGGGAAGGTACAAGAATCACTACTCAATCAATGCTATTAATTAATCCCATTTCCTACTGGAGTACTACAGGAGAGCAGCAGTCAGGTAGTGGAAAACACACTTAACTGCTTATGTGAACCTCTGTGTAACGGAGGTGTAGGGCTCAAAGTTTGAGATATGGCCAGTAGCACTTGAAGCAGCCAGTCATTAATGTCCACATGCCTGTCGCTGCACTCTCCCCTCACTTCTTTTAGCCTGCCACTTCTTTCTGATGAGGAAATATTGAGTGGAGAGCCGCAAACCCCAGGGTTGGGTCTCAGCAGCCTGCGGATGTGCTTGAACTGTGAAAACGAGAAAGGAGGGGGAGGAAGAGGAGGAGGTGTTGTGGTAAAGGTGGGAGAAGGGGCATACAGTTCCCATGCAGGTGGAATTGTTTTCTATCTGCTGAACTGGAAAACATTTCAGAGAAAATGTGTGGGAGGTTTCGGCTGACGGATGTCAAACCTCTGCTGAATAGTAAAGCTCCAGAATGCGAGTTTGATCCGGAATATATTTTTGTATGCTTTCATATGAGCAAAGTGAAGACAGTATCACTGGGGCTTCAATGAATAAGTTATATCAAATATTAGAAAGAGGTCTTCAAATTGCTTTTTTGGTCTAACCAAAATCTTTGAAGCATATAGGACACAAAACAAATATAATTGTACTTGATTAATGACTTAAATTATTCATATAGATACTTAAAATATGTACTTTATGGAAAATACACATATATATGTTCTGTTTATCAGGAGTTATTCCTGCTTTTTCAACCATTAGTATCGGCAAACAGGAAGTGATACATCAGGCACTTTGAAAAGCCTTCCCTGTGATTGCTATTAAAATTTAAAAACAGGATTTACACAAACTCATCAGAATGTATCGCTCTCACAGGTCATAGAGTGAAACATTTACCAGCCAAAAATACTTTAAATCAATGATGTTTTGATTATTATTTAAATAGTCTATAATCAATTTAACATACTTGATGACATTGTGACGTGTTGAAAGGGCTCGCTCGTAATACTTACAGAGCTTATATCATTGTTTAGCTGTCCTGCCCTAAATGCTGGTTTACCTTCTGCAGGCAGCTGCTTCCTCTGAAACATTTCAGAAGCAGGCAGACACAAGCTGGTTACCATAGTGAAGCATTCTTTTTGTCATTCATTTATAATTCTGACATGATTGGATTAGAGGCAATTCACATTTTTGAAACATTTCTCACATTATCTTTAAAAAGTATTTTGAAGTGATCATGTTGTGATTATTCAAAAGGATCTGGACCAAACAAGGATTTGTATTAAGTCTGTAGAAAAATGGACAGGGCTTCTCTGCAGCACCAAAATACTTCATTTCGATTTTTTACTCATTTCTCCTCTTCTTTTGGAATAGGATATTGCACTTGTCTTAACTGCGATGTGATGCAATCATTTGTGCAGCCATTCTCAGAGTTAAAGAACAATAGCCGAGCTAAATGACAGTGAGTGAACATGGTTTACTTCTACCAGGTGGCCAGAAAACTCATGCTAAAGTTGTTCTGTAACTGTTGGATGTGTACATATAAACGGTTTTTCAATGTTTGTCATACAAATATTTTCAAGCTGTGTCCACAACTTCTGTCCACCTCCCTAATGTAGCCATGAAGATCTATTACAGCAGGCTAATGTCTAATTGAACCCACTGACACACCTTGACATATCATTTTACACACACTCTGCAACATGTGGGAGTATGAAGAAAGCATTAACTGAGGCAGAGAGCTGGCTGTCTTTAAGACGTATCACATATCTGCTGAGTTTATCTATGAGTGTTTAAATCCTTCATACTGAATATCCTAGGAGTCAAAGAAAAGTGTGATATCAGCAATAGGTATTATGGAGGTGATTCACCGATCATTGTAAGAGATCAGGAGCAGACTATAAAAGAGAGTTTAAACATTATAGTCAGGTCATGTAATACTCCACTCACTAAGTAAAAATATCTCAGCCTGCACACAGACACGACCACAGTCTCACCTCAGGTGTGTTAAACTCACCTCTGTTCAAAGACATGCTCTATAGTGGAGCAGCTTTGATAGAGCAGCTAATACAAAGCCAGTAGTGTATAGTGACTTCTCTTCATTCATGTTGTCTGTTTTTCTTTTTGCTCGGCTTTCCATCATCACACCTTACTGTTTTAATTGCTGTCTCTCTTCACTCCCCTTTTTTGTTTCTTTGAAGTCTCTCTCATGTTGGGAACATTTGTTCTTTTATGTTTTGTTTGTCTCTTCAAAAGGTTTTGGGTAAAGCAGTGTATGGGTTGTGATTATAGCGCCTTCCAAAGAGCAAGGATTAAGGTGACTTCATTCAAACCAAAGATGGGTCTTAAAAACTGTGTTGCAGAAATAACATGTTCCCCTGGAGGTCTGGGAGTTTTGAACCATTGTTCATGCTTCATGTTGCTTCATGTTATGACGTTAGTACAGCGCATACAGTAAGTGAGGTGTAACGGCTTGAAATGTTGACGTGCCAGAAGTTATTAACCCCAGTCGACGGTTCTGACGTGTGACAAACAGTGAACAGTGAATATTTTTTAAAGTGCGTTAAGGTCAATAAGCTTTTAACAGATCTAATTTCCTCAAGCACGCTGTACTGCTTGTTGTGTAAAAGCATAATAAATTGTGGGCTGCAACGTAAAGGTCCTGTAATGCTAAGAGGGTTACGCGTTAACAATTACTGCGTTCAATTATGGAGCCAGAGCATGCAGTGATCTCTGCAGCCGGCCTATGGTACAACTCTTTAAGCTTTATGTGCTTAATAAAAGTGTTTCTGCAATACAGGATGGAAACAAGCGGCCAGTGTAAAGTGCTGCAGCCGACCTTGAAGAGAGTCACCTCCAGCAACGCAACGGGTGTATTGTGCTCTCCAATGTTATTTGTATAAACAGCTATTGATCCTAGGGGGAGGACTGGCACTAGTCAGCAACTTTATCAACAGCTGAAAAGAAATTAAATTACATTTTTTGATGGATGCTCCTGTCAGGCAAAAAGAAAAACAAATGCCTCCAGCGTCAGGGGCTGCAATCCTTGCCAAAGTGTCCTGGTAAACCAGGCTTTACTGTAAGTTAATGTAATAGCCTTTAGAGCCAGCATCACTCTTGTTATTTATTTATATGAATAGAGCACCTCTGACACTCTTGGAGGTTACTAATTTGTCTCTTTTTGGCTGTTGCAGCTTCACATTCCGTTAATGTTGCCTTGTTAACTCCAGCCCTGGTGATCGAAATGTAATTCCCCTGAGCAGAGCAGGCTTGAGCAGCAGCCCTGATACTGAGAGTGCTAATGAGATCCCAGCGAGCTCTTTCATAATGAAACATCTTTGAGGCCAATTGTCCATCACTAATAATCATATGGTAATAACCACTGCAAAACCCTGCACTGAGGAATAGCGTTGCACTCGGTCTCTCTTTCAAAGTCCACCTTTTCAGGGGGGATAAAAGACGGAAAACCAAAAAAAGGTGATAAAAGATAAAATGGCTGGAGAGGAGAATAACAAAGAGGGAGAGGAAGTTGAAATAAAGTTTAAGAAGTAGGAATGTGATAAGGCAAGGGTGAGGAGGAAAAAGGAACCCAGCCACAGGGCGAACATTGCTACATATTCGATTAATAATGAAAGAGTAAAAATGCTAACTATAAATGTTACTATGACTAAGTGATAAATTAAATCAGTTGTTGATGCGTGTGTGTTTAGGTTGGGGGTAAGGCAAGGGTAATCTAATGCTGGTTTAATGTGGTTGCTAACAAATGGGCCATTTATCAAAATGCTACTTCCTAATTTAACCGGTGCAGATTGGGAGGCCGGTGTTCGCTCCACCACTGGGACCGGCAAGATGGAGAACATAATGGAATCTAGATTGATGCTATCCAAAGTCCCAGTGCGTGCAACTGTAACAAAGCATTCAGGGAAAAGGAAAGATAGTTTGCATATAATTATAGGTTTCATCTGTTAAAGAAACAAATAAAGTTTGGTAAAAACCTGAAAGACGTGCAGTGTAGATGTAATAATGTTTCTTACCTGGATCAAACGGCCGCAAGACAACTGTCTTCTAAGGCACATCAAAGTCAGAAACATTGCATCACTCGCACTACTCTCAAAGAGAAATGAATATGCAGCCACAGAGGGAATATCATTAATTTTTGAAAAATTAAAATATCATGGGCAAGGACCTCCAAGGTTTTTATTTTTTAATACAATCTCTATGGTAACAAAGAACAGCCATGTGCTTTTTCTATTCCTTTTTCATCAGGCTTTAAATACACAGGAAATCAATTCAAAACCTCTGCATATTTTCTCAATGATTGTTTTTTTCTGGTCATCAAAAGTAAAACATGAATACCTTAGAGGAATGTGTTGAAAATTGGTACATTAGTGGTATAATTACAGCTCTGTAGAGATGGCTAAGGCTCAGAGTTTCCAGAAAAGCCATTATCTGTGTGGTGTCAGGGAGTGAGGGCGGCGCTGCAGAGGACTCAGTGATGGGTCAATAAGAGAAAGGGAGGATGAGCCAAACAAAATGCCACGGTTCTGCCTGGCTCTGTTCTGGCCCTACAAGCACACACTCGCACAAATATACACATATACTTATGGATAAATAAACATACAAATGCAGGAACATTGGAGCGTGACAGGCTGTTGGTCTGCTGCTGCTGAAGCTAAATCAGCAAATAGAAAATGGCTCCCTGCCCAGCAGACTGCAGCTTCTCATGAATCTGTTACACAGCCACATACATATAACCTTCACAAAAAAAGTGTCTCAAATCATTCTGTGGTATGTTATGTTAATGCAGTGCTTCTCAAAGTGTGGTCCGCGGACCACTGGTGGTCCGTGAGCGCCCCCTAGTGGTCCGTGAGTATATTCGTAAAATTTCACATTTGAAATAAATAAATACATTTCAGTTTTCCGCACTCTCGCGGGAATATCTCCGCAATGGAGTGAGGTTACGTTTCACTTTCAATTGCATGATATAGCCCAGCGCAACACCTTCATCACACATGTTGCCACTTGTTTGTACCATTTTCAAGCGATTTGTAATCTGTTAAAGAAAAACTGTGTTTTTTGATATTTGTGGAGTTAGGTGGTCCGCGAGTGTTTTTTTATTGGTTAAGTGGTCCTTGGTATGAAAAAGTTTGAGAAACACTGTGTTAATGTACAACTATGCTGTAATCACAGAATGGGGCGGAAGTAACGGTAGAAAATCTCCATATTTCACACGCTGAAAACAGCATTTTCTCTACAATTATAGCATGACAAATGACATGTCATGCTTTTCCGGTCAGTACCCGTCCCCTTGTGTGTTATGAAGGTTTTTATGCATGTAAACGGTGTGCAGAGTCAAAACCCTCAAAGTACACCATGTAGCGAGTAAAACTCTAAAACAGAAAATACCTGCCCAAAACGCCTCGTTGGAGATACGTCACTGTCCATTTGATTCTTCCGGGTACATCATGATGTCATGTCGTCCCCGGAACTAAATGGACCAATCCGTGGAGCCGTTACGTTACGTTCGCGGAGCCGTTACGTTAAGCCCCCGCTGATTGGTCCAAATTGACCAACCCACGGACTTCCTCACACACTCAGTGCAGGCAGCTCTGCTGATCTCTCCTCCCTGGCTGCAGGCTGATAACAGACAGTTGGGATCGCGGAGAATTTCTCTCTGCAGACCCATTCTCTCTGCAGACCCATTCTCTCTGCAGACCCATTCTCACAGCGTTTATCAACCCTTTTCTAACTCAATATCAAGCCACACTTATTGTTTTTACTTCGGCTGTGACTTTGTGTGTGCTCAGGGTGAGTTTGGCTGTGTTTCGCTGTGTGTCGCTAAACAAGGAAATAACACCTCCACGGAGCTCAGCGCGATTCACAAAGTCCCGACTGGTCCCGACCAATCGGAGCACACTGGGCTCACAGGGAGGGGGGGAGGCAAGAGCTACAACGAGCCGTTTAGTGGAGAAAGTGAATACTGCTGAATACACATACTATATAAAGCATGCGGCTCTGACCGAATCACTGCAGAGCACCTTAAACTGGCAAGCCCGAAGGTTGCAGTTCTTCTTGCCATTTGTTTTACCGGCCTCATGACTCATGGTAGGTTGCCAGACTCCATGTTGACTGTTACTTTGGTGCCTGTCATTAAGGACAAAGCGGGCAAGGTAGGGAGCTTGGATAACTATAGACCAATTGCTCTAGCCAGTGTGTTATCCAAAGTCTTGGAAAGAATTTTGTTAGATAGACTATGTTCCTATTTATGTACCTCAGATAACCAGTTTGGCTTCAAGGCTAAGCATGGTACTGAGCTATGCATCTATGCTTTGAAAGAAATGGTAGAAACATATAGAAGACAGAATTCCACTGTTCTGATTGGTTTCATTGATGCCTCTAAGGCTTTTGACCGAGTTAACCACCATAAACTGTTTTTAAAATTGAGACAAAGGGGTGTGCCTAACAGTATAATTAGGATCCCTGGCTTATTGGTATGCCAACCAGAGCATGCGGATCAAATGGGGAATGCAGTCTCTGCGCCATTTGGTGTTTGGTAATGAGTCCGCCAGGGGGGGCTCCTCTCACCATGCCTTTTTAATATCTATATGAATGATCTTATCAGATGATTTAAGTGTCTGTAAAACAGGTGTGTGATTGGTAATGTGATTGTAAACCATCTTATGTATGCCGATGAATGCTAATTGTTTCTCCAGCAGTGCTGGTTTTCAACAGTTGCTAATGTTTGTTTCTGATTACGGAGTCAAATTTGACGTTAAATACAATGCTAAGAAGAGCGCTGTAATGATCTGCAGAGCAAAAAGGGGATAAGAACCTTTGTTTCCAACATTCTACCTGTCCAGGACAGGTGCTGTCTGTTTGCTGTAACACTAAGTATCTGGGACACGTCATCACAGATGAAATGGCTGATGATGAGGAGACATGTATAGACAGCGGCGTGTCTTATATATGCAAGCCAACATGTTGGCTAGGAAAATTCTCTTTGGTGTTCAGATAAGGTTAAGGTGAACCTCTTTAGAGCTTATTGCACTCCTCTCTATACTGCCCCCTTGTGGGTCAAGTATAATAAGGCGAGCCTCCGGAAGCTCCAGGTTGCATATAAGTGACTGTGTTGCGTATACTGCTTAGAAAAACCAAGGTGGTGCAGTGCAAGTGAAATGTTCTGTAACGCACGAGTCAACACGTTCCATGCTCTTTTGAGAAATCGAATGTACAAATTCATCTGTCGATTGAATGTTTCTCATAATCTGTCATTATGCTGCTGTCAAATTCCGTGTTTCAGTGCTGTACGATACCAGTCACCTCTGTGGAAACATTGGTATAACTGCCTTTTTAATTTATATTTGAGTGTTGTATGTTTTGTAATAATGGACCAAGAGTCTCTTTAAATAAAAGATGATGATGAGATGATGATATACAGAGATGCTGTATGTGAAACCAATGTGAGTTTGGAACATTGAACAATGTAAATCTATTCTAGTAGACCTCAACAATGGAATTATGATCAGTGGAATGGCCATGACATGTGACCTTTAACAATTATTGGATTATCAAATTCTATTGTATTCCTGTTAATGCCTCAACAATCACTTTTATTCCCATGGAAAGTTTGCACCTTCAATACCTGGCATTGTGTGCTTAAGAATGATGCAGTGTTAAAGATATGCCTTTTACTTTCATATTTAAATGTACATTTCATGTACAGATTATTCGAAAATTGTATATTCGACCCCTTTAATTTCACAGCTACATTTATATATAAAACTGTTAGTGATGAAAATACATTTGAATCCATGTCAAATATTGCAATGATGAATTCCTAAAGTAGAACTTTAACTTAACTTTTGACCTTGCGTTAATGGTAATGAGCACAATAGTAATCCCAAACTGAGGGAACTATTGACCTTGGCTTATAAATGATTCTCCATGGTACACTGTTTACATCTGCACTACTCTGCTTCATCATTTGCCTTTATCAAACATATAACGTGAACTCTCACTGGATTGCCTCCTGCTCTGGCTGTGACTTCTGGCCCTAATTGAGGTCTGTTTGGGTAGAAAGGGTAGCAGGTATACACATGGGATACAAGTTGAAAAATAATGATGCAGGAAACCAATGGCTACAAATGATCCCTTGTGTTTTGTCTGTAACGGATCATTTCAGGTCATTTTGCATTATTTAGTTTTGCAAGACAGAGCTGAAGTCTGACTCTCATCTGTTGTGGCGGAACTAAAGTTTCAAACCCAGTTTGTCATTTTCCTCGACTAATGGATCCATCTGTGTAAGGAAAAAAAGGGTACACTGAGACTTTGTGCTATAAGACCTCAGTTAGGGGAACAAATACAAAATGGACAATGGAAGTGTCCGGAATGTCTGTTATTGTTCAACAATTTTCAAACATATTTTACATGCAGACTAACTCCCCTTGTGTATAGCAGGGAAATTGCGGAAGTTTAAAGGTTCAGTCATTGTGTCTATATACAAAAAGTTGCTATTTCTGTTATTTTTTAATCATGGATAACCAGCAGCTTCAAATAACATTCGCACTGATGTAAAATCTTAAACAGCAAAGCATAGATTATTGAGCAAATTTGTTTTCTTGTTAAACAAGCAGTAAACACAACCTGGTACAAAGCTGTCTGACTTGAACCATGTGTGTTTTATTTCACTGGTCTCTGGCCACAGGCGCTCACTGCATCATTCAAATCTGGGCTCTGACCAGATCTGATTCAATTGCCGTCAGTGCAAGAGGAGCCGTGAGCCCTCGGGTCATATTGTTTCGTAGTTCTTTTGTATATGTGGTAAAAAGCTGCTCTCCAGTTCTTCACAGTTTGTGAGTGGCTTAACACAAACTTAAGGCCTTAGCAATGTGGACCTTAAAGCTGCATTAGATCAATATGTTTGATAATAACTTTAAATTACAAAGGATATGCCACGAGAGAGTTGTGTCAGAATTAAAGATGGAAAACCTTGTATTCTTCAACCCTGTGAAACTCTTTAGCTTCCTCAGCAAATGCTGCACTTTGACTGTGGTTACTTCACTCAAGTCAATCACATTTTGTTTTATTTTGAACAGAAGAAGATCTGCTAAACCCACAGTTCTTTACTATTCTTGCTCACAAACCGCAGATGGATAAAGAAGTTCAACACTGACATGTTTCACAGTGGCTGGTAGGGACCAAAACAGAGCTAAAGTGGATACACATTGGACTAGGGCTGCACAATATTGGAAAACACTGACATTGCGATATTTTATTCCCCTACGATATATATTGCGATATGAAAAAATACAGGAATTGAAAAAAAGACAGTTTTTTTTGTCTGCAAATTGGTATTTTTTTAACAATATTTAACCGGGTGAAGGATTTAATCACGGACTTCTGGATCTTAAGTTATCAGAGCAACAAGCTGAGCTAGCTCGGTTATCCTGCTGTCTGTGATCTGATCAAGAATGATTGTGATTGGTGGTTTGCTGTGCATGCAGAGCCTGCATGTTGCTCACTCACTTTTGTAGCAAGCAGCAAAATATTTGGTTGTTGAGTTCATTTGCCTACTTAAAGGTGACATGTCATGCTTTTCCGGTTAGTACCCGTCTCCCCTTGTGTGTTATGAAGGTTTTTATGCATGTAAAAGGTGGCAGAGTAAAAACCCTCAAAGTACACCTGTAGGAGTAAAAACTCTAACACAGAAAATACCTCCCCAAAACGCCTCGGGGTACTCATGATGTCAGTGTCGTCCCCGGACGAAATGGACCAAATCCGTGGAGCCGTTTACGTTACTGGTCCGCGGAGCCGTTACGTTAAGCCCCCGCTGATTGGTCCAAATTGACCTAATCCACGGACTTCATCACACACTCAGTGGCAGGCAGCTCTGCTGATCTCTCCTCCCTGGCTGCAGGTTGATAACAGACAGTTGGGATCACGGCGGAAATTCTCTCTGCAGACCATTCTCTCTGCGACCCATTCTCTCTGCAGACCCATTCTCTCTGCAGACCCATTCTCTCTGCAGACCCATTCTCACAGCGTTTATCAACCTTTTTCTTACTCAATATCAAGCCACACTTATTGTTTTTACTTCGGCTGTGACTTTGTGTGTGCTCAGGGTGAGTTTGGCTGTGTTTCGCTGTGTATCGCTAAACAAGGAAATAACACCTCCACGGAGCTCAGCGCGATTCACAACGTCCCGACTGGTCCCGACCAATCGGAGCACACTGGGCTCACAGGGAGGGGGGGGGGGGGGCAAGAGCTGCAACGAGCCGTTTAATGGAGAGAGTGAATACTGCTGAATACACATACTATACAGAGATGCTGTATGCGAAACCAATGTGAGTTTGGAACATTGAACAATGTAAATATATTCTAGTAGACCTCAACAATGGAATTATGATCAGTGGAAATGGCCATGACATGGGGACCTTTAATATCACACCGTCCTAAAAAAAAAGAAGAAGAAATCACACGTCCTGCGATGTGAATATCGCGCATAAGGCGATATCGTCACGACACGATATATCGTGCAGCCCTACATGGACTCAATCAGGTGTACACATTAAGCAGTTCTTAAGAGTCTTTTATTTGTTCTTATATGGATTTTTTATTTGTGGATATAAGTAGCACAGGCCAGTCTGAGCCCTTATTTGTTTTGTGAAGACTATAAAACTGGATGTACGGTGGTCTACAAGGCTGTTCAAGTCACAATCCGAGTAAGCCCATTCCACACCACTACATCCCAGCAGCTGCTGATGAGAGTGCAGTGCAAGGAGAGGGTGAGAGCAGCTGGCTGCGGTTTGTAAAGTGAATAAAGGGGGAACAAAAAACTGTCAGGGGAACCATTCTGGTTCTGTCGACAGAACATGCTGCTTCCCATGTGCAAACAGCAGCCAGATGGAGCATCAGTTTGTGACCCAGCTAGCATGTATACCAGGGCTGCCACCAAACAGATGGTGGAACACAGAGGAGACTATCCCAGTGTGGCAATGTATTACTTCCACCAGTCAACATTTTTATTTTTTCCATTTTCATCTGTAAACAAACCACAATGTGTGTGCAGTGGCACCCACATCATGTCAGAGTCCTGTCCTGCCAGTGTTTTCTTTTCCAAATCTGTTGTCCGAGCCTGACTGCAAATAACTAAATCATTAAGCCCGCACAAAATTGATGGGACAGATAACCATCGGTCACTGCCATCTGTGAATGTCACTCTTATTTGCTGATAGTCCAATTGCAGTCAACACAAGGTGAAAACCGGCAGATATCCATGTTTGACTGATAAATCCGTACACCCCCCAATGTTTACTGGAAAGCATGTGAAGATAAGAATATGTACATTTTATAATTGATTTTGCTTGACATGATGAATTTCTAATCAACTGTAGCAGCTTGCAATTACAGGTTTCATCTCAAGATTTCAAGGATATAATCATGTTTTTTTTTACATAAGAGGGGAAAATAATGAAGAGTACAGCAAGATGCTTCCTCATTACACATATGGCTACTTTGTAAAACTGCTTAACCAACATTGGCACTCCACCAGTCATCAATCCTGCTCTCTAATCAAAACAAATACTAACTCAATGTACACAACAGATTTCCTTCGGAGAAACAACTGTAGTAGACTTATTCGAGGATTGTTAACAGCTTTTTCATTGACTTCCATGACTTTGAAGGTTGGAATTTGCTTATCTGTATTTGTTGGACACACCGTGATTTACATAGATCTCTATCACCAGTATGCATCTCATTGAAGGGATGTTTAGTGCGTCCCTGGCAGAGCTTCAAAGTGCTCTGTGCAGCATTCCCTAGACCAATAATCATTTCCAAAATAAAGGTGCAGTTGATGTAATATGGGAAGACAGGCAGAAAATAGTCAATAACTTGTCTAGTCAAATTAACTTTAAATCCAGATAGGAGGGACATGATGTTATGAATATTGCTCATTTGCTTTGTTAAGCAAACATGGTTGTTGTACAGTTGCAAGTGAACCCTTTGGAATGACCTGGATTTCTGCATAAGTTGGTCATAAAATGTGTTCTGATCTTCATCTAAGTCACAACAATAGACAAACACAGTCTGCTTAAACTAATACCCACACAAACAATTTTATGTTTTCATGTTTTTATTGAACACACCATGTAAACATTCACAGTGCAGGGTGGAAAAAGTATGTGAACCCCTAGGCTAAAGACTTCTTCAAGAGCTAATTGGAGTCAGGAGTCAGCCAACCTGGAGTCCAATCAATGAGACGAGATTGGAGGTGTTGGTTAAAGCTGCCCTGCCCTATAAAAAATACACACCAGTTTTGAATCTGCTATTCTTAAGAAGCATTGCCAGATGTGAACCATGCCTCGCACCAAAGAGCTCTCAGAAGATACGATTAAGAATTGTTGACTTGCATAAAGCTGGAAAGGGTTACAAAAGTATCTCTAAAAGCCTTGATGTTCATCAGTCCACGGTAAGACAAAGTGTCTATAAATGGAGAAGTTCAGCACTGTGCTACTCTCCCTAGGAGTGGCCGTCCTGTAAAGATGACTGCAAGAGCACAGCGCAGAATTGCTCAATGAGGTGAAGAAGTATCCTAGAGTGTCAGCTAGAGACTTAAAGAAATCTCTGGCACATGCTAACATCTCTGTTGACGAATCTACGATACGTAAAACACTGAACAAGAATGGAGTTCATGGGAGGACACCACGGAGGAAGCCACTGCTGTCCAGAAAAAACATTGCTGCACGTTTGAAGTTTGCAAAAGAGCACCTGGATGTTCCACAGCACTACTGGCAACATATTCTGTGGACAGATGAAACCAAAGTTGAGTTGTTTGGAAGGAACACACAACGCTATGTGTGGAGAATCCAAAGGGTTCACATACTTTTTCTTGCAACTGTATATGCAAGATACATATGTTTAAAGTTATGGAACAATTAACGCCCAACATGGCACACCACCATCTCGATTACATATCCCTAAATGTATGTATGACAACAGCAGTTATATCCACTGGGATGTGTCAGGCAATAACAGATGCGTGCTATCATCACACGTACTGTATCTGTCCCTGCATAACTTGGTCTAAACTGTCCCTGCCAATTCTAGCACCTTTTTCCACAATAAACACCTTTCACACTGCAGCAGAGTTCATTACTTTACTCCATCTGCAGCCTGTACTCTGGATCACTAAGTTACTGAGTGTGGACATTTCTGCACACACACATACACACTACGCACACACACACACACACACACACACACACACACACAACACACACACACCACACACAACACAACACACACACCACACACACACACAGAGACTGTGCAAAGTGCATATCAACTTGGCAGTGCATCCTAAATGAATGTTAGCAAGCACCCTTGAATGACCACATCATAATGATGTGATAATGGGCTTGGGACCATCAGCTGTGAGATGGCCGACTCAAACCTTGTTAGCTTGATTGCACACTCCATTACACTGGTGTGTGTAGTGTGTGTGTGTGTGGTGTGTGTGTGTGTGTGGTGTGTGTGTGTGTGTGTGTGTGGTGTTGTGTGTGTGTGTGTGTTTGTGTGTGTGTGTGTGTGGTGGTGTGTGTGTGTGTTGTGTGTGTGTGTGTGGTGTGTGTGTGTGTGTGTGCGTGTGTTTGTGTGTGTGTGGGTGTGTGTGTGTGTGTCGTGTGGTGTGGTGTGTGTGTGTGTGTGTGTGTGTGTGTGTGTGTGTGTGTGTGTGTGTGTGTGTGTGTGTGTGTGTGTGTGTTCCACCTAGTAAACTAACCAACCTTACAGAACAATGGAATAATGATTCAATTAAATTGCACGAGTTATTATGGTCTTATATTAAATCGCGCTGTAAAGGCTTCCCATATATTTTCCCATCTAGTTTCCAGAAGAGGAAGATACCAGAATTGCTTGGGTTTGTGCTACAGTTTCTTAGTGTAGTACACTGGGAAATATACAGTCCTACTTTCATACCTCCCCTCCTTCGCTTTCCTTATTCATACTTTATAAATAAAACAGGTATAGTAAGGCCCTGTGGTCAACTCCATATTGCATACCAGATGGATGTGATAGCAGTGTGAATTTAATAAGTAAAGATTCAGGCAGTGAGATTCAGGTCTGTGCTCTGGCAAATCTACATACTTGAGTTCACGCTTCAGTCAGTGTGACCCTCAATCTGTCCAGCCTCCTTTGCCAGGGTAAGGCTGAGTGGCTATCATTGCCTTTCAGAGCCTTTCAGAGCCCACAATGGTTCTGGAGCACATTATCCGCTGTTTTGTGAAGTCCCATGATAGTGATGTCATCCTATCAAAAATCATGTGCTGGGGTCTGTTAGCCAGGGCGAGGCCAGGGTTAGAGTACCAGCTGGGGATTGATTCAGGGAGGCAAAACTAATCCCCATACGACTATAACACTGACCAGCAGCGTATAGTGTGTGACGGCTGCTGTTCCCTGAATGTGAAAAACAACTCTCTCCAACTCTGACTCACTTAATGTTTGGTGGACATATAGGCTTTTTCCCTTTCCTGTAGGTGTTTTGTATAGTTGTTGGTGCATGTAAATGTTATATTTAAAGGCTAAATCATGGTTGGACTCCTTTGTTTATACGGTTAACGCAATAGCTAGCCAATAAAAGAGTGAGTGTGACATAGTGATGTGACTACTCGCTATTCTATAGAGTGGGTGCAGGAACGAGTCCGAAAACCCGGAAGGGAGTTAGCACTTGAAACACCCTGAACATCAGCAGGAGAGGACCTCTTTAACTGTAGAGACACTACATACTGATACCACCTGAACATCAGCAGGAGAGAGGCACTCTTTAAAGTAGAGACACTACATCACTTGACTATACACCTGAACATCAGCAGGAGAGGACTCTTTTAAAGTATGAGACACTACCATACTGATATTACACCCCTGAACATTTCCAGCAGGAGGAGGACTCTTTAAAGTAGTAGTAGAGACCTACATTACGATATACACCTGAACATCAGCAGGAGGAGAGGACTCTTAAAGTAGAGGACCACTACATACTGATATACACCTGAACATCAGCAGGAGAGGACTCTTTAAAGTAGAGACACTACATACTGATATACACCTGAACATCAGCAGGAGAGGACTCTTTAAAGTAGAGACACTACATACTGATATACACCTGAACATCAGCAGGAGAGGACTCTTTAAAGTAGAGACACTACATACTGATATACACCTGAACATCAGCAGGAGAGGACTCTTTAAAGTAGAGACACTACATACTGATATACACCTGAACATCAGCAGGAGAGGACTCTTTAAAGTAGAGACACTACATACTGATATACACCTGAACATCAGCAGGAGAGGACTCTTTAAAGTAGAGACACTACATACTGATATACACCTGAACATCAGCAGGAGAGGACTCTTTAAGTAGAGACACTACATACTGATATACACCTGAACATCAGCAGGAGAGGACTCTTTAAAGTAGAGACACTACATACTGATATACACCTGAACATCAGCAGGAGAGGACTCTTTAAAGTAGAGACACTACATATGATATACACCTGAACATCAGCAGGAGAAGGACTCTTTAAAGTAGAGACACTACATACTGATATACACCTGAACATCAGCAGGAGAGGACTCTTTAAAGTAGAGACACTACATACTGATATACACCTGAACATCAGCAAGGAGAGGACTCTTTAAAGTAGAGACACTACATACTGATATCACCTGAACAATCAGCAGGAGAGGACTCTTTAAAGTAGAGGACCACTACATACTGATATACACCTGAAACATCACGCAGGAGAGGACTGCTTTAAAAGTAGAGACACTACATACTGATATAACACTGAACATCAGCAGGAGAGGACTCTTTTAAAGTAGAGGACACTACATACTGATATACACTGAACATCAGCAGGAGAGGACTCTTTTAAAGTAGACGACACTACATACTGATATTACACCTGAACATCAGCAGGAGAGGACTCTTTAAAGTAGAGACACTACATACTGATTATACACCTGAACATCAGCAGGAGAGACTCTTTAAGTAGAGACACTATACACCTGAACATCAGCAGGAGAGGACTCTTTAAAGTAGAGACAAGAGACATACATACTGATATACACCTGAACATCAGCAGGAGAGGACTCTTTAAAGTAGAGACACTACATACTGATATACACCTGAACATCAGCAGGAGAGGACTCTTTAAAGTAGAGACACTACATACTGATATACACCTGAACATCAGCAGAGAGAGGACTCTTTAAAGTAGAGACACTACATACTGATATACACCTGAACATCAGCAGGAGAGGACTCTTTAAAGTAGAGACACTACATACTGATATACACCTGAACATCAGCAGGAGAGGACTCTTTAAAGTAGAGACACTACATACTGATACACCTGAACATCAGCAGGAGAGGACTCTTTAAAGTAGAGACACTACATACTGATATACACCTGAACATCAGCAGGAGAGGACTCTTTAAAGTAGAGACACTACATACTGATATACACCTGAACATCAGCAGGAGAGGACTCTTTAAAGTAGAGACACTACATACTGATCTACACCTGAAACATCAGCAGGAAGAGGACTCCTTTAAGTAGAGGACACTACATAGCTGATATACACCTGACCATTTCCCCAAAGGGGGGGGGGCAGGAGAGGCCTCTTTAAGTAGAGACACTACATACTTGATATACACCCTGCACATCAGCAGAGAGAGGACTCTTTAAAGTAGAAGAGACCAACTACATACTGATATACACTCTGAACATCAGTCAGGAGATGACTCTTTAAAGTAGAGGGACACTACATAACTGATATACACCCTGAACATCAGCAGGAGAGGAGAGGACTCTTTAAGTAAGAGACACTAAATACTGATATACACCTGGCACATCAGCAGGAGAGTGACTCTTTAAAGTAGAGACACTACATACTGATATACCACCTGAACATCAGCAGAATATGGGCCGCTTTATTGATAAAGTTAGTATGATGATAACATTGATTTTCTATGTAATTCCCTTAACCTGAATCAATTGCATGCTAGTGTGCATCAATCTGTTCATACTTCATTTTCTCTCCTTTAATTATCCCTGTCTGTAGTAAATGATGCAGTAAATGAATCTGAAGTAATAGTCTCAGCCTTCAAACCATTGTGCTATGTTTTATAAATAACGTGTTTATAAGGAGTCAATTTATCTTTAAAGAGGACACAAATCAATGTCAATTCCAGTGTTGTTATTGTAAAACCATTGTCAGATATTATTTAATCAATTATTTTTATCACTTTGTTGTTTCTTCCTTTGTAAACATGTCAATACTGTGCCTTACATTATCATAAAAGAGCAATAAAGTCATTTTCAATGGAATTACATTTCAATAAAAAAACTGAAAATACCCTATTTAAAATCTATGTAATTATACTTGCTAAAATACCTGGCCAGATAATCCTCCTGTTTCTGGGCAAAAGCATAATTAGTTAGGTTTTCAGACATTTAAAGGTGAAAGACTGTTTGGTGGTTCCATCTGAGTCTGCGATTGTGTATGCATTGGAACACGAGTCTTCATTTTGTAGCAAGTGATCTGATGAAGGGGGATCAAGGACAAGATGAAAATCAAGAGAGAAAGAAATAAAGAGAGGACCACAGGGTTAGAAATGGAGGGAGGAGGGTTTCAGAATGTGAATCAGGGGTCTTGATGGTGACAGCGGCCCTAAGGCTGCATGACACCTGACATGTTTCATCTACAGCCGTGTCACGTTCCCCTGCCACAGTCCTCCAGCTATTGATGCCGCAGCTACAGAGAAATATAAATGACAATGTGCAGCAAAGAAAGGAGAATTATACAAAACCAGAGGCCTCGACATGAGCTGTGTGCGAGAAGAGACTGGAAAGCAGACGATTTGCCTTGGATCTATCCGTATCACTGATGCAAAGAAGACCCCAAATCCATTACAAGCCAATTATATGTGCCGGGCCGGGCTGGGGCTGGGCACTCACTCGTGAACTCCAGTGCTTAATCCACAAAGAGGAACTAATAGGAAATTTGAAAATAGAATCCACACTTGAGTAACTTTGGAGGGATTTTGTCGGATTAATGAACTGTCAGGCTCACTGTCAACATGATGTGGAGTGCAATCCTTTACCAGCATTTGCTAGTCTCTTTCTAGTCTCAGTCTTTCTAGTCTCTCTTAATTTCTCACTTACACACCAAGTCTTTACATTGACATGTTCCGTTACTCATGAGCACGATGCCAACTAGAATGAACATGACTGGTGTACCACCTGCGTATAATCTGTAGACACTAATGTTTCTTGCCTTTTACTGTCTGTACAGCTCATCTGTCATATGCACACTGAGTAAGGCACACACACACACACACACACACACCACACACACACACACACACACACACACACACAGAGGCACAAATAGGACAGCCCACTGTTCTCTCATGAGTGAAGAGCCTAAATGAGCTTCCCCTCCCGGAGCAATGGCAGCGTCTGCTTCAGTCCAAGGGGACACACACTGCAATCACAGAAGCTACCAGTCACACTCTGCCAGCTTAAAGGCAACGGAAGACAAGAGCATAAGAGGGCTGAAAGCGGGAGGAAGAGAGGTAAAAGCGACAAAGAGTGGCTCGCATTTGGTCGACATCTCCACTCACAAACAGATGGGAAAAACACTTAAATGGAAGAAGCAAAGGAGGGCTATGCAACTGAGGCTGATCATTACAAGGAGGACAGGGAAAGGATTGAAACGTATATACTTTGTCAAACAGATTCCCAAGCTGTGGCTGTCACATTATTTTGGAGAGATCTTGATGGAACATAGCAAATGTTGCACCTCTCAATGTGAATGACAGTAAGATTTGAAACAGCTACTCTAGAAGTGATAATGTTAGAGGATAAAACGATGCTCTGGCCAGAACAAAAATGACTATCGGAAATGTAACATGAAACACAACAACAAAATAGGCCCTGTGGCTAACCCCAGGCAAGAATGTGTAATCATGTAGCAGATCTGTTTCAGTGAGATCGTCAGTCCACACAGAAAATGGTCCATCCAAACTAGAAACGTATACCTAAATTATAGATGAAAGTAGGCTGGGAGGAATGACCAGGGTAAATATATTGCATCACACCAAAGTCCACCATCATGTTGACTGTTGGAGCAATTGGATTGCAATATTACAGGTCTATCATGGAGTGTACTTGCTTTAGGCTCTATTTTTGCACTTTGATCAACTTTGTTTGATCCACTTTGTTTGATCCAATGATGATTGGAGGATGGTATTTTTTTTCTATACTTCTTTGAAACAGTTAAATACGATTCCACCAGGTCCAGTTCAGCATTGGAGATGGACTACATAATAAATGAACACAATTTCCATTCTGTATTAAATGACTTTCACAAAGAAGATATGCTTGATCACACTGAAGTAAAATATATGTGTTGGTAGAAGCTTGGCACGGAATGAATGCACCCAGCAGGTTAAATACTATGTAATGGCCTGGAATATGCTGGTTTTAATCAGTGATTATTACTCCCTACGCTTATTTCTATTTCCTCCACCCGTGCCATTTACTCAACCCTGGCATTTTGTTCTCAGGAGTGTACATCACGTCATTCAATAAACAAGAAGGGGGAAAAAAACCCTGAGCAAACTGTCATTTAACAAGCCTGTGACAAGACAATGTGATTCTGTTCATTCAAAACATGTATGAGCGGTCAGTTCCTGTCTTACAGCTGTCTTTAATCCATTCCTCTGTCGTTAACAGAACAGTTGGTACTCAGATAGCAGACGTTAGATAAAAGTGGATGGTACAGAACGGCTAATATAGCCTCTATTATAGACTGTGGAGCTGTCCGATCCATCGAAGGGAAGCAATGCCTAGTGGCTTGTTGCTATTGGTCAAAAAAATAGAACAGAAAAATAGTTAACTATTTTGTCTTTACATCAGCTACGCATCGTCCAAAAAAAAAAACAATTAAAAAAAACCCTCAATAGTCAATGGATGATCCTTGGGCTTGCAGGCTATAGCCCCAGTACATGGAAATAGTGCTACTGTCCTTTTCACTTCTTTTTATTTTACAAGTAATTATTATGAGAACCAGAAGCTGGAACAATACGTAGCAAAGTCAGCAACAAAACAACAGAGCCATGCTAGATGAATGTTGCATGGCTCATTTTGCTGGGGGAGCTGCCCAGCTGACTGCGAAGAACAGAGTGGAGCTAGTTTGAAAACAGCTCCTAAAGACAAAGAAAATACCTTAGCACTGAAGGTAGTCCTTGCCCTTGGGAGGAAACAGTAGTAATACTGCAAACAACAGCCCATTTACTTTCTGTCTAATTCTGTTGCCAACACAATTCAGTACTGAGGCACAGAAAAGCATGCCTCAGACACCAGATAAACACAAAGGAACCACCAACACCAGCAGTATTTTATTGTGTTTTTGCTGGTTGTCACATTTTATTGTTGGTGAAAAATGCTGTGTGTTGTAAAAAAAAAAAGACATTAGCCGGACATCCACAGTAGATTGTACATACACAATTGGACAACAATGTTGTTTATGTTCCAACTTTCATGAACTGAAAACACACTGTAAAAGGTTTGAAATGATACGACAAAAACACGGAGAGTTCCCAAACCGGACCACGCCCTCTGCTAGTGGCCTGTCAATTACAATTGTGTCTATTTAACTCTAAAAGAGCCATCATTCCCAAATTGGCATCATGCTGTATGGAAGACGACTTTTAACCCGCGGTTCAGAACATAGACTTTGCATTGGCTTTGCTTTTGAGAGCAGGAGGTTTCTGCTTGAGTGGAACATAACAACTTATTAAAATGGCCATCAGAAATGCAGCTTTTCATGCAATAACTGAAAGCTCTTATCACTTCTCCTCCAATATCACTTTTCTTCTCTACCATAAAAGTCCTCCCCTCACTTCAATCCCATCTCCTATGTGTTCCTTCTTCCTCTTTATGCCAATCTTGTGTCATTAGCTGCTCTTCCCTCTCTCTCCAAAGCTGTTGTTCTTCAGTCAATCTTGTGTTTTCCTCTTCTACATGTTCTCTATTATTCAACCTTTATATTCACCACAGATGCTTTAATAACCTTTCCATCCCACTCTGTTTTTCATCCTCTTCCTCTTCCATTCCTCTTAAGGCCAGTTCACTGTGTGAGTGGGTGTGGGGATAGCGCTCTTGCCCTCCACTCAAACTGTTTTACTTGATTGCCTTGCATCTGGACCACGTCATGCTGTTGTAGGGAGCGCAGCATGGTGTACATCCGCTAGACAGTCCATCCATCAGTACATGCCTAACTAGAGAGAAGGGGCAGGGCAGAACGGATGGGATTTGGTGTATGTGGAGTATGTGACCATTTGATGTTTTTGTGGATGTGCTTGTATCTTATTCATGTCGGATCATGGCTCTATTAAAGCAATAAGAAATGTGTAGTGATAATCTGCCAGCAGAGACAAGACACAAAGCCCTCTGCATCCACGCAACACTGGTCGCTATATCCTAGTCTTTATTATTGATTTTTCCCTAGACATGATCCATGTTTTTCCATTTACTTGTCAGATTTTATGTTCGCAGACACAATACTGATCTAATAAAAGACCATTCTTGCTTTTCGCCACCAGCTAACACAAATGTATTGGTCCAGCCATGTTGAATCTGCAGAGCAGTGTGGCAGTGTACAGCCTTGGGCATTTGTTCTGTATTTCTATGTGCGAGAGGGAGAGATGGTTTGGCACTGGAGGGGATGTGTGTGTTTTATGTCGTTGAGAGGGGTGGCGGTGTGGATTGACTCCTTCTCACTTCTTCACTCGCTAACAAAGACGAGTAGTTAAAGTTTCCCATCCAAACCGAGTTAAATGTGAAAGTGCAACCCTTCACTTCTTTGTTAATACCAACCTTTTCCAGTATCAGACAAATGAAACTGCATTGAAGTCAATAGGATATCTTTTTAAAAGCCTGAGTCTTTGCCCCGGGGATGTTTGCATGTCCTGACCCCTCTCAGCCTGAACGTATACACTATGACAGGTTTGTATGAAGAGGGAATGAGGAGGCTGATCTTTTGCGATAAGATGACAGTAGAAAAACAAGCAAGTCAATCTGTTTGGGTATTAGTCCAGTTCAGGGTAGAGCCAGATGGATGCAGTCATTACTGCTCCTGGGCTGAAAGAAGCATGCTTCAAACCTGTTTAATCTTGATCAAATACAGTGTAGAAAATGAAAACAAAACAAAGACGATGAAGACATATCTGTCAGGGCGGATTATGACTGGTGGGATCAGATAAGATATACAGTGTATATCCTGAATAACATGAAGTAGTGAGTTCTTTTTTCATAAATCTAATAAAGAAGTAAATGAAGACAAAGCGGAACATGCTGTTTCTTGTCTCTCCAGTCACAGTCGTTTGGTTCTCTTGTTATTCAAGGCAGGGTGCATCGTTCTGCTCACACTGAAGTTGCCTGATGTTGCTTCAAAAAGAGATACATTTGAAATATGAGAGCTTTCAGTACTGCTTAGGCCTGCAAAATAAGTCAATTAGTCACGGCAGGCAGCAGTCAAACGGAGATTTTGCATGATGGTCTTAACTAGGGCCGCAAAGGACAAGCGTCCGACAGCTCGTTAAATGTAATCCTTTGGGTCTGCTGCGAGTGGAATGAGGCATGTGTCTGTGTGACCTGCTTCTGTCCTCCACATTACATTACACAAAATGCACACACTCTCTCACACACCACAGACTCTGAGCTCCAAATGGACTGTAGCAAATGTTTGTCATCAAAGTTTCTTTTTGGCCCCGTGGTTGCTCAGACTACATGAAAAGGTCCTGCCAGCGGGGGACTTGGGATTCTCTCTCTTACTCACTCTGTCCCTTTATCTCAGTTCTATTTTTTTGTTCTATTTTCCCCATATCTCTGACTCATTATGTCCTGTAAAGAAAGCGCCCTGCAAACACTGGCACTCTCAGCATGTAGATGTAAAGAGTATGTTATGTGACGGCTTGATTAGGGAGGTCCATGTTTTCTTGCGTGGTTTATGTACGACTCACAAACTACACTAACCCAATTAGACTTTTCACAATGTGTGAGTCAGTTAATGTGCACGCACATGCTCTATGCAAGTCCATAACAATAAAGAATAAACACTCATCTTTCCCTCTGTGTCATCATTTCCTTGCCCTCTTTGCTCTTTTCTTGCCTATTGCCACCTCACATCACACTTCTGTAATATATCACAGAACGCATCTGACTTTCCAACCTTTTCTAAACCACCTTATGAATATCAAAGCCACCAATACGCTCTATATTTGAGAAAAGACATTCAGCCGCCCTGGTCAGCGATTGGTTTTGTCGGATCCATCTCAATCTACCCAGAATATCAGTCTCTGTTTACCCAGGCCTTTGAGGGGTATGTGCATTGCTTTTGTCTGCGTATGAACAGAAGGTGAGGCTCTTTCTTATCATCGGGCTGACGGGTTGGCAATTTACTCTTCTATTCTCATTTCGCGACCATAACAGAGGCCTGTAAATTGCCCTGGGGGACTATTCTTGACCCCCTTGTGTTTTCTGCTTTTGGAGACGCCTTCAGTTAAATCACTGTCTCGCCTTCTCTGACACCTGCGTCTCTGTGGCACAATTTAAACATCATTCAGGAAGAACAAAGCATCTCTGATAACCTTCATATAGGCATACACACTTTACTTCAATAGTCCTGCAGGTGCACTGAAAAAACTGAAACATTTACGTTAATTAAATGTATTATTGCAACAACTTTCACACAGCTGTATTTTATAATTCATCAGCAGTATGAGCAGATATGTTATTGCCTTATATCCAGGGAAAAGCTCAAGAATTACTAAAGAGGAGAGGGAAAATACCATCGCAGTAAACGAATGAAGATGTGAGACAGGCTATTGGGGCTTGCTAGCAACCATCATTTGTTCTTCCCGGTGCAGAGATTATCTGGTTGAGTGATAGAGGTGGCCTTGATCAGCCCTCTTCCTGCATACAGCCGTATATCACATGTCACGCTGCTGCAAAACCATCAACCCTTCACTGGCCGAAGACGCACATATTTACCATGGTAAATGGCACCCCTACTCAGTAAACACTCCTGTTTTTCACCGACCGTCAGCATGCTGGAACGAATGATGCATCGTTCGCTGTACATTCTCTGTAATTGCTCGCTGGATGATATCTGGGAAAAACTGACAAGGAGCAATTCCTTGAGTGAAATATTCCGGAGGCAGGAACAGGCTTGAAAAGTTTTTCTTTTCCCCTTTTGATTATAGCTTGCCCTCATTAAGCTGCCAGCATTTGAATTGTACAAATCTATCAAGTCAATCAGAATTAGCTGCAGGTCTTATTTTGTAAGAAGGAGTAAAGGCCTGTCATGATAGAGGGAATGAATCAGTTCACTGAGCAGAGAATGGACCTAGAAAGCTGATTGCAAGGATGGAGGGAAGGGAGAAATATGTTCACCCATTAATTAATCTAATAGTTTTCATGGGACAAAGAGTGCATATCTTTGCTGCCTGCATAATGAGAGCCTGGAACAAAGTCATTCACTGCATCCCATTTCAAATGATGGGAGTGTGGGCTAAAGACCAGGAGGAGAGGCAGAATACAAAGCTCTGAAAACAAAAAGGCTTTCCCATACACCGTCCCCTTGTTTATTCAATGGAATGTTTATTAAATACTTTTCATGTTAAATCCATAAAATGGTGCCGTTTGAGCTGCACATGTATTATTCACCACCAACACATGTTATAGAATTCAAGTATTTAAACAGTTACGAGTGCCTCATATTGAAAATCACAAATTAATTTTCAGCTGTTTTGATTGGTTGGAATAGCAGCTAGAGAATAGTACCAGGATTTGATTGGAGAATAGGGGTGATATCACAGCTCACTGGTCCAAAACGCTTTGGGAAACAGCCTAGATCTTATTGAATTTTAATTCAATGGATCTGTGATGCGTGTGATACGGGGGGAATGGGAGCAGGAGGCCTTCTGGGCATCGTAATTTGCTTTTCCCGCTTTTCGAGACATTTCATATGATATCAATTTCATCTCAGGTATTTTATTTCACACCCACAAGTTCTCACATAGTGTTCAGATCCAGGCACACGTGGACACAAGGATTCTGTGTAGGCTTCCCTCTCTTGGGACTATTTCTAGATGTGTGCAGTTATATTGTGTGCATCTACTAAAGTAGAAAGGATAGTTAATTAGTCCTTGATGGCGGGCTAAAGGTCTTGCAATATTTGATCATTATACTTCATTCAGGCTTTTTTGCACGTTCACATAGGTGTGCTATCCTTGAGTAGGCTCTTGAAGCCAGAGAGGTAATTACCTCACCCACACATGATGTGGTGTTTTTTTATAAGTGGACTGAACGATCATTTGATGGTTAGAATTGCAGCGTAGATGCTGAAAGGTTTTTTAGCCAATTATGCTATTAAACATGTTGACATTTGCTATCTGGAGTTCACCTCTGCATTCCACAATGGTATATTGTATAGAAAGTTAAAGAACGTTATAGGGGAACAACTGCACCGTTCCATAACGTATATATAAGGTAGGTCAATGTAATTAGTAACTAAGTTCATTTTTCTATATAAAGCTTTTATTTGCATTATTTACCAAGAAATAAATGACAAACAAAGTATGAATGGAACATGAAAGCTAGTTTACAAAGAGGCCTTTTTAACAGACATTTAGGATTGTGATTGAAATGTCTAAATGTCTGCAGAACAGTCGTAACAGAGAAGGCTCTCTCACCCTCAATCATCACTCTCTCAGTTTTCACAGCGCTGTCATGAACCAGTACCCATCTTGTCATCCTCTCAGAAGACATGAAAGGTGACATTAAGGGATAATGGGCTCAGAAATGTTGCTCACTAGCAATATCGAGACCTCAAATCATTTGTCCAGGTTTTTCAGCTTTTAACTGTAAGCAATTTGATTATTTTTTTCATTCTGAAGAAGGGTTTTGTCAAAGTGAGTCAATCTGCTTTCTGTCATTGATACCAACAGAGAGAAATAGCTGTGAGTCATTTACATGACAATGACAACTGATGACTGAATATTTTGCCGCAGGGGCATCCCATGAATAGAAAAGCAAATGGATCTAAAAAGAGAACCTAAAAAAGCCAATAGATTTTATTACCATAAATTACCAAATATATATATAACCACTGAACCATAGACATTTCAGCAGAACATAGTGGTCGACAGTATCAAATGTAGCACGAAGGGGTCGGGTAACAAACACCAAGGACTTTCCATCACGGCGGCTGAAAGCACTTCACTCAACACTTTGATCAATAATGTTGTAAAAGTAGGCTTTAACGGAGCCACTAATTAATGGGAAATGGAAGACGGATGAGATATTTGGACTAAATCAAATAGCTCTTTTAGAAATGTTGTGGGTAGAGTTTCCTCTTAGAAGTGACCTTTCTGAGGGAGTTAGAGTTAATGCTATAAGAAGAGTGTTGATGAGCAGCGTGGGGGAATGGAACTCAGTGTACATTTCAGCCTCTTGTCTTTGTTTTCATACCACTTTATACTTAAACTCTACTACTTGTTCTGTATTACATTTATTTTAAGGCTTTAGTAACTTAACAAATTAAGATTTCTGAAAGAGTTTATAAAATATGACATTTTGTTATAAATTAAAATAGCCAACAGTTTGTACAAGAACATCTTAGTCAAGTAACCAACAGAAAGATAACTAATTGGCATCTATGAACATTTAAGTAATTTATTTAAATCATTTTGATTTGTTTTGATTTGGGGGGGATTCCATTTTAAATGTTGGCCTATGGAACTGTTACGTTTAATACTTTAACTACATTTTGCTGATTTTATTTACTTACATTTACTTAAATACGCTTTTCTTTGCAGGACTTTTATTTTGAAAAGACTATTTCTTTAAAGTGTGGACTTAGTAATTGTACGTAAGTGGGAGCTGAATACTTCTTTCACCTCTAACAAGCACCAGCAGTTCCACTACTGTTGGAGGAGGTTGAGAAAATATCACCATCTTTAGAAAATGGCTGAAACATTCTCCACTGGGAGTGATCAGTGCTTACATTTAGACAAGGAACTATGGCCTGTCAGTAAATAGAACCCCATGGGACAGACACTGAGCTCTGGCAGCTCTAACTTCAACAATGACATATTTGACTAAGTCTTTAAATTAGGATTACAGCCAGAAGCTTTCTCCACTGCTCTACCTCTTTCAAGCTTTACGGCTCAGATGTTATCCAGGGCATAGAGCAAAGGTACATTTTGGTCTAAAATAGAAGAACAATGAGACATGACCCACTATTTTAACTGTTTTAGTTCAGGGCTGCCTCTTGATTGCAGAGTAGAACTAACACTGAACACTATGCCATGATTTGGGACAGATGGAGGCTGTAGTGTCAAAACATGTAACCCTATAACAAGTTACATGATTGCCAGTTGGGAAAAACCAATCTATGTGCTAAACCAAGAGCATGAAAGCCAGAACAACATTGAAATCAAAAACATTACTTTCAAAATATCATCAAAATATGTTTGAATAGATTCAGATCATGACATGAGATGTCATGAGATGTGTCACACAATGATCCTGTGGTTGTCTTTTGTTTTGTGCAGGTCTTTCTACGAGTCTTTCTTAATCTCATCAGAAATATTGGTTAAAACTTGAAAAACCTTAAATTCTTATAAAAACACTTCAATTTTAAAGCACTAGTTTGATATTTTTCCAGATCAAATAGGCTAGACAATTAAGCCATGAATGTCATTTCACCAAACGTATTCATGAAGACATTTCCATAATGCTTAAAGACTGCGATTTGCAGCCTTTTGTTGACCCCTTGGCAACTAAAACGGTGAATAATATTACTTTTCTTGTACCATTGCACTTTTAGTAATTATGTTGCAAATAATCTTTTTAATTGTAGTGTTTAATTCACTGTAGTTAAAGAATTCCAGCTGCTTTCGCGGGATTCTTTGGATCTAAGATACTTAATCTTTGGCTTGGGATTGTGGAGGAGGGGATGTATAATGTGATTATGTTTAGTTCCTTATCACTGCAACCTAAACGCTAGACTCTGTCTCACTAAGAAACCATAACAAATGCCCTTATTTCAGTTAGAAGTGGAAAGAAATGGAAGGCGGCATTTTTCTGTTTAGTAGTACCTTCATATGGACACATGGTACAGCAGCTCAGTGCTCTGGACACTGCTCAGAGGGACGGGGCTCTAAGGCTCTCCTGAAGAGGGATGACAGACCTGAGGTGGCAACTGGAAAGTCAATCCATCAAACGGAATGAATCTCCGGTAGCACTGATGTGGACAGGGATCAAATAGAAAGGGAAAGCCTTATTGTAACATTAAGAGGGCAGTTCCTGGGAGAACTGCACTTCCAGGCATAACAGGAATTGGTCATATCTTTCTTGGATTTATCTTTTGATAATTTGTAAAATGATTCATTTTTTCAATACAGTGGGGGGAAATAATGGTTTATAGACACTTAAGAGACAGGATTCATGATATAAATGTCTTCTTAATCATTTGTATTACCTTGTTGTCCCATTAGCTACCAAGCTTACGGGGTTGAAAACGAAAACATGTGTTAGCAGCTACGAAACGAAATAAGGTAAAATCTTGAAACAAAATGTAAAAAAAAAGAAATATGAGAACATTAGCAGAAGTTGTTAAACTATAGTGACGAACCAAAGCTAGCATTAGCATGCTACAGTAGTTTAGAAGCTATGCAATATTATTCGCAGTGTTGCAGAGTGACTTCTCTGACTTCCGTCATTCCTGCTAATCACTTAATTACCTTCAAATCTAAATCTAAAACATGATATTTTGAAATGTTCAGTAGAGTTTTGGGGAGTATTTCTGTTGTGAGGAATAGCTTGATACCACAGTAATGTGTAATCTGGGATTTACTGCTTGGGCTATATCTTGTTCATCCGTCCATCGATTTCCCATTCTCTCTTATCCTTTTCATGCTAGGCCTAAACCGGCACACACTGGTCGATAAGCAGGGAACACCCTGCAGAGCACCTGGAGAAAACCTGGGGAGAACATACCCTTGTTCTATCCCCGAGAGGAAAAACTATAACCTTTCATTCAAGTATCAGTCGGATCATTGATCACAAGAACTAATCTTATTCTTAGTGGAGAAAATGCTCTGAAATGTCGTTAAATCCACAGCTATTTGAGGTAGTGTCAATCAAACAAACCAGCAAGGGAGCTCCTTTTGTTCTTCCTCTATGTAAACTCCTCATTTATTTATCTTTGCCATGGCTGCTTCATTTCCTCTGTCACATCCAAGCCTGTTTTAGGGTTTGAATATTCCAAACACAGCCTTCACTTGATAATCTAGGCAGGTGTGTGCTGATCCTTTGGAAAACTAGGACGTAATTGCACTATTTGCTGTATGGACAAACTAACCATCAGTGATTTCACACACAGCAGTGGGAAAACAGAGAAAGCCACATTATATCCAGGCTAACCATGGGGTCTCCGAGGGAGGAGATCAGCAGGAAGGGAAAGGGTGAACACAGTATAAAGAGAGCTGGAGAGAAAGTGAAGAAAGGAAGTTGGAGTGTGGCACAGTGAGCCAGTGGAAAACGGAAGAGTGTGGGAGAAAGAAAACGAGTGAGTGAGAGGTAATGAATAGCAAATCAGCTCCTTTATAAAACTCCTTCTTTCAGTGTTCAATCAGAGTAGCCCCGGATTGGCAATTTTCCTCCGGCACAATAGAGCAGGCCCAGGAGGACCCTGGCCTGCGCTCAGAGGGAGCGGGAGGAAAAGAGAAGCCTTGCCAGTATGCAACCCCACCAACCCCAGCGTTCTGTCAAGTTTGGCAAAAACAGTACAGACCACAGGAGGTACTCAGTGGTGACTTGCTCTTTGACTCCTCTGTGTTTCATATGTATTCCTTCTCTTCAATGATGCAAGAGGTAATGAGTGAGCCTGTGAAGGAGATACGCAGATACTCTCCTCCCTTATGGCATTTGCATAGGAAACTCCCCGTTTCCTCCTTTGATAGGAAATAGCCTCGGGGGGAGAGAAAGGGAGTAAAGCGGAGAGAATGACTGACAGAATGTGTGTACTCTGCTGGGTCAATGGCACGCTGCTATTTGCTTTTTCTAACTGCTTGGATGATTTACCTGTGCATCCTTACACCATTGGGCTTGTAGTAAATGTGCATACGTTAGTGCTGTATGTATGCAGACTTCTGGTTAGAATGATGATCATGATGCTCAAATGAGGAGGAGTTGGTATCTGTGAATTCATCTTGATTTGAACCCAGAAAGGAATGCAGTGAGGTCATTGTGTTGTGTTCTGAAGATTGAGCGACTCATTGAGAGAAGATCATATCTCTTTTTTAGGATAATTGCATGCAGAATGAAAATGGAATAGAGTTGCTCATTAAAAGGGAACTGAGCATGAAGGAAAAAAAGTCATACATAACTAATTTAGTCCAACCTAATAAGACATTTGATCTTAGCCGGTTGAGCATTTATGCTATTCATTTTGCCAAACATAATTTTCACTCTCTTTAAACTCTGGTGGTTACATAAAAGAGGGGAAACAAAAACAACCTAATTGCTTCTATAAATTGAGATGAAGTGCGGCACAGCAGGCCAAACAGTTGAATGGCTTTGTTCACTCAGTGCAACCTGAAATAAAAATGTAAAACACACACACACACACACACGGTTTAGCCGACTTCCACCTTGGGTATAAAGCTGTTTGCACACATATATCCGGCCACATCGCGTGTTCTGTATGGCAGGCAACGTGGCAAGCATTAGAGGCGACGCTCAGGAGAAATAATTACTCCGGACAGCGGTGGGCTGAATCCAGATGGACCTGGCAGAGCCGTGTGGAAACGTGCTGTCAGAGTACGCTCATACAGTACCTGCCTGCAGCACTCAGTGCCAGGCCACCCAGCTCCTGAACAACAACACTTCCTCCAGCATTAAGTCTCCTCGAGCTGGCCAGCAATCTACACAGAAGCTGGCGTGAGCACAGCACTGAAAAAGCCTGACTTGAAAATGGAGCAAGGTGAAATAATAAAGAAAGGAATTTGTATTCAAACATAATTCTACCGTAATTGTTATGCATTTCTGGTCCTAGGAATTCCATCTTCTCTCCATTTTAGTTCTGACGTAACCTCAGTAGTACATATTTTACTGTTCCATGTGTGAGATGCACTTTGCTTTCAGCTTTTTTTCCAAAACCTATAAAGTGCCTGGCTGTGTGTCTTATTTGATGTTGTGCTCAGCACAAGACCAGGCTTTTATTCTATTACTGAGCACTCTAGGACAGAAGGAGCACTTCTGGCATCCACCTTTTGGTTCTTTGGTGATGCCTATTTTTCAGCTCTCAGGTACCGAAGTGCAAAAGGAGCTCTTGTCTTCAAATTCATATGGAAAGAGACATGCATCAAGAGGTAATTAAGGACAGGTTCATAGTGTTCCGGTGCTTTAATCTAAGTTTTCTCTTAAGTATTTAACTCTTTACTGTAATATTACCCTTGCGGTAGCTTCTTATGGTATATGTGTTAGTAGTAGTTGTCTCTCATCATTAATAAGCAGTGTTGGGACTAACGCGTTACAAAGTATTTTTGGCAGTAACTAGCTCTAACGCATTACTTTTTAAATTCAGTAACTCAGTTACCATTACTACATGGTGCGTTACTCCGTTCGTTTTTTTATATAGTCAACAGCCAGGCGAACAGAGATGAGAACTGTACTTAGGCTAAGTACAGTACTTGAGTAAATGTACTTAGATACTTCCTGTGTCACATGTGGAGACGCGCTGTGGGCGTGTTTGTGTTGTTTACTAACAAGACTATCATGGCGGCGGCGGAGCTCAAGTCTAGTTTCTCCACCTGGAGATATTCTCACTATTTCACTTTTGTCGAGCACAAAGAAAAGAACGTTTTAGTTAAATGTAAGTTGTGTCTTGGCGGGTCAAAGATCCTATCTACTGCCCAAACCAGTAATTAAAATCTCTTAAAACATCTGCAAAAACAACACGCTGGGACTGTATGCTGTAGACCAGGGGTGCCCAACCTTTTTTGAACCGAGAGCTACTTTTAAAGTTGCCAGTCTGCCGAGATCTACCAGTCCAAATAGAGAGGCGTAGCCATTACTGACAGCCTGCTACCAGGTAAATACACACTTCTACTTGTATAAAACTGACCTTTGTACGATTAATACTTCATAAAATACTGCAGATCCTTTATCTTACCTCTTTCTAATCTACACACATACAAGTATTTAACTGAAGTTACACAACAGTGTTGTTGATACAGAGTTGGAGTTTATTCACACGTCACTACAGTGGGTAATGTTTTCAAGAAACATTGAACAGTGCTGCCACATATGACACAGGAAAAAAAGAAAACACTCTGAACCCTTTCTTTGCCATTATATAAAAATAGTGTTGCTTCAAAAGTATAAATGAGGCTTACTAATAAGAAAACTCAGATCTGAAGCTACACAGGAATCTGCTGCCAAAGTGCAATAAAAAAGACAAAATTAATAGAATCAAACAATGTTTTTGTTGAATATAAAAATAAATGCCTTTAAAATAGGATGCACGCAACACTAGTTTCTTAACCTGAATTGATAATAGACTATAATCAATTTAAACAGAACAGATCTTAATGTTTGCATTCTTATACCATTTTGTACAATAATTATAATGAATAAGTTCAAACAAACTAAAACTTACAGCTGATTAATAACGGTATCTAACTTGAGTTTTTATTATATCAAAAAACCTGTTGAAATGCTTCTGTTATTTTTACTGTCCCCCAAAAGCGCGTCAGCAGCTTCCATGAATGCTTCTTTCACAACTTCGCCGTCTTTGAAAGACTTCATGTGTTTCGCAAGAACGTGACTGACACGATAAGATGCTATGGTAGCAGCCTTGCTCTTGTTGTTGGCCCTGGTGAAAATGGACTGCTGTGCATTTAGCTGTCCTTTCAGGCCCCTCCCCTTTTGGAGCGTAGGGCAGAATTAGGAGGGAATTCCGTCTCGTAGCGTTTGTGCACTGTTTTGAAATGCCGCTCCTAAATTACCCTTCTTCGATAAAGCCACGCTCGCATTGCAGATGAGAGACAGATGGACTTTGAATTGAAATAGATACAAAAATAATCATCCTCCCACTCGGAGTGAAAATGATATATCTTTGGCTTTTTTGCTTCTGCCATAATTGCGGTCTTGTGTGTGTGCGGACTGTCACTCCTGTTGACACGGTCGGACAACAACGTCAGCGAAATTATAGTGCCCACTGCCCACCAGCCACGCCCCGACACATGGGGTCACGCCGGCCAATCACAAAGCTTTGATGCGTTCAAGTGCATTATTCTGGCACAGGAATATTATGTTACAGGACATTAACGATAAAACAGAATGTTGTTGTTCTATTTTTAGACACATCTCGCGATCGACTGGGAATCTCCTCGCGATCGACCGGTCGATCGCGATCGACTGGTTGGGCACCCCTGCGTGTAGACTGTATGCTGGGACGAAGCTAGTAACTAAGACCACAGAGACTCAGCCGACGCCACTCCACCTCCACCTAAGCAACAGCGGCTGGATTTTAACCAAGGGACTGCTAGCCAGGGAAAAGTCAATAAAGCCATTGCACGGTATGTTGTAGAACACATGCAGGCTATTGCTACAGTGGAGTCACCCGCTTTCAGGGAGCTAGTTAGCATGATAGCATGTCCGGGCGGCACACGGCATATGGGACGGAACACTTTTTCCAACTACCTGGAGAAAGAATATACAAAAATGGAAAGCCAGCTAATATCGATGCAATCCAGATTGCATATAATGCATGTCAAGTTGATCAACAGATTGTATTATTCTCCAATGCAATAACAGTACTGAAATGAAGGCTATAAGCAGGGGTGCACATAACTTTTTTGCCCTGGTTCTCAAAGGAGCACCTGGAGATGTTGCTTGGTGCTCATCCTTAAAATGAAATAAACCGTAACTTTTGAGGGGGTCTTGACTTTATTTGCCAGACACACGGCACTGAACACACATGCAGAGGTGAACACAGAACACACATGCAGTGGTGAACACAAGACAACATTAGCACGACCAGTAATCCTACAAGCTGTCATTACTACCCTCCTGACTGTTCTCCTCACTGTCTTCCTCTCTGTCAGACATGGTAGCTGATGATGTAGGCCTACTACTTCCTCTCTGGTTGAGTCTGCGATTAGCTGCTTGCATCCACAAGTCAACAGCTGGTTTTGGGTCGAAAGTCTCTGTTGTCATCTTAGACAAGTGGATGTAATCAAATAAGTATGTGAACATAACCAATAACCTACCATAGCCAATAACAAATGAAACTTATTTTATTTGTGTTGTTCATTCATATCTTATTTTACCTTAACATTTATTTATTTATGCTTTTTTTTTTTATCTCCAGTTTTAAAGGATATTTTTGGTCACTGTCCTATAGTATACATTGGAATGATTTAAAACCTGTTTATCCCAATAATTATAAAGGAGTGCCTTGGAAATATGTGTTTACATAAATTGTGACCAAACCGTTTGAACTTAGACTAAAGTGAACTATCTAAACACTCAAGAGTCCTTTATCTCACTGAGCTGTAGTTAACTTATCAGCCTCTCAGTCTGACTGGAGAGGACTCTCCCTCCACATTATTGTAGAAACATCTTCTTCTTATATCCGTTAGAGCAGCTAGCACGGCACCAGATTATAATAACAACAGCGCTGGTACCGGTGCACCCTCCCTCTCTCCCTCGCATTTTGGCTGCGGGCGCCAGATAAGCCAACATCCCCCATTTTCATCACTTACAGCGCCCATCGTAGGCCTACAGGGCAAATGAAACGTGTAACCGGGGTGAAAAGGGTGTTACATTTACTTAATTATGAACATTGTTACATCAAGGCCGAAAATTAGGATGAGCCCCAACGGTCAAAATGTTTGTTTCCCTCCCAGAGCTGCCAGCGCAGCACCTCCCCAGATCTAGCGCCCTAGGCGAACATCTAGCCAGTGCTACCGGCCGGCCCTGAGTTCATATCATGGTTCATATGCAACTCGCAAATATCTTTCTTTCTCTCTCTCTCTCTCTCTCTCCTCTCTCTCTCTCCTCTATTTTCTATTTTCTCTTCTCTCTTCTCTCTCTCCCTCTCTCAATGTTGGTACGCAAATGCGCTTTGTTTCAAATGACCCGGTGCTCTTTTTAGAGCACCGCATGCGCACCTCCGCACCAGTTATGTGTAGCCCTGGCTATAAGGGCATTAATGGGAGCCCTTTTTTTAAGTAACTAAAACGTTACTTTTCACAGTAACGCATTACTTTTTGGTGTAAGTAATCAGTAAAATAACTGAGTTACTTTTGAAATGAAGTAACTAGTAATGGTAACTAGTTACTGGTTTTCAGTAACTAGCACAACACTGTTAATAAGTAAAGGAAACTGAGTATTTCAGCTTGATGTAACAGGATCACACTTTTTTTTTTCTTCACACTGCAAACTTTGCAGCAGATCTATTTTTACCACCTCCAAAGTGTGAAATGTAGTTGTGGATGTGTAAAGAGTACATTTATTGATTTATGACTAAAGTTGTATTATTTCATTTATTAAAGTTTGCTGAGTGAACGCTGCGGGCATTTCTTGGTTGGAAGTGGGACTGCTGTTTGTTTGTTTGTTTGTTTGTTTGTTTATTTATTTAAAGGACAGTGCACATTAATTCACATTGCTGTAAATGAGCCAGTATTAGCCAGCAGGCTAATTTTCAACTGTTGTCCTTGGCAAGATGTTAAATGACCACAAGACTAGAAAATAAAAACATAATTAAATAGAGTACAGCAGACACCATCAGTACAACAATAAATAAACATCAGTACAACAATAGAGAGGAACAAACACACATGCAAACAGATGAAATATCATCATACCTTGATACAGTTAAAAGTGTTCACATTTTTGATTGTTTAAAAGCCAGTTCTTATAATTGTGGTTAAATGTATGATAGGAGGTGTTATTCCTTATCTGTATTGGTATTGTGTTCCAGAGTGTTGGTGCCCTCACAGAGAAACACTGTTTGCCAAAGGAGCTGGACCTAAGAGGGACTACACAGTCCCCTCTTAGGGCAGACCTTGTGGTTCTGCTGTTTGAGTTGTTCTGCTGTATAAAAGTGCAGAGTGGTGGGGGTGCCTTGCCGTTTAGAATTTTAAAAATGAGACATGCATCAGTGTGTTTTTAAAAGATGTTCCCAGCTGAGCAGGTTATGTTTGTCCAGGATTTTGCAATGGTGGTATAGCTTAGGCTTTCTGTCCAAAACTTTGAGAGTTTGTTTGTGAAGTGACAGGATAGGCCTTCATGTTGTGCTATTCGCCTGGGTCCAGCTGGTCATACAGTATGTTAGGTGGGGAAGGATCATGGCAGTCATGTAGAGTTTTGCTACAGGTGTTGTCAAACAGTTCCTTATATACCTAAAGTTTGCTAAATTGTATTTAGTTATTTGCATTACCTTTCTCACTTGTTTTTTGAAGGATAGAGTAGTGTCAAGGACAATGCCTAGATATTTAAAATGTGTAACTGTTTGAATGACCTCCCAGACACATAGACCTTGGGTTCAGTGTGATACAGTGTTGGTCTTGCTAAAAAACATACAGACTGTCTTCTTAACATTCAGATATAGCTGTGAGTCAGTAAGCCATTGATTTACATGAACCATTGCATCATTTAATTTGGCCGCAGCTTGGGCCTTGGTTTTTGCATGGGATGTGAGGGTTCCAAAGAAGCCTTGTCCAAACACGCAACCTGTTATATATCACCTGTAGAAATGGGAGGTGGAACACAGGGGAGGAAAGGCAAAGGGGTACAGTTCCTTTTGGGCAAAATCATTTTTTTTAAATTAAATTGCAAAACACATATTGCATTGCTTTGTGTCTTAATTTCCAGACATTTAGAGTGACACATTTAATAACTAAAGTATGGGAAAGCAGATGTATAATAGAGATGTTATGTCAGATTGATATCCGGATCATGAAAGGCCTCCAGGACAGATTGGAATACACCTTAACAAGTCTCTGAGGACCTGCTCGTGTCACTCTTGAAGCTGAAATATTACTTTTGAATTATCTCTTTTTTGCATTGGTCGTTTATTCTATAAAAAGTACAAAAAGTAAGGTAATTTCTTTGCTTGCAAAATTGACTTTTTGATGTATTTAAATATGTGTCCCCGGTGTGTCAGGGAACTCACAAAGTGTCAGAAAACAAAACCCTCTCTCTTTTCCTCCGTACCCACATCTCTAAAAATGGGGGTACAACGGAGCTGATCCAGATTTGCGTCAGATATGACGAAATATCGGAAATGTGGGCGGGCTTTACACCCACGGCCCTATCAGAAACAATGCGCAACGTGTTTTGGAAGTAATATGGTCTGTGTTTACATTAGCAAGCATCGCTAACACTCAGAGCTAACCTTTACTGGAGAGAGTATTTGTAAAAAAGCAGGATATAAACAGGTACTCACTCACCTTGTGGTAAACAAAATAATCCTTGATGTGGTTTTGAACATGATATGGCGTTTATTCACGGCAGCATTTAGCTGAGTAGAATTTTCCTGCATAAGCTCCCCCCCCCTCTTTTTTTTTTTTAAAGCTACGGGCCCAGAATCAGCACTTCTCTAACAGTGCTGAAATAGAGGGATATGAGGCATGGCTAGAATTGGTGAGACATGTTTTTTATATATGTTGATATATCTGAGACCTATAATATAGGCCTACAAATAGTATAATAGGAGACCTTTAATTTTTCCTCAAGATTCTACCCTGTTAAAAACATAATCGTTTCCTTTCCTTTGACCGTACCTCTTGCCCTCTCGTATTGTTTGCTTCTCAAAGTGTATCACTGAGGCTTCTCATCGGTTTCCTCTATGCGCTGTGCGTCCTCATTTATGTGTTGACCACATGTTTTGGCCACATGCAGTCGCCCTCTCGCTGCTATCAGCGGGCCCCATATGGATCCCTGCAGGATGGTCACACAGATGGACTCCGTGGGGGTCCACAGGCAGCCTGGCTGACTCCCCGGCTCCCCGTCAGATCAAGCCCCTCGCAGAATGGCAGCACATCACACAGTCACATCAGGAGGATTTCTGATTCATCCAATAGCAATGAAAATGATTTAAATGCTAATTTGCCTTTGCCTCTGCTCTCGATATTGTGCTTTTCACTAATTAACATCCACAGTTGCTTACAAGCCACAGAAGAGGAGAAAAGTTATGTTTGTTTTTTTTTTTAAATGACACCTCAACAATTTAAAAGGCTTTCTAATAAAGGGCAATATCGTTAGGCTCTCATTTATACAGAGGTAAACACAAACATTTATTTGTCAGTTAGTTTCAATTATTTAAGATGTATTAATTTTACAAAATATGTCAACACTTTTTTTTTTGCCCTTCAATGAGGTTTGTGTAGTGAATTATTGAGCCCTTCTTGTTTTGTATAACACTGCGGCACTGCAAAATCGAAAGATAAAAGATTAGAAAAGTAGAAAAATATATTTAACTTCCAGCTCTTGTGTGGTGATAATAACTGAGCGATCCAATTCCATCTCCAACAGACTGTTTGAAGATCAAAGCTGTGACTTTATCTCCAAACTGAGTAGGAAGCGTCCAGAAAGAGGGCAGAGGAAGCCAACACTCCCCCTCATGCTCCTCTCTTTTCCAACTTCTGTACCATAGCTTGTGCTGGTCTCTACCGATAGAACATATTCATCTAAATAAACTTTCATTTGGAAAATAAGCCTCTAATACTACTTTGTACTTCAAATGATCCATTAAATGGTGGCATTTCCTGCAATCAAAAGACAAAGAATTGTCCTTTCTGCTAATAGAGAGATTATAGGGAGACTTAATCAGATGAATTGGACATAAGCGTTAGCTTAACCAGATAAAGTGCACAGCTAAAAACTTCATTGTGAGTGTTCAGCAGTTTGATAGTACCACAACTGGCCCAATGCAGCATTTATAATACATGAAACACTTCATTTCAATGTAACCTCTAATGTGGGTTACATTTTGTTCCTCTTTGTTGTTGGTCACGTTTCTTAGAAAGTCACAAGCAACAGATTTATCTGACCTGATAACCTACTGTGTTTAATGCACATGTCTTAATAGCACACATATTAGCGAGCTTTTAGCTTTCAGCGACTAAGAGGTACAGGACTCAAAGCTTTCGAGTTGCCCATCTTTTCAGTTTACCATGCTAGCATTAGCTCCAGCAGATAAGATTCCACGCTTTAATGTTGTGTTAGTCTCTCCATGTCTGTCTGTGAGTGCGACTGGTCAGATTGTGTTACTTTGTGACTGCAAAAGATCTGACAAGAGCAAGATGAATGTCTCCTTTGAAGAGTGTACTTCCTTGTCAAATTTGGCAACATTTTTATATCTGATTGCTTACCGGATCAAAACAACCCTTTTCTTGAGTGATTTTCTATCCAACACTACTGGGTAAGTTAACCCAGTCTTGTGTCTGGTTATATTGACCCACACTGGGGTATAAACAGTATATGTATTGTTTGTATCTAGTGCTGCGTACCGGTACGCCGAACCGGTACTGGACTTGTAAAAAGTTTCGGTTCAAGTCCGGTTAAAACCGGAACGTCGGGAACCGGTACTTGGACTCGCAAAAAAAACTAGCACTTACGTATATTCTGGTGTCTGTGGTTATTTAAACATTCCCTGATAAACGTTATTCAGCCTCAATAAATGAGTGCTAATCCCAGTGTGCTCAGTGTACAACATCATATGTCATTTCACCTTCGATTCACGGTTTGAAAACGTAGCATTTCGCCACATGCTAATGCTAACCGGAAGTGAATAATTTTCAGAATAAAAGTATTAAGTTAATAGTGTGAACTTCCGGTTTTTTTCAGAATAAAACTGATTTAAATTAAATAGTGTATTTAATTCAAAATTACGCCATATCAACATTGATTTTAATTTCTAAAAGTATGTATGTACGTATGTATGTATGTATGTATGTATGTAGTATACACTGTATAATGTACACATGTAGAGTTGTAGAAAATACATGGTGTACAGACAGTACAGTACACTGACTGTACTGTCAGTCATTACAGTGTAGCCTATACTGTATAGTAGGTGTGTAACAGTGTAATGCGTATAGTCTACTATACACTCTACCTTTCAGCAACGTTTTAGGGATTTAGGCTCAGTCAGCTCAGGGACTGTTTGGTTACTTTAGTTTGGTAAATGAAATAAATGTTTGAACTTTGTAGTAGTTCACTGTAGTTGCTGTCATAAGTCATTTGTAGACTAAGTGGCAAAAAGTGTTTTTTTTACATTTGTACTTTGTAGAGAAATGTAGACACAAGTTGGAAGGGAGCACAATAAACCTGACGAGTTTGAATTTGAGTTGATTATGAGTTAATTTTCAATTGATAATTAGCTCACAATAAGTTCATTTTAGTTACTCACACAACTTGACACAAGCCATGGGTTCAGGTCCGGACTTATAAGTCCGGACCTGAACCTGAACCTCTGGACTTGAGTCCGGACCTGAACCTGAATGTGAGTCCAGGTACGCAGCACTATTTGTACCCATGCGTCACTCTAGGGATCCTTTTACTATCTTTAAGAAATGCTTAGAATATTTAGATTCATCCAATGAGCCTCCTGTGTTGCAGATAACTTCTTAAGTAATATATTTGCAGCAAAATAATTTGTTGCAGTTCATTGTTAACGCAATAAGTATTTCCTCAGGTGATTCCTGAAATAGATGTGTGTTTATAAGAAGGGCATACTGTGTGTTCTCCTTCCTCAGAGCTTATGTTTGTATTGTGATCAGACATTAGTAACCATATGCTGTTCGCCTCTTCTGAGCTTCATTAGGAGTCCAATTCATTGCATGTTTTAGGTGAAAAAGCACTCTCGAGATTAATTTCCTGAAGTGTTGTGAAACCTTAATCATTTATTTATTTTCAGGGCCCGAGGCTCAGAATATTCATCAGTGTTTCGAAGTATAGGTGTATTAATTTACTTCAATTTTAATTGTTTGGAGGCCAGACGTTTATGGATATTTTGTTTGCAATTAGCACTCCACGCAGTGTTGATGAAATGTTTCACTAAATTACAGGGGATGGATCATGTTTTAATTATCTTTCAATTCATTCCGGTGATGCTGTTAGTAATGTGTTATGGGTTATGGCCTTTTTCTGTTCATTACTCAGAAAACTCGGTCAACAAGTGGCGACAGAGGACTCCGCTATTTGTCCTTCCTCTTGTCTGTAAACACCGGCGGTGGGTGACCCTCAGATTCTCCGTCCACATCAAACGCTCCCCTGCTCTCTGCTCTTGGAAGAGTATACAGAAGCTGCAGCTCTTATCTATAAAGTGATGATCTCTGGTAGGAGCCATTGTCCCTGGTGATTCCTATAACAAGGCCAGCGTTTGGCACTGGAACCCAGCGGATCCCTGGTGGGGAGGAGAGAGAGAGAGCGGACCTCTGGCTGTCAGGATAATTGGCAAAGGCATGTGGATCATACAGGAGGAATGACAGAGTGACATTCATTACCTTTAATAGTATTTCCTCCATCGCTCTGTCACTTGCTCCCTTTTCCTTTTCTCTCTCTCTGTCACACACACACATCTTCTTCTTTTTTTTTGCCCTCATCAGCCCTGCCTCCATCAACACATGGGTCACCATCCAATGTCTCCATGGCGTTGTTATCCTTGGCACCTGAGAGATAAAGTCACTCCTCATAACTGATGACCATAGGTCCATGCAGACAAGAGCTGCAGTTTGTAATGAAACAGATATGCCGGGTGCCTTTTATACGGACCTCAAGGCTGTGTCTGCGCAGTCGTGTCGGGTCACAGCCCGGATCAGTGGCAGCATTATGGAGCACATCATAAAAGTCCTTGTAAATAAAGCAAATGTTCATTCAAGCAGCGACCACACCATAGGCCTTGAAGTAGCCGAGTCCTTAAGATTAATTAATGGGAGTTTCATGAAAACCTGAGCGTGGATTCAGCTGAGGACTACCTGAGATCTGAGGGCCTTTTTCGAAGAGCTGTTCATGATCCTGCAGCCCATAATGACCAGCTGTGGGCATCACTCATGGAGCTTCTCAGGGACCTCATTGGCACTCTAAAAGATCTCATTATGACACTTTACAGATGTCACCTCTGCCACTGGTGAGATGTGCCTCTTGGCCTCCCATGATACTTTGCTCCTGACAATCTGGCCGGACCCAGACTCAGGTTGGGGATGTGTGAGCCGCCTGACAGGGGAGTGAGGTGGTCCGCAGCCAAGCTGCTGCTCACATTTTATTTTCCAACAGAATTATTTGGCATCCTTCTTTTAACTCCCTGTTCCCTCAGGTTGTTTGGGAAGTACTGGAAGTGAGATGTGAAATTCTGTCATAAACAGACTTCAAAATAACACATAGCTTTGTGTTTTTTTCCAAGGGCTAAAATATGCAGTCACAATTGTATCTGCGCTTTTTGTTTTTCTTTAATTCAAAGGAACATACACGTACAGCCGGCTGGAAAATAAATGTGAAAGGCATTTAAATCATTTACAGACACCAATTTCTTATGAGTGGTGTCAAAAAACATCAGATTGCTTGGCATGTGTCTCGCTTAACGCATACATCTGAGTGTCAATGCACCCACAATGCTTTGCTTTTATTTGACCACCTCTACACAGGGTTTAAGATGAGTGTATCCAGACATTAGTCACAAGGGAAAGCAGCTGACCATAAATCCCAACATTTAACACCACTCGGATAAAAGAAAATCCACCCCAAAGGGCAATTTATTTTATACAACATTTCTCACAAGTCAAAAGTCAATCTGGTTTACATAAAAAAGAGAAAATATATACAACAACAAGTCCTGTGTCTGGAAAACAAGTATATTACTAAACAAAATACAAGAAAAGGCGACAACAACAAAACAAGAAACAACACCCACACCTAGCTAAACACTTTAATGAACCCTGAACCCAGCCCACACACACGCTCACGCACACACACACACACACACACACACACACACACACACACACACACACACACACACACACACACACACACACACACACACACACAAACAATGGACACAGATGTACAGTACTGAAAAACATAAAAATACACACTCATACAGCAAAAAATAGTTTGATTGTATTTATATTTTAAACTATTAAGATTACCGTACTTTTATTACGAGTTTATTGTTCCCACATTACAATATGATAAAAAAAAACATCAAGAGGTAAAGAAGAAAGATGTTAAGAGTAGTTACATTTCAAATGTTAGTATAATTAAATAGGTCTTTGTTGGAGGCAGATGTCAGATTTTATTTTGTCAAATCTGGTTGTGAAATAAAAATTCTACAAATGATCTTCTTACAGTTTTTTAATGAGCAGACATATTCAGCACAGTAGGATCATTTTGCCAAACATAATTGCATCAGAAAATATATTTTCTATGGTTTCATTTTCACATCGCAGCGAGGTCATAGCAGGCGAAGCAGAGTTCTGCATCGCCCACATTATTACTGCCTGTACTGCCATACTCATTCCTGCCATATTTAGATTAGCCTTCTAAAGATTAGCCTGACCGTGATATAAGACATAAAGCTTTTGGTTGGGTATTTGCTTGCAGTACAAGGCCTGGGAGGTTCATTTCAAGGCAGAAAAGGTTCTTTTTCATCAGAATAGCTGACATTGTTTTGTTTTTTCAAGCAACATTATTCAAGGTATTTGCAATTCAAAACGTGTTGACTTATAAGGGAAAGTGCAGCTTCTTAAATGTTGGGTTTCTGTGTCACAAGCAGCAGAATGCATCAATATATATCAATGTAGCAAACAAGGTCTGCCCTCTGAACTGTTATCGCCGCAATGAGACAAACACTTATTACTCCTGTGCTGCGGTTCAGCCTCTGCCTTGGTATCAGAGTAATATTGAAAGGCTCCTGCACAATGTTAGCCTTCTTAAGTGTGTGTCTGCAGCCTCAAGCTGTTAATTGGATTCGATTGCACGGAGGAAATGTGCTACTTTTGATCATGATTGCAGCGAATGTGGATCAATATGACTGTGATGAACTGCTATATCAAACACAGATCTTTTATTCCTTACTAATAGACTGCGGAATGTATTAATTAGCCATAATTCAGTATTCAGTTCCAAATGAGGGTATTATAGTTGTCGTTGGATTTTAATGAAAGCATTTTGACGGCAGAAATGGAAAGTATCGCCTTGACTTCATCATATACTCATCCACTAAGATCAAAGCCGCTGTTACATTGTTGAATTTTGCAATCAAACTGAAAACATTTGAAAGCTCAGGTTGTAACCTTGCAATCTGCGGAGATATTTATAGGAGATGGGGCATACTTTCACATTCAAAGCAATTTTCTTTGACATTTCCAAGCAATCAAAAGTGAACTCATCTTCTTGACAAAGTGTATCGACACATTACAGCTAGAATCAGGACTGCACTTCGTGTGAGAATTAGAAATTGTGCATACATTAGCATGAATGTTTCCTTAACATCCTTTTGTTTTAGACGTTCCCTGCAGTGAATGATGGCCTATATTCCTCCACTGATTGCAATCTGAACTAACAGTGAGAATGTTAATAAGTAAGCTTTAATCCGCCGTTTTAATTCGGTTAAGTCTTGATTTGTAACCGCTCAATGTGGTCGAACACTAATAAGCATATTCACCGACAATGTTATTGACCATATTATTCAAATGTCAATATGCTATGAATACCAATATAGCCTTTAATCGCATTTAATCTATGATGCTGATGAATGGCAGCCTCTTTGCCACAGTGTCAGACGCTTGTTAATTTATTTCAGATTGACAAACCGTGGCACACTTATGTTCAATATGTAACCGTTACCCATCATTCACAATCTATCAAGCACTTCTCTCAAAGATTCATAAATATATATTGATTTGGGTTCCAACATAATTGATCATCAGGGAGACACTTAAGATTCAACTGTCTTTGTACTATAGGCAATTCAACTGCATTTCCTCCAATTGTATTCATCACAAATAAGATTCACCCACCAGGGATTTGCTATGATCGAGAAATGAAAATATATATATATTCTGCAGAAGTGTGCACAAAACTACTTGAAAGCAAAGACAAATAATGCATGAAATAATGTGTATGGTGTCAGGAAAGATAAAAGCATACACCCCTCTTTAATATATTGTTTTATGTGTTCATGTCAGTTTAATAAAAGCATATTTATTTCCACATCTATGAACTAAAGTTGCTGTGTACAACACTCTGATCCCTTGCTATGCACATATTGTAAAGATGAAAAGCTCTTTATTAACCCTTCTATTGTCTTTGTTTCCTCCACCTTACTTTGGTGTTTGCGGTCAAATTTGACCGGTCCTGTTTAAACTGCTATTACATTAACACAAAAACCATTAATCATCACCAAATGTCATTTAACACCCTTTCAAACTGTACATATTGTATCAGACTACTGGCATACATGAACAACTGCAGTAAATATACAAAGAATAGACACTGAACATGTATTGCATGTGCCAGGTGTGATCCATGTGGGGGGATGGGCACATAAGAGCGGGAAATGTGTGTGTGTGTGTGTGTGTGTGTGTGTGTGTGTGTGTGTGTGTGTGTGTGTGTGTGTGTGTGTGTGTGTGTGTGTGTGTGTGTGTGTGTGTGTGTGTGTGTGTGTGTGTGTGTGTGTGTGTGTGTGTGTGTGTGTGTGTGTGTGTGTGTGTGTGTGTGTGTGTGTGTGTGTGTGTGTGTGTGTGTGTGTGTGTGTGTGTGTGTGTGTGTGTGTGTGTGTGTGTGTGTGTGTGTGTGTGTGTGTGTGTGTGTGTGTGTGTGTGTGTGTGTGTGTGTGTGACCGGGAACACCATGGTGTTACAAAGTTGACTAAATCATCCAAAATTCAATGAAAGTGATAATCAGCAATTTTATATGTTCAAATGTCTTCTGTGAAGGATATCATGAAGCCTTAATGCAATCAAATGTAAAACAAAGTAGTACATCGGTCAGATTTGACCCGAAGACAACAGGAGGGTTAAACAGCAAATAACAATCACTACAGATCAGATATAGACAGTCAGAAGGTGTGATGTTAAGATTCCTTAGAGCTTAACTGCACATGCTAATTGAAACAGAGCCATTAAATAGAAATGCAGCCTGACGTTGGACAGGTACACTCAACAATGATCCTTTTCCAGGACCCCAAACACACCAAGCAGCAGATGTCACTGTATGTGTCACTTTAGCGAGAGTTTATTGGATGTTCATAGAAGAAGGAACAACTATGGTTCAACAATTTGTGACTGGCTTTCCTGAACAGTTTCTCAAGCTCTGTAAAGCAGGAAAAGTATAGTGCATATGGTATTTAAACAATTGCATTGTTTTACACCCTAATTCCAAATAATTTGTGAATAATCCAAACAAGATCTAAGACTCTTTTGAATCATAATTAGAACATGTGATCATTTGTAACAGCAAACAGACAGAAGAAGGTGATTTGTGGTTTAGTAAATTATAATTTAAACTTTAAAAAATCAATGACGTGTGCGATCACAAAGCAGTATTTGTTCAGCTGCATTTACCTCAGTGTTGTAGTGAAACACCAGCTGCTGCATCACCACCTCCTTTTTGTGTATATTGAGTATTGTCCCATCTCTTTATTGTTTCGATTACGATTTGATTGTAATTGTCTTTTAAAATCCAAAATGTAGTACGAACATCAGGTGGAATTTACATCACAGTTCAGACATTTACAAGTCCAGTTGTGGTGCGCCATTAACGAACCGGCTTAGATTGCTAAATTGCAGCAAGTATACAGCCTGAAATGATTTATTTCATTTCCTGCAAGGACAATGGATGCTCTCCAACTTCCAGACCAAACCCAAGTGATTATAATTAAGTATAGTGTCCGTCTACAGCTATACAAATAACACGCTTGACCTGCGTGGTTAAGTATCGCTCCCTGAACACTCTTTAGTGAACAGGCAGGGACAGCAGAGGGTTAATTAAAGACACAGCCAGGTAACGCACATATATGAAAATCCCTTAATGGAAAAGTATTGACAGTGTCAACAGAAAAAGGAAGTGACACATATGACCCAGAGCGTGGACAAACAGCGAGCCCCCCGGTGAACGTTAGTGAAACAGCTCAGACAGGAATTATGATGAAGGAAACTGATGGACTTGAAGTGGTTTTGTTCAGAGGCTTGTAATTACAGAGCAGAGAGCCGGGGAATAATGATCTGAGCTCCGTCGCGGAGAGATAGAGGGGTAAGAGGAGACAATGAAAATCGGAGACATCATCCACCTCTTGAAAAAGAAAATGGAGCATTACTGAGCGATGAATTCCCTTCTCTCCCTCTATCTATGAGCTGCCCAAATCTCCTGTTCATCTGTCTGTTTCTCTGCTAACTATATCTATCATTTTCTCTCTCCAATGGTCTGCCCCCCCCGTGTCAGCGTTTCAAGCTACTCAGGGCAATTACAATTTAAAAAATGACAAAATGGAGATCATCGCCATGTCACAAGATCAAGTGAATGAAATGGCCCATGAAAAAGTGTGTGTGTGTGTGTGTGTGTGTGTGTGTGTGTGTGTGTGTGTGTGTGTGTGTGTGTGTGTGTGTGTGTGTGTGTGTGTGTGTGTGTGTGTGTGTGTGTGTGTGTGTGTGTGTGTGTGTGTGTGTGTGTGTGTGTGTGTGTGTGTGTGTGTGTGTGTGTGTGTGTGTGTGTGTGTGTGTGTGTGTGTGTGTGTGTGTGTGTGTGTGTGTGTGTGTGTGTGTGTGTGTGTGTGTGTGTGTGTGTGTGTGTGTGTGTGTGTGTGTGTGTGTGTGTGTGTGTGTGTGTGTGTGTGTGGTGGACGACATTTGTGTACTTCTAACAACGTGTGACATCTGCCCACCACCGTGCGGCCCGTATCACAGTTTCTGAGTGAATCACCCTCAGATGCGTTCATGGTTAATGTAGTGTAACCCGAGAAAAGGGTCGCACTCGTCTGCTAATTTTCCAATCGCTATTTGGCCGAAAATGCACCCGCACTCGTTATAGCCGCTGTATTCCTCCTACAGTGATGTCAGCTTTTTTTTAAGCCATTCAAATATATCCAAATCCTGCACACACTGCTCCTTGATTGTCATGATCCCTAAGAGGGATTGTATTCTGAATTCTTCCACACGTTGACTCCCCTCACAGGCTTTTGAAGAGGAAAGAATATTCGGTCATAAAACACACACACCCTCCAGTAGTCTCCTGTCTACTCTGCGTTGTTGATTTACTCCCTCCCTCGCTTTTTTTCCTGAAACAGATGGTCTTATAAACTTTAACACGAGTTTTGGAAAGTAAAAGAGACTCTAGAAGGCCATCAAATCAAATGTAGTTATTATTTAAAACGTACAGCTTAATGTTCCTCGAATATTGCTGATGTTCTAGAATCTGTTCCCCCCCCCCCGCTTGGCACTAAATGTTGCATTAAAACCCAAATCTGTTGTGCTCAAACTTCTACTTACACACCCAAAGCCCCAGTTTGATCATATTGAGCTGCAGCATTTCCTCAAATAGCCCTTTAAGCAGGGGGGGAGGTGTCCGTGCTACACATCATCTGCCTCAGCTTTAATTACACTTTAGTCAGACATGCCATACAGACAGCCCCCCCCCTCTAGTCTCCATGCTGATCAATAAGTGGACAGACTCCAAAGCGATGCTGCGTGAAAAGAATACAACCAGAATTTGGTGTTTGGAAAGAAAAGAAATATGAGAAAAATGTCCTGATAGCTCGCAAACCCTGTGTTCATTAGTTTATTTGTTTAATGACTCGTACACACATGTAATCCATTGTGTTTATTTTTTAAATATTCTCATTAGCAGTGGTGTTAAGTTAGTAGATGTACTCGAGTACTGTACATAAGTAACATTTTGAGGTAGTTGTAATTTCCTTGAGTATTTCCATTTTTCGCGACGTTGTACTTCTACTCCCCGACAATTCAGAGTTAAATATTGTACTTTTACTCCACTACATTTATGTAGTACCTTTAGTTGTTTTACTTTAGGTTAATGATAAACAAAAGGATCAACACTCACAAAAGACTTAAGAAAAGTCACAATTAGTTGCAATTAGTTCCACCTTTACCAGCTTGATAAACACGTCAATACATCAATGACATCAACACATCTACTTTTACTTGAGTAACATTTACTGTAAGTACAGCACTTTTGTAACGGAGTATTCCTACACTTTGGTATTTCTACTTTTACTTAAGCACATTATTAGAGTACTCTGCTTGTAAGAGTGTGTTTTGAATTTGTTGCCTTGGGCTTGCAGAATATTAACATAAAATTACCTTTTCTTGTTGTCCTCTGGATAACTGTTTTGTAAATGTTGTTTGTCTTTCTGCAAAGCCTAGACCGAGGGATGAAAGGAGTCTTACTCATCCGGAAAAGCGCCACTCCTGTTTTTCCTACAGTATTTCCCAAAATGTATTTCTGATATTCTGATACAAACAGAGCCACTGGCAAAATGGCAAAATGAACATAGTGGCAGAGTGCACCATCATCGTACCCAGTGCTACGACTAAAAGAGAGACGGTGGGGGGGGTGATATCAAGTGAGATAGAGGAAGTGCTCGGATGGGTAGAGTGGAAGATTTGTGAGGATAGAGAGCAATATGGAAGAAGATGATTGGGAAAGATGGATAGGAAAAGATGAGGGACGAAAAAAGGGGGTATGATTTAGAGAGTACAGGAGAGCCAGGAAAGAATTAGAGCTGAAAGGCAGTGAAAGGGGGATAGAGCTAAGGATCTGGCGGCAGGAATAGTATAGAGAGGTGTCACCGTCAAGGGTGTCTCAATGAGATGCCATAAAACACTCTCTTATTCTGCCTACTGTCACAGCTCAGAGTCAGGGGATACGCTCACCGACACTAAAGACACACTGATACATTTACTTCTCTCATGTGTTTATTTGCCAACTGCTCCAGGTGTGGCCTGTAATTCAGAGACTCCTCCCTGCGTATCATTGTATTACAGCAGGAGGGAGCAAGAACTAAATCGCTGTGGAATGAAATTATGGCCAGAACAGTTAGCTACTGTATATATTTCTGTCGTTGATTTTTCTCGCAGGCAATGGTTGGACTGTATGAACATTACTAGAGGGGAAGTAGGGGTCACACACTGCACTGAACAAACTTAAATGTTTACTTTAATGAAATGTATTATGTCAACAGATTTCACATAACTGTATTGGGCTAGTTGAAAGCAATGATAAAACGTTTAAATAAAATATATTAGGTTAAACTTAATATTAGTGCTTTCAACTAACCTAATACAGTTATGTGGAATGTGGTGACCTAAACCATTCAACTAAAGTCAATGTTTCAAATGGGAGCGTAACCCTAATTGGAAGAAAAAGCAGGAGATTATTTTTCACCTCATACTTTATTGATATAAATGTCATTCAAGATTCCAGGGTTTTATTATATGCACAGTAGCTACAGTGTAGTTATGGCAATGCAAATAGTATGTCCCGCACTCCTCTAACAATGCAACATATAGAATATAAGACAAAAACAAAACAAAAATAATAATAATACAAAAATAAAAATAGTGCAAATGAAACAGTCATTCTAACCCAGACCTGCTGTCTTTGCCCTGGCCTTTATTCAGTGGCAACAATTACTTCATTTCTTTCAAACTGATTATAAAAGGTTGGGCAGCATCATATTATATATTTAACATTATGCTTTTTGTTGTACATTTGAAAATGTAAACTACACTTATAACACATTACTCGAAAAGTACACGTTGTTAAGTGATGTTCTGCTGATTCATAAATCATCATCAGAGACCGGGTTATCAACTGTGCTCAGTTGGAAAAGTTTAAACTCAGTTTGGAGCCTCTGCCTGTGTAGTTCAACTCAATCTGGACTTAAAGCAAACGTGTTGGACTGAATGAGAACACCTAGAAGGAGGACCACCACAGGGTTTTATGAAAACAGAAATGTGTTTTTAAATAAATTCAAAAAGCTTTCATTAAAACCGTCTGCTCTTCTTGAACTGTCAAGTGCAAGATGTAATAGGCAATCTGAAAATGAGTTGAAACAGAGGTGTGTTGAGCTTGTGTTTTACAGTATTCTGGTAGTAAGTATAAAGTCAATCGAACGTAGCACCCGCACAGTATCTGCACATAATAATAAGTTCAAGATGCCTCTACCATGACATGTATGATGCCTTGTTTTGCCTCTGTCCGCAACATATAAACTAAATGATGCTAAAGTTATTAAAGTTGTCCCCTGCATGACGAGGAGTATGTCTAGAAAAGTACATTGGAATCTGCGTGGGTAAGGACTGGACACGTGTTAGTTACTAAGAAGCAGAACCTGGATTTAAATGTCTTCAGGCTCCTCACATGCAAACACTTTGCTAGGAAGAAAGTGACTATATGTTATAGTCTCAGCCATCATGCAGCATAGGAATCAGCTGTGCATCAGTACAGCCCTGCTCCCTGGTTAGGGAGCTCTAGTGAAGATGTTGGAGCAGGTGGAGCGGGGGGGGGGGGCAGGGAAAGGTCAACGAAGCCGCTGAAGTGACTCAGCGTATCGCTCCTAATTGCTGTGTTTGAGGAGAGTGGGGAAACATGGACATGTGACAGACTCTCGCTCGGTTTGCTTTTGTTAAAGGACCCGTTAATGACAGGTGTGTGTGTGTGTGTGTGTGTGTGTGTGTGTGTGTGTGTGTGTGTGTGTGTGTGTGTGTGTGTGTGTGTGTGTGTGTGTGTGTGTGTGTGTGTGTGTGTGTGTGTGTGTGTGTGTGTGTGTGTGTGTGTGTGTGTGTGTGTGTGTGTGTGTGTGTGTGTGTGTGTGTGTGTGTGTGTGTGTGTGTGTGTGTGTGTGTGTGTGTGTGTGTGTGTGTGTGTGTGTGTGTGTGTGTGTGTGTGTGTGTGTGTGTGTGTGTGTGTGTGTGTGTGTGTGTGTGTGTGTGTGTGTGTGTGTGTGTGGAAAAGGTGCCTTGGAGAGGGTGTAACTGTGACTCTATCTCTGGAGATAATGCTCCGCAATACAGTAACACAAATATGACTCAGAGCTTTAACACTAAAGGAGATTATTTCAGAACCGGGTAGAAGGAAGGAATTTGATTTGGTGCATAGTGGGGCAACAATAAACAAAGTATAGGGAAATAAGTTGTAAGAGAATGATGAGAAAATGGAATGATTAGAACAAATATATTAGAAACTATAGTATTTCACACAGAATATGAATAAACAATACACTCAAGAGAAAATACAGTGAATATATGACAAAATGCAGTATATTAGATTTTAATGTGGGGGGGAGTGCGCAAAAAAAATCTGAGGGATGAGCAGGGCTCACAGTATGAACATAAAATGTGTTTTTTTAAATACATTACAAGCTTAGTTTCCAATTGCAACATAAATCACATATTTTACAGTGTGTAGAGTAGAGAACTTCCCACAATGGATTAAAGATGTGCTCAGCTATCACACTGCCATTCGTTTCCAAGACACTCTTAAAATGATGTCAATGATCTTTGAAAAAGTCAGCATTCTGCTTTTGCTGATAAAAGGATTTGAAGAACAAAGCAGCTGTTCAGTTGATTGCTATTAGAAAGAAACAGCCAACAGCTAAACAATAGCAATCTCCTCGTACATTTAGCCTCAGCTTCCCCCATTATTCTGCCACTTCAATAAGGGTGCATTTCCAAGACAATCTAAGGCATATGAGTCTTGTATCTTTTTCCTCAAGGAGCTTATTTTGTGTCTATACTGGGACATCAATGAGATGAGGATGCTTATTAGGGGTTGAAGTTGCTGACACCTGTAGGTTGTCAGCACCAAAAGCAGCAGGAACAGAAAGGTGCATGTGTACTGTGGTTGAGCTATGAAACCAATCTATCATTCAAACCTGACTACAGTATGCATGCTTTAAGAACCCCCCAGGCTTGTGACATGCGTGTATGTCTTGATTACATGCCAGCATTTTTTATATTTCAAAGGCTTGAACTTCAAGAGAACAGATCTGCTGTGTCTCCTGTCTACTTCAACTGTAGCACAATCTAGTCACTTAACTGGCAGGGCAGCAGGCAGAAGGTGGAGTCAGTAAGTGGATTGCAGGCGCCCTAAAGCCGATTTATCTGATAGATGTTTGGACCCGGTCTGTTGGGCTGACCTCTGGGAAAAAACTGTAAATTAGATTGTTGCTATGTCACAATATTGCAAGACAGTTTGTCATCCCGCCACCAGCTTCAGCACAGGAATCACTCTGTATACAGATATTATGAACTCCGGGACAGCGAGCATGTCACATCTGGTGAGACCACGCTTTGTCGTGGACGGTGGGAACCCATTATGCCGGGAAAAAAGAGAAGAAGAGAACGGAGACAAAGGAGGAGGACTGTTTGGGCTGTGAGTGATAGATGGCATATCCAAGGAAATGGTGTGGAAGAGAATGCTGCGTCAAGCAGTCAACTGGCCAGGCATCGATTTAATCTTGTGCACTCTCCTGATTTGACCGTCTCACCGTGAGATTGAAAAGCCTAAGTGGATGTGGGGCTGTGTTCACTCACCTGAGCACTCCAGGCTGATAAGCACACAATGAACCTAAAAGTGGGCTCGAAAACTGGACGAAAGTGAATGTGGGGGTGGGGTGGGGGACATCACAAGACACAGGGTAAGACAGTTGTTTCAGGCCTGCTAACAAGCAGCTAAATCCACTAGCAGAGCTGCTCTATTGATTGATGCTGGGGGGGGGGGGGTTGGAGAAGTCGCAAAGCGCATGCAATTGGATCCTTTGTATCCAATGGATTTTGACTCAGATGTCGACAGAGATCCCTTTGGCTCAAAGTTCATCGATTGGGCTAAAGAGATTTATATCTAATGAATATTCTAATTGCTGTCATATGAAGCAGTGGTGGTTAACTGTATGAATAATGTGTGTTTGAATAGGTTTGATAGATTCTAATAAAGCATGAGGATTAAGCTGTGGTCTGATGTTTATGTATAGCAGAGGGAAATTGATATTGATCCAGAGGCCAGACGTTCTGTGGAACATGTCGCTCATCTTCCTCGCCCCTGTACAGTCTGCAGTTCAGCCGCACAAATGTCATACAATAATCTTTAATTAAAAACGAATTTATCCTTGAAACACATTTAATTCCAATTCTAATTTCATGACATTTAGCCTGCTCACATAGCATAGTGGGATCAGTCGATGTTCGGGATTAGCCATAATCCTGGGTATTTGATGAATACCTTCATTAATGGGAAAACGTGTTCAGACAAAGTGCGCACACTTTTGCTGACTTACATACATGAACACGTAGACACATTCTGCCTTCCTCACTCTACTCAATAAACCAGGTCACAGATATTCTTCACCCTGTGAGTCTACCTGCGCATAATGCATTGGGGCACATGCATATGCACAGAGGAACGCACACACACACTCGACAAGCTGTATAAACAGGAACCACACAGGTCGGCCCACCACGGACCCTCTCTCATGTATTAAGACTCAGTGGCAGTCTCACCTTGACCTCCTGTGACTCCTCCGTTATTCTGTATCCACGGCAGCACTCCAGGTACCCATTAGGTAGATAGTCCTTGACCATCAAAACAATATTCATTTTAGATGTTGTGATCATCACAGGCTTTTCATTTCTTTCATAATTATAATTTTTTTTAAGCCATTATCTGATGTCCTCTTTATATTCCTATGAAGCAGCAATATTAAATACATTATTCGCTGATTCCTTTCCTATATCCTAAAAAACATTTAAAGCTGATATATTAAAAAAAAGTCACCCCCCCCCCCCTCGGGGCTTTGATCTGTGTCACCTCTTTCACCCTGATGAATTCGCACTGCAGATAGCCACTGCCACATTTAATCATGATCACTCATAGATATGCTCACCTTTCCCCACACCTTTTTTCATCAACTCTATTTTGCAGATAAAATAGTTCCACACCAAAAAACGGCAGCATAAAGTCACCTTGCACCACCACAATCTTATTTAACTTAGGGCTAGGTAATGGGAAAATAAATAATGTGACATATGAGACAAACCATTTTTAACAAAAAGCTTCAATATTGAAACAATATTGTACGGTTAACCATTGATGCTTTTACAAAATATGTATACAATGATTTTTTATAAATATTCATCAGTAATGGGGATATAATAACTACGTGGGTAAAGGCAGATAGCAAAACTCCTGTCAGTCTGGTAAATGCAGATACTGTGATTACTTTACTGTAAAGCAGCCTTTAAAACCAGAGCAAGATACTCATTAGAATATCAAAAAAGATAAGACAATCTAGTCTCATATCACGATAATGAATATAAATATTGCCCAGGATTTTCTTACATGCTATTGTTCAAACATTGCTTGCACTTTCATTTATGCGGGAGAAGAAAACATACATCCCTGCTCCAGCAGCGTCCTGCTTTACATTCTCACACACACACACACACACACACACACACACACACACACACACACACACACACACACACACACAAAGTGGTGGTTTCCCTGAGATTGAAAGGTGGTGGTTTAACTTTTCAGCAAAGGGTTGGAACTCCAGGCTGTCAGCTCTTCTAACTGAGGGGTGATTGCCTGTGATGGGGGGCTCTCGCAGCGACTTTATAGTGGCATTAACCTGTTAATTAAAGTCCAATAGGATTTCTAACGAGCAGACTGATGGCCCTTGTCTGGGGCTAGACGGCATTATCCTCATATAGATTGCAGTCCCTCCTTATGGCAGCTCTAGTCTATAGCTATATCTTTACTCATCATTTCGGAGATAGCAAGCCTTTCCTATGCATACTGTAGGTAGCTGCAGCACTACCTGAGACACTGAGCAATGAATGTGCCTTCGTTTTGTATTTTATTTGTCGTGAGTATTTTTTACGGTGTGCAAATATTCAGGTTACGTAAGGAGGAATCTGGGACACAGTGTGCCACAAGGTGCTGAGCACTGGCTCGCTCATTCCCTTGGTTATTTGAAGTGAAGCATAATTTGTGTGACAACAGCAAAGAGATTTGTGTGTGCATACTTTCGCCGTGTCCTAAGCTTGACAAATTAGGGTATTCAGCCTTGAAAGATCTGAATTCTTGTTGTTTTGCTGCTTTTTTCCCATTTCTTTAAGAATTCATTAGGAATCCTTGCTACAGTAAACTGGGACTCTAAGTTATTAAGGAGTAAAATGATAAATTGTTCATTGGTGATGTATTGCACAGTGAAGCAGGGGACTTTTTTCTGTGCTGCTTGGAACAAAAGATCATATATCCTTGTGTCTCTGGATGAGCTAGTTAAATAGCACCAGACTATATACTATCTGATTTGAATACAACCTTTACCTCAACTTTGTTCTCTTGTTTATTATTCATGTTATCTTAATCACATTCCATTTGGTGCAGGGCTTTTTAGCTGGATCACATACTTCCACTCAGATTGCATTACTGGGGCAGTTAAAAGTAACGTTTGAAAACCTCCACTGGGACATAAACTGCAGGGCTGGGCTCTCGATGCGCTGCTTTGAACCGCTGGCCCCTGCTTACTAAAAACATCAGAGATGAGGTGAGAGAATAGTGCTCGGTGAGAGAAAAGCTGGATACATTTACTCACTTTTCTTGCATTTTTCAGAGGCCATTAGAGATATTTTCCGTTTGATATATGCAAGGGTGCTTGGAGACACGGAAAAGCACTGTACAGGTGTTTGATTGTCATGAATTGTATATGTCAGGAGACCAATGCCTGCTATCCTAATGGGCTTTTGGCTACCCTCCATTTTCTTTATCTCCGTCAAAGCCATAGTGTCATGTTTCTTTCATCCTTTATTTGTCAATGTTACTCTATAACTAGGAATAATATACCATTAGTGAGTCTTTACTGGGTAGTATGGGATGATATGAACCATCTTTCAGCCAGGATTTCTTAATTCTCCATAAGGAAAGTGAAGTTGAACGAGTCACTATGATATTGGCGGAAGCTAGCACCTTGTATGATATAAAGAGCGTTTTCAAATGATAGATAAGTCTTTGAAAATGTTTAAGGCTTTCACGACGCCTTGGAGATGAACTTGAAGCCGCAGATAGCTCTTAATCTCTACCTTAAAGCTGGGAGTTAAACTGTGGAATATAATGCGCCGCAATCAGAGTGTCAGGTTGAACAATGATATATTCTTGAACAGCACAATTCATTCTGAAAAAAATTTTTTGACTTAAAGGATTGGAGTATGACGGCTGCTAACTGGCTCAGCGGCTCACTCATCAGTCATGAGTCTTTTAAAGGACAGACTGCAGAGGCTAAGTGGGGAAAGAACAATTAGCAATACAGTGCTTTACAAATCAACTGATTTATCGTTGCAGTTTCACTAAGTCGGGGGAGTTGTGGTTTGATTTGAATCAATCAAACAGGTTCAAACTTTCTGACTTGTAGTTGCCATGCAACTCAGACGTGTTTCATCAGACCTTTCCTGCCTTTTAAACACAGTACTTTGAATTAGTTTTGTGATAAAAGCCTGAGTGTAAAATAATCCTGATGATATCACTTTCGTGAGTACCCAAGGTAACACTCCACAGTGGATGACTTGACATTATAACTTAGGTTAGAGGAAGATTCCCATTGACTTTGGTGTTGTTTGACTTTCCTCCAGTGCCATTACGAGGCTGAGTAGTGCTTTAGTGACAGTTCTCAATGAATTATGAATGATTGCTATAATGTTTGTTACATATTGTATATTCATGGTCCGAAGAGTATAAATCCTATAGGACTTTGGTGAATGAGGGTTGTCATTTCTGAGGTTTTCCCTGTTGTTGCTGCTGTTAAAGAAATCTCTGTTCAAACTTCAGGCAAGCTACAAAATATGTATTGTGCTGCTTAACCTACAATACATTTGTAGGCATTATCTTAAAACTAAACATTAAACCAAAGAGAAGAAATATGGTCGAGGATTTCGCCTTCCATAATCAACATAACGACAAATGATTAATGATATTAATAGAAAACCTGTGCGCCTTGTCATCTGCAGGAAATTAACTTTTTTTATTGAATCTCATTTTTATCCTGCCCAACATTTAATAAGATGACAACAGCACCATGTAAGATAAAGTTTGGCACTCTAAATCTTTTCTCACATATGGCCTCCCTGCAGTAATTTATTCATAAAATCCTTCCATAATAGAGTCCCTCTCTTATTTGTGGTCTGTGCTAAAGCTCTTAAGAAGAAGTGGGAGGGGGAAATGTGCGAAAAGAAAGAGTGAGAAGATTGTTTTCTAGGGTTTTACTTATTTATTGAGCCCCTTACAAAGAACACTCACATTAGAGTGAGCTGTCAGGTTTCCAGTGTGATCGCAGCCAAGATTGTATATGCCACACAATGCCTTTAATTATGTTGCTGTCTCTTCACTGTCAGAAAAGAGAAAATGGATCAGAGGCTATATGGGAAAGAGTAAGTAAGCAATTATCTTCTTTTGTCTGCTATCACTGTCAATCAACGGATGCTAGCTTTTTGCTCGACACCAGAGGAAACCAGAGAATAGATGAGGCAATAATGGCGCTGCATATAACGTGTTAATAAAGCCACTCCAAAGCTGCATCATTACTCAGAATTAAATTGATGGTTCATGCGATAAGGACAAACTAAGTGATAAAAAATCAAATCTTCTTTAGTTTTGAGGCTCACAGATATCACACGCACTCATCTTCGGGGTGCAGATGATTTAAGTTGCGGGCTGTAGAATAGTAGTCATTTTGTTGTTGATAATGGTTTCACCAATGTGGGTAAAGAAAAGTCTACTTTTGAGGAGCATTATCCCTCTATGAATACAAATGTGAGATTAGAATGTGTTGTAGAGGAGTCTGGAGTATCTGGTAAATGGTCCCCTCTTGAGGCCACCTTGTAGCATATTTGAAAATCTTAATGGTAAGTCAAGTCACACATCCAGTGTCAAAAATAGTTCCATAAGATTTCAGTACTGATTTATTTGATGGCACCCATTTGTTCTGGTAGCAAGAAGATGAAAGCTTTATTACTACAGGCCCCAGAATTCAAAATTAAACATTTATAAACTATAAATGGGCTAGCGTATATAAACTTTTTGGAAAATGTATTAATAGATGTTTTTCTATGATGGCTAAAATAATAAATGTCATGATTTATTTTCAAATATGACCTTGATTCTCCAACCAACCCTCTGTATCTCAAGAGGTGTGATGCACATTGTATGTATTATTAAACCTATATTACACCTACTGTATATTACAGTGTGATTAGACCCAGCACATGTTACACCCACATTACACCATTACTTATTCCATATTACACCAATATTACATCCAAGGTTTGAGTGGGCAAAGCCTTCAGAATGACCCTAACCCCCAGGGTACAGAAACCATTTAAGCATTAACAGACCTTCAGAAAAAGCTCAGTTGTATTTAATAACAATTCTGATAGCTGCTTTCCACTCCTGATAGTGTGCATGTTATCTCACTGCTAAAACTTATTTTGTTACTTAATAGAACTAAGTAATCCTTAATATTTTTCATTGTACCTGTGCTTATGTCAAAAGGTCTGCTGTGGAAATGGTCTATTGGCCTTTTTCCACCAGACCTGATATCATGCTGTGCACGGCACAAGTTGTTTTCACACAACAACAGAGTACAATAAAGGGAGTGTGGTTCGCTTGCTAAGGAGTTGGAGGTGTGCCTGACAGATCCCTTTAGCTGCCCCTTCTTGTTTTATCACTCCCTTGAATATTTAGTACTGATCCTGCCAAAAATTCAGAAGAAAATCTTGTGTTTTGATGAACAATCCCAGTCAGCACTATCGTGTGAGACGAAGACATTGTTTCATTCTTTCATTGTGAACTAGCAGTGCTAATTGCTTTCGAGGTTCAACATTACAACAATGAGGCTGGTTGGCTGATATCCAAGAGATAACACTACATACTGTATTTGTCACTTTAGTAACTAGTACACGCAGCCTCTGAATTTGAATACTTCGAAAAAATGGCAGATCTTACCACTAATAATGCTTAGTAATGGTAATTTACCTTATATATATTATATTTATAGTAAATAAACTGGGTGACTATGGCTAACCATAAACAATATCAAGCATAACTTGGATGGGGAAATCTCAACTGACAGATAACAAGACATTACTGTTGGTTATGTATCCGTCTCTGTTTAAATGGGTGCTGTCCATCACTGACGCCCAGTCATTATAAATTAAGAAAAGTCACAAGTTTAAGTGGATTTCTAGGATAATCCCTGCTCTGTGCACTTCAAAACATGACGCTAAATCTTATTTGTCATATTTTTAGTTTACACTCATGTATTCTAGTGAATTATTACACATACTGAATATGAACGGCATATTCAAATGTGTGCAGCATTTATTTGGATGAGCTTTTTCCCCCCTTATATCAGTGCAAGCAAAATCTTACTAAGCAGTGGTTTACGGGGCAGAGATGGTAGACTCTTTTTGTCAGTTTGACATCCAGGTTACCCACTTTTGCTTCAGCTTGTTTACTCTTTGATTATTGGGAGAGCTGAGGGAAGCACTATCTCCCGCCTGCCAAAACCAGGCTGGCAAGCTGTCACAACACGGATGAAGACATATACCACCTGGGTGTCTGTAGGTGATGCACACTCACACAGACCCATTCACGCACACTGTACAAAACACACACCCATTCTCTAGTTTGTGTACACGCACACAAAGTTGGGACGTTTTAAAAAAAAATCCAGCTCTATAATGAAAACTGAAGAAATTAAGAAGTAACAACTAACTATTAAAATATTTCCCCTTTGTTTGCTGTGTTATTTCCTGCATTATTTTACATGTAAATGACTAAAATACATCAATACCAATGTCGCAAATGATGATATGGGATATTGTGTTTTGATTAGAACAGTTGCTGTATAAACTGCTGCATTATTCATTCACTAACCCTACTTAAAATCATATTTACTGGGGCAAAAGGATTTGAGACTCATCTGTGAATAAAAACAATGATTCAATTATATTGTTCATCTGGAGAAAAAAACACAGGCGGTGAAAGTGCTGTATTCTCCTCTCAGTATTCTCATATGGCCCCAACAACCTCCAGCAATAAAATAGCCCTGTATGTTGCCTGAGGGAGGAAACAAAGGAAAACAGGAAAAATAAAAAGGCAACTCTGTTCTGTTCTCCTCTCTCAACCTGTCACATTTTGCAAGCAGCCATTTTGCACAAAATCATGTAGCATTACCCTTAATACACCAAATCCAAGTATAACTCCATGTCTATTGTTCATGCCTTGACAATCTGTCTTAAAGTCTCCTCCCACTAATGCTAAGACCACAGAAGCCTGAAATGATATACTTAAACACTTAGCGCACCCCTACCTCAGATACACAGGATACATCTTGATGGTGAAGTGTAGTGCTTAATCCTTTATTTTCCACCATCCAGGTGTCCATAGACAAGACTCCTGCCCCCCCCCCCCCCGCTACTGCAGTGGGGCTGCTGCCTAACAGATAAGAGCTCGGTCGCACTGAGCAGCTCCCCCGTGCGACTGTTACTTTAAGTGTGAAGAAAAGAAGAGATAAAGAAAATGGTCTGATTTGTTGGACATCTTTTTGAGCAGAAATGCATTGAATCAATACAGGGGGAAAATCTGACGAGAGCAAAGAGCCAACATTTGTCTGTCCTAGTTTTGTTTGGACAACATCTGCATGTGTTTAAGGGAAACCGTGTTTGCCTGGGACTGCCTCAGTGGTGGCACACACACGCTCATTGTGTGCACGTTCATGTCTGTTGTGTCCTGAGATGACAGATGAGAGGTTTGCATCAATATTTGAACAAAGCGCTCTGGCATCTCAGCTCGGGCCAGGCTGTTTTCGCTTCCGAGAGGCAGAGCAGAAATGAATTGCTTGTGAGACTCGTTGCAAAGAAATTACAAGTAAGAGAGTAGATTAAGAGCTCCGGGCGTTCTGCAGTCTGACAGATGCGATGATAGACTTTTCCGGGGACAGGGAGGAGAATAACCTGAAAGGAAACAGGGATGTGATTAAATAATGGCTTCCAATCTGGCCTGGTTATCATCAGGATTTCCAATTGAATCCTATAGTTTGGCAAGCTTCTGGAATAACACGGATACCTAGCTGCGCTTCCACTAAACCGTGAAGTCTGTGTGCATAAGGCATTGTTGCTGAGCAGTTTATTACCCGTCAGCTTGTCAGGGCGACACCTCTAGCCCCAGGTGGATGTGGTTGAATAGTGGCTAAGGTCTGCAAAACACCGTACACTATCAGGCTTTCTGTGAGGTGCCGCCTTTCTCGCCCCATTTGCTTTTGTGCCGGGAGATCAAAGAAATCCCATCTCTGCCACTCTATCTTTCCCCTGTGGTTAATCTGTCATTCAGAAATCTCTGCAGAGGGATGTGGGTGTGTGGGGGGGCTGTGCATCGTAGGTTTGTGATCCTTCAGTGGACAAAAGTTGGCAGAGAAAAACAAAAAAAATAGAATTGCTTATCTTTTTTGGACACAGGTTTATAAGCACTTCCTGAGAACGGCTGAAAACATTTCTTGTCTTCCTGCCGTTGCTCAGTTGAAATGAACAGATGCTCCCCCAGTGCTTCTTACTAACTTCAACACCCACCTATCATCTGCTTCACCAATCTCCTTCCACCCCCATCTCCTCTGCTAGTTTCACCTCTGATCCTCTATCGAGACCATCCATCTGCTGCACAGATCTGCGTCAATAGTATCTATGAACCCCTCACATTCGGGCATATATAATGAATGCTGCATTGACCATTTCCAAGCTGTATTTATTCTTGTATTTACACAGACACATTAGCCCCAAAGTCAGTGTTTACACAAAAACTAAAGCACATAGCAGCAAATAAAATGGGCAGACTGCGTCCCCCTGTTAACCACCTTATTTCTCAAACCTGTTACGGAAATGTCAACATGGTGAGGTAATTAACAAACAATTATGCCATTGGCTCTTAATGAACAAACTAGGAATTAATTAGATGATCCGTTTGCTAATTCATGGCTAAGCAGCTGCTTCCTGCTTATTAATACTGAATGCTGTCGGGTGGTTTAAAGCAGTTTGAGAACTTTCCTGTGCAGTATTTTCCCTTTTTTAAATGTTTCATATATTTCGGGGTAATTTAAATAGCAGTGAGATGCACGGCATGTGTGTATGTTACTATTATTGCAAAACTGCAGCACATTTAGGATATTAAAGTATGCCGAATGCCTAATCTGTAAGAATAACGCAGAAGATGAGAATGATTTTGGGCTTGAAGCCACTGATTATTGGATAACACACATTAAGAAAATGTTGCACTTTATTAAAGCAATATATTCTCTCCCACTCAGTGTTTCCTTTCTTTCTTTCACACGAACACACACACTTACACACACTGTCAGTGCATGCTGGTAATTAACATACAGTTTTAGAGGGAGATCATGTTGGTGTCTCACGACTGTTCCAAGTTTGAACTCAAATGTCATTTTGACACTGTGATAGTGGGAGGTTGAATTCAATATGGCTCATTAAACAGGGTTCATGAAGACCAACTTAAATGGAAATGTAGCACAAAAAAGTGAACTAGCAATAAAAACCGGAGAAGTGAAGGGAGTGGCGATGCTGCAGGTGCAAGGACATTTCTATATTTGATAACTCTTTGATGAATCAACCCAATCATCACACATGGTGTAGTGCAGGGAGGATGTAACAACAGGTACCGTACTGAGTGGTTTGGAGCCAGAAATGTATACAGAGTTACGAAACATTGAACATATTTGAAATATATTTTGTTTACAGCAATCTCCTGACATTGAGAACAGTTGTTTACTTTATGGTCAAACAGTAAAATAATCATTTTGTTCCCAAAGCAGGACACCATTTTGTGAAAAACTACTATCTGTTTGAAGAAGATCCTTAAAATGTAATCTATCAAGTCCTACTCTCAAATAGCTAGAAATGAAAGGGGCCCTATGCTATTTGTTTTAGTTTAAACTGTATTTGCATTTTGCTCCTCTACTGGGACATCAACCGTCTCCATGCTTTAATGTTCAAAAAGCTCTTTATTGTTCTCATACTGTCTGGGCTGCAGCACCTCTTTTCACCCTCTGTCTGAAACCAGAGCCCAGTCTGCTCTGATTGGTTAGCTGACCCGGCTCTGTTGTGATTGGTCAGCCACTTAGAGATTTCCCAACCCTTAGCCTATTAGGTACAATGTTTTTGCGCTAGCCAATAGAAGCGAGAGTGTTAGATAGTGATGTCACTATGTTACAAAAGTAAACAAAGGAGTCCAATTGAGACGTTTCAGGCAGGGGGGGTGTGTGTGGGAGAGAAACTCCCTCTGGAGGGAACACAGGAATGTTAGCCTCTGCAGACCATTCACATGCACTAAATCCTATAGAACATGCTACAGGAAAGGGGAAAGCATAAAAGGGAGGGCCTCTTTAAAATGCATACTAAACTAAAGTGCAGATATTAGATTATTAACATGATCACAAAGTGCTATTTGCCAAGACAAATCTGACCAAATAAAGGGAACTTATCCTTTACTGTAATTGTGTTAAATGTCAATTGTAACAACCCATAACAAGGTATTTTAATGATGTTGAAAGATGGCGTCCCTGTTAGGGGAGTGACACAAAGCTGCAGTTGTGAACCAGGTCCTGCACAAACAACAGTGACCCATATTAACCCAGCACTAATTGTTCTGTACAAATTGTCAAAAGGACAATCAGATTGAGCTTGTGTTCAATATTCCATGCATACAAAGGATTTGTGTGTTAAAGAGGTGTGAACAATTACTTCCTGTAATGCGCAGCAGAGGCGGGGGGGGTTCAGGTTCAGAGGGCAACAGCCTCTTAACAAAGAGGATCCTTTTGCAATCAGTTCTGCTTCACAGGAAGTGGAGCCACTCGCTGTATGAGAGCCATTCAAAGTCTTGTTGTCCAGGTTGGTGCTGCCTTCAAGAGCTTATCATCATCAATAGGACCCGAGAAGCAGTTTTGTTGCTCTGTTTCTTCACCAATACTGGATGTGTGTGTTACTTTTGACATCTTGACTTGTAAGATCCACAGCATTTCCTTGTTTTGTAATTTTGTGATTGTCATTGCTTCACTGTATGAACTTCATTTGGCCATGATCTTGAATCAAAGCTGGAAGATTTAAAACATTGTCCATCTGCACATGTTATGATGTGGGCTTTGCTTCAGTCCCCTAGTTGCTTGTGTAAAGAACAAAGAGCATCAGGAAGAGAACACTCTGGACAGGATCTGCTGGTGTTTGAGATTGAAACAGGACAGCAGTGTGGAGGCCAGGATATGATGTTGCAGGATGCAACATTTGGCAAACCTCTGCCTGGCTCTCCTGATCACAACGAGTGTGCTGGAGAAAAAGTCATCCTTCTCTGTGTGAAGCAGCATGTGCTACCACCCAAAGGCTTTACCAATTTAGTCCAGTCAGCTAGGGGCTCCTTCCCCTTCATTTCTTTTAGAATTCCCACTAAAAGCTATGAAAACATTGAACTGACAGAAGAGACCCATTGCTTTTAATTTTGCATGTGAGGAGATGGAGCTTTTGCCGCACTTGAGGAAATTCCAACGTTTCATTTAAGGTTGCAACACAGTACTCAGATATTGTACTGAGGGAAAAGTAAAAGTACCAGTGTTTGAATACTCGGTTACAAGTAAAAGTCCTGCATTCAAAATGTTCCTCAAGTAAAAGTAGAAAATTATTCTCATCAAAATATAGTTAAAGTAGCGACAGTAAAAGTAGTCGTTGTGCAGATTGGTCCATTTCAGAATAATATATATGATATGTTTTATAATGATTGATCATGAAAGTGTTCTCAAAGCTGGTGAAGGTGCAGCTAGTTTGAATGGCTTTGTATTCTGCAGGGTAGCTTGTGGATTTACTCCAGGTGGAACTAAAGTCTGATTTAACACTTGATTATATTTCACATCATTCATCTAAATGTAGTGGAGTGAAATTACACGATTTACCTCTGAATTCTAGTGGAGTAGAAGTGCAACAAATGCATTACTCATGTAAAGTACAAGTTAGCAGCCTGTGTGTTTCTTCCAGGGCTAAAGTTTGTTTGTGTGCGACACAGGCAGAGAGCGGATGTTTGATAGAGCCATCACTCAGCCCTTTGGCAGTGATATCTTGTGTTCCCCTCAAACTGGGCTCGATGTATCTGTGCCCCACGTGTGTTATTGCCGGGCGGAGGCAATGGCTGTAGATCACTGTGAAAACGGTTAGGGGGGGGCATATTGAATGACAGCGGAGCAGCATATTGAGGAGACATATTGTTGTTCGGCCCTTCCTGGGAACATGAGCGAGAACCAATAACAGTGTCAGTCAGCTCATTTCCATGTGTGTGCTTACTACGAGGTGCACAGCCGGGGGGCATCCTTATAGACCCTGCCTGCTGTTGCACTTTGTGATCTATATTCATCCATTTAAGAGAGAACGCTCTTCCAGTTAAGTGCTTGTGTTTCCCCCTTGAGTCACATGTCCCACCACCAGCCTGAGGTTAAATCACACCAGAGTGTCTTTCCTTGTGTCCCGCTTAATATGTCTGCTGCAATTCTATCCCACCTGCTAAATAAAAAATGAACAGACAGGTACCTCTGAAATAAAGCCGGTAATGCTTTACTAAACCTTGCCCCTGTTGACGTTGTTATTTAAGGTATTAGCAGCCGTGTAATTAAACTGTCATGTTGGTAAGCATTGAAATAATACCTGATCTTTTAACAAATGAGTCATTACTTGGAGGGTTGGAGTTTTGTTTGACAGCTGTGTGTTCATGTTCCCATCTATCATAGTCGGGGTGCGCACTCACGTCTATGTTTTGCATCTATCCAAACACAAACACACCATGTCATTGCTCCGTGCGCAAAACAAATTGGAGCGCTCTCTTTACAAGAAAAGCTTGCCTGGGGCTAGTCATTTTGAAATGAAAAGCATGTCTCTTTGTTCAGCCCGGGTTCCAGGAACGGGGGGGAGAACATGTCGCGTTGAGAGGAGCACTGAGTTTGTCTTTTATCTATTCTCCTCAATCAGCAGACATCCACCAGGAAAGGTAGGAGGATTAGATTAGCTGGAGAGAGAAAGAGAGAGTGGGTTCTCTAATCCTGATGGGGTTTTCGGAGGTACACCCATCACTGTGGAGGAGCATGCAGTGGGGAGTTGGGATCGGGGGGGCGAGCGCGGGACGGTTTGCCTCACTAAACCCTTCACACTTGCATGAAAGAGGTTCCAGCAAACTAGGGGATTAGACGGAGTGTAATTACACTTTCGGGGCCTCAGAAGTAGCAAAACGTGCGCTGACTGGAACACACCTCAGACAGGGGGAGAAGAAGGGAGTAATGCATGTTAAATGTGATGCCAATGTGTTGTCGGTGAATTCTTCAAATGAATGAAGCGTCTCTAGTGAACACCAACATCTGAGAGATCAAAGGAGTCTTTATGGACAGCAGATCTGTCTGAGCAGCATACGGAAGTCTCTCTCGTTGAATTTCAATTCGATATCTATTCCAATGATTTGCACTACTTTTTGTTTTGTTTCTGGTCATGTCACACCTTTCTATTGCACAGAGGTTGTCAAAACAAAGGTATACACATAGCTAAAGCAGGATCACATTGTGATTAAGAAATGCTACACTTTTCAGGTCCTGTCGCTTCCACTATCCCTTGAAAAATTCCATAGAAATCTTCTTGTTACCATCCAACAGAACTGGTTTTTTTTGTTTTTACTGTGGCTATTTGTAACCATAGCTTTACTGTGGCTATTTGTAACCATAGCTTTACTGTGGCTATTTGTAACCATAGCTTTACTGTGGCTATTTGTAACCATGAAAAGAAAAATATTGAACCAACTGTGCAATGAGATCACTCTTACCCAATGCTTCAGAACGCTGACACCTCACATGTCAAAAAATTAAGTTATAAGCACACATACACTAATTAAAAAACAAACAAAGATTGTATTTGTTATCATAAATGTTTTGCAAATGTGCAAAATCTAGTGTACCCTAGCTCCTTGTGAAAATAAAATATTGAACATGGTGTGTCTCTGGAAGATTTGTTGTTCAGTGCTTTCTGTAAATTATTGTATTGCAATGCTGTGGCAGAGAATAGACGGCGGGTGGGGGCGGGTGATGTTGTGTTGTTGTGTTATTTCTCACGTTGTGTTCCAAAACAATTTGTTTGAGGGAGGCGTCGCTGTAAGGAGTAATGGCTGCTAGTTGGGTCTGGTTGCAGGGGGGAGAGAGACAGTGAGGGATGGGGGAGGCTGGGGGAAGACAGAGAGTGGGCTAGTTGTGAGGTGTTTCTGTGTGTGTCGAAAACAACATTTCACTGCAGGGTTAGTTGGCAGGAAAGGAATCCGAGATGGTTTAAATCAGCCATCTTGCTGTTGTGGATAAATAATTACCACTCAATTCCTTTTCTGTTCCTTTTGAGCCTAAGCTCTTTCTCGTTTATTCTCCAGGCCCTCGAGGGGAAGCCCTGCAGCATGGCCAGTCCGGGACCCTGCCTCACTTCCTGGAGGAGCCGGTTGATGCTTACATCATCAAGAGCACCCCCATCAAGCTCCGGTGCCAAGCCCGGCCCGCTCTCCAGATCTTCTTCAAGTGCAACGGAGAATGGGTCCACCAGAGCCAGCACCTGTCTCAGGAGCACACTGATATGGGGACAGGTACAGCACACACTCACTGACACACATACATACCAGGCACCAGCTGAACAGGTTAGAGGGGCAGGAGCTAAACATTAATCAAAGGGCATGCCTGCACTTCTTGTTACTAATGAAATAAATATATGCCTGGTTTGACAACTTTTGTGACAGTGTTAAAGGGGTATTTAAATGTATATATTAAAAACAAACCAATGAGGTTTGGTTAAAACACGGCTACATGACAGTAAATGAACCAGGTCACAATGGGTGAATCACACAGCCAATCAGAATGCATATCCTGCAATACCGTAAGCGGGTTTAGACTACACACGCTAGTCAGACCCGAGATTAAATATGTGTTGATTTGAAAAAAAGGGCCCTTCTCTAATAGAAGGGCAAACGGGCAGGTGGTCCTTTAAGGTCTATCTGTAGAAGTGCCTGGGCTTTACAGAAAAACATACATTTTCCAACTTGTATTTACATTCCCATCAAGCCTTTTTCCTGACACTTTGAGTTATGACGCTTCATTCCCATCTCTGATAGGAAGGACTGAAGTCTTAAGAATGAACTTTGCAAATGGGGGCTTTATGACAATGCCTGCGGCTACGTCCAACCCTGCAAATATATTAGCCTCATTTCTGCACTGAGTGTCACATTTGATCTGAGACTGAAATGACAACTTTTAGACCATGAAAGGGACACACTTGTTCAATTTCAGGATTTGACTTTGAACTCTGTATGGTGTCTTCTACTGATGCAACTTGCTGAAATGCAGTTGTTGTTATTTTAACTTCGAATTAAAACCACAAAGAAAAATTTCCCTTTTTTTCTGAATTCCCTTTTGTCTGTTTTTTATTGCATCATGTCACAGTGGGTATTAAGTATCTCATGAATGCACTTTGGTATACAGCATATTGGCAGAAAGAAAATAATACAAAAACGAAATTATACCTTATTTTTCCTTTAAGTATAAAAAAGGATTGTAAAAAAAGTATAGCAAGATTTCTTAAATAATAATGTTTTATTGTGGTTTTATCTAGTATCCATGTGAGCAGAAAACATATTAGCTACACAACTAACAAGGACTAGGTCTGCAGTGAAGGTCAGATATTCATAATTTAATGAAATGATGAGTTGCAGAAGCAGGTCAGGATGGAGGCAACATGTTTACGAGCCTGCCTTGGCCGCAATTACAGTGTTGATGCTACACTTAACACAGCACCAATCAATATCACCCTCCAGAGTTAACAATGGACCGCTACATTTTTACTGCTCCCGGTCCTCATCCATAGCTCTGCTTCCTTCTGGCTCCTTATCACCTTTCATATCTGATTCCACTGGGACAGACAAAAGGGAAGTGAAATACAGAGGGGAAGGACTAAGAGATAACAATGAAAGCTGAAAAGGAGAGCTCTTGAAATTCAACTTGTACTAGCATCTCATCCGACGAGAATGTGTTCATCACTAGCTCTTGGAATATGTGAAAAAATCAAGTGCAAGTAATAGCTTTGTTTATTGTAACCTTGACCTACGTTTGAAAGATTTCCAAATAGACTAAAAACTCTCGAAGGATGGATTTGTGAGTGGTTCCGCAAGCATGAATACCTCAGTATCCAGTTGAAGTGTTAGACTGTAAAAGTTCCCGGTAAGTTTTGTGTATTCTATTCTGAGGTGTGCTTCCTGTTTACCAACACTTCATACTGTTACTGTAGTGTCGGTGCTCAAAGATAAGGTGACAATGTTACAGACAGACAGCCAACTCTTGCAAAGTTACAATTTAATGATGGCATACAAAAACATGTTGTGATGTTTGAGACACTGGTAGAGGCTGCCTCCATAAACTCACGTCTCTATCCTCCTGCCAATCATGTACCATGTATATTATTTAAAGTTAGACTCTATGCATTGTATCCTCTCCTTGAAACATGTCTTGAAACCAGTGACAGCAATATCTTTCCGACCTTAGCATAGCAGTTTTTGTTTTTTAATATATGTCTTTTAAATCATAAAAATTGACTCAATCAAAATGTATATCTTCCTTGTTATTTATTGAGCTTTAAAACAAATTGATATGATTCGATATTAAACAAACTAATTATAGTTAGTATATATATATATATATATATATATATATATATATATATATATATATATATTATAGTACATTATTAAAAAGTGTACAGTAACTTATAATATCACAGGAATAATAAACGGAGCGCTCTCTCCCTCTCCAGACAGACAGACCGTCAGTATCATGCAGCTCACGGATCCAGTAATGAGTGACCCGACAGTAAAAATAAACATATCTATATAGTTTAGGTAGTTTGAGAGGCAATTAAAATAGCTAAGTGTGATTTTCTAACCTGAAGTGTGTGTTTTGCTCCGCTCACCGCTGCAGGTGATCATGCAGAGCTGCGACCTCTCTCCTGTCAAATTAGACTTCACTCGCGTTTATGTCCATATCGATCAGATCTAGCTATTGAAAGCGATGTCAGGCGCCCAAGCTGAGATGTATATATTTCCACATTTTAACAGTGCAATTAAAAAGTATAAATATAGTATAAGAATGTGGCAATTCACCTTTATTGATAGCATACATTTAGGGGAAAAAAAAAAATATATATATATATCCGAATAACGAAATTGAAAACCGAATAGTAGGCCAACGACCGAATATTTGGATATTCGGGTACAGCCCTAAACAGCACATGAATGTATCACCAATACCCTATCTTGAAATGATAAACGGGCTATATTAATATTTGTATTTCGTGCCTCCATTGTGATATGTTTACATGCTTTAATGTACAAAAAGTACTTATTTTGTCTTTCTTTTCGAAGCACAAATGTTACATAGTGATGTCACTATGTTACTGAAGTAAACAAAGGAGTCCAATTGAGGGATTTCAGGCAGGGATCTCCCTCTGGCGTGAACTTTGGGATGTTACTCTTTGCAGATAATTGACATGAATACAAACTGATATAACACACTACAAGAGACGGAAAAGCACAAGAGGGTCAGTTTAAGATTTAAACACATTTGATTTACTCTCCTTGGTCAGGATCTGCTCCAACATGTAATTAGTTCTGCCGTGGCCCATGCCTCAGCCTTCCCTTACACTTCTAAGTGTCACGATAATCAGGCCAATAGCACTTCTGTAATCCTGACAGAGAAACTGAGATGAAAACAATTGTTTGCCGGAGGTCATCACCTCACAATAGAAGTGTTTATCACATGTGTTTCTTCTGCATCAGTTATTGCAGGTGTAAATGTTACCATAATACATTTGGCTCAAACACAAATCACTGCAAGAGCCTCAGTTAGTTGCATTTTTACTTTTTCATTTCAGGGTGAGGCTTTTTGATTGTAACAGTTTATTAACCTAATAAAACCTAATGGAGCAATGGAATGAATGCAGTATTCATGGTAAGTCTGTTTTTTTTTTCTTTGTGCAGGAATCCAGGGTTAACTATTCAATATAATGATATTTGGTATTGTAAGATATATAAGATACAAGTGAGATTTCAGTGCTTACCATTGAAATCAGACACAGGATGTGGCTAATTCAAAATTGAATTCAACAGTTTAGTGCCTATACCAAGAAGATAAACTACAAAATGTACGTGATCTGTGGTCCTCTGGCATGACATAAGAATATCTAGAAATTGTTACAGCTACTTTATTGGATGATGCCTTGAAAGGAGAGAAACAGTGTTTAACAAAATGTCCCCAAATGAATGCCAATATCAGTGGATTTTTAAGAACATTAGACTCAGCCATCTTTAACAGCCCACACTTGGATGTGACTGCACTCTCCAGCAGCCTCCCTCTGAAAGCAGTAAATAGCTTCAAATGTTAACATTACTGTTGCTTAACACATCATGTGTGCATATGGAAGATGTCCGTTCAAGCATGGCCTCATTTTAGGACCAAATGAGTGATTTCATATCCCTTTTCCATCTAACATAAAATGAATGGAAATCTAAAATGATTCACCTTTGATGAGTTTTGCTTTCAGGCCTTTCTCCATTACAGGTTGATTTGTTTTTTTCATTTTCATTGTAACTGAAGTGGAGAAGTAATAGCCAGCAGCAATACTAGCCATCATTTTATGACTTTATGAGAAAATAAATGCTAAAATTCCCTTTTTTTATTGCTAAAGGTTGAAAGAAAAATGATGAAAACCACTTGGGCTTAGCAGCTCCATCCCAGAGTAACACCTTCTTTCTCTTGCACACCACCATATTCATTAATTACACACATCTATTCAGTGTTTACACATGAACATACAGTTTAAGCCATCTGCCTGTCTAGATTAAATGAATGAACAGTATGTTTCTATCTACAGAAAAAGCTTTTGTCGTCATCGTCATGTTTATTTCATTTCATTTATCCCAATTCATTCATTAAAATCTGTCAAGGCAGGGTACAGCAGCATAAATACAGTTTTTAAAAAGTGAATCCTTAAATGCCTCCTAACATCATAGCAATCAGCATCAAAGTGAAAGCATGAAATTAAGAGAATGAACCCTAAAATAAAAAGGACGTTTATAGAACAATTTAAGAGCACAGGGAATAAAGGACATGTCTCTTGGTTCTACTCGTGGGCTATACGAATTCTCAGCGTCGACGAAGCGAGTAAGTGGGTGTCGAGGCTGCAGGCAGAAACCCGTGCGGGGGGGATGAACTGTCCTTGAGTATTTGAGAGGGTGGCTTCATCAAGCCTTTCACTCTGATAGAAGAAAAGAAGACAGAAGGCCGGTGATCCTGCTGTCTATTATTTTACCCTCTCCAGCAAATACTCAAGGACTGGACCAAGAAGGTCAGGTCTAATTTGTTTTAGACTGTTGTGATCTTCTGGCTTTCACATTTTTTGAAAGCATTTTTGTAGGGCGTTCAATGCTTTCATTGGACCTCAGTTTTGAGTGAAATGTCTTAAAGGGGCCCTGTTATGCATGTTGGGTTTTTCTATTTCCTGCAGGGTGTTAAATAGGTTTCTGTGCATGTAAATGGTCTGCAAAGGCTACAATCCCTGTGTTCCCTCCAGACAGTGTCTCTCCCACACACTCCCCCCCTGCCTGAAACGCCTCCATTGGACTCCTTTGTTTACTTCCGTATATAACATATGGCATATCACTATGTTACACTCACACTTCTATTGGCTAGCGCTCCAACAAATTGTACATGAAAGGCTAAGGGGCAGGACATGTCTAAGAGGTTGACCAACCACAACAGAACAACCAATCAGAGCAGACTGAGCTCATGTAAAAACATGTCACAGTAGAGGCAGAAAATGCAAATATGAGCCTGAGAATGAGCATACTATAACTAAATGTACTGATGAAATAAGATGGCATTTATTTTTCCTCACAGAATAAATTATAACAACAATGTTGATCATATTCTTCTACAGATCTTATTTTGTCTTATACTTTTGGGTTGACAACACTAATGATATTCCCATCGCTCCATACATTCCCAGACATGCTGTGGGAAGAGGGTGAACATGGTGGACACACGCCTGCCAACTCTCACACATTGACTGTCAGATGCAACCAATTGACACCTTTCCCTTACGCCACATGTCAATATTCTTACACGAAGAAAAACATATTCATAACAGATAACTTGGGCTAGCCAGATACTTGCTGCATAATTATCTTTAAAATAAACAACTGAAAATGCTGAAACTTATGTAGAAATAATTACAGCAATAAAAACGATATGATACATATTGAGCATATTCAAACCTGTAACAAGCTCAGCAGCTGCTGAAAACTCAAAAGAAAGCCATTTCTTAAATATGCACACAAATAAGGGCTGATTACTACTTTATGGTGTTGTATTGGGAACGTTATTAATGAGGCACCATGTTTCAGTTACATCATGTCCATCCTGCTGTCAAAACGTTCTCTGCACAGAGCCTTTGTTTTAAAAGTGAATGCAGCTCTGCGCACAGGAGGAAACTCACTCTTTCTTATTGGAGGCAAGTGAGTTCCACCATTTGCATTTAAAACATGCCACAAACTCTTTTGTTAGTTGTGTGGGCCCTGGTCCACCTCTGGAGGGGATCAGAAGGAGAAGTCCTGAGGGAAGTATTAGAGGGAGATGTTTCCTGTAGCTGTGTGAACTGTTTTCAGTGCCAGTCTCAAACACGCCTGTTGTCAAATATAAAGTTAACCAAAACAACACTTTTAATTGACAGGGAGAGGTAATTTCTGATGCTGGTTGCACAAGATGTAACCACTAATCAGATGGGTGATTGTGGCTTGACAGTGTGCAACATCACTCCAGTTTGAGACTACAGATGGAATAGATACCTGCTGCCTTCAGATGACTGTAAGGGAAGCTCATTAGCATATTTCACTGACTGGCTTTATTATACCTAAATACACATATTACCAAACGTGTCCACATTTTCATATTCATATTTCTGTTCATGCAGCAATAACAGTATGTGCCATCTCAGGAATATAGTTCATCAAAATGTAAGTGTGAGTTTACATGTGTATTGAGCTCAGGGTGATGCATCTCAATAAATGTAGCTCTGAAGTTTGGCAAGTTTTGTGAAGTTGCCTGTAAAACTTTTGAAACAAAATTCCTTCAGTATGAGGAGTGATGACCACGAATGTCACTAAGGGTCTCCTCATGAAATGCACAGACTTTAACAATACTGAATGTCACTCCAAACTAGACGACTGATGTTAGTATGCAGCTCAAAGCCCGGCCATGCCTCACAGAGCCGCTAACGTCACTGTTCCTTTAGTCTTGGTTGCACATTGATTGTACATGACAGTCCCGTTTTATGGAGAAAAATGGCAACTTGTTTTTCCTTTTCTTATTTTCACCTTAACTGATTCGTTCACTCACTCTCCATTGCCTTCAGTCTTTTCAGTTTTTTTAATCGTCTCTCTTTCTTTCGTCTTAGCACACAAACATAAATATTGTACGTTAAATATATATCCTGATGCATCGAGTGTTTCTACACAGTCTGTCACTAACTGTACTGTATACGTGGGCGGCCAACATGCTACATGTTGAGAAAATGAACACGGAGCGAAAACACTCCTGGCTGTCCGTCCATCTCCATCTATTGGAGGCATTTGAACAGCTGTGCCTTGATACAAGCTATTATAGTCTGACTCACGTGGTAAAATGGCCCCTGGGTTCAGCAGCGAGCGGGGGGCTGTAGCTATTAAAGCAGTAGGCTGTGAATTAAATGCAGATAGACTCAACAACACATGCCCTAACATTGTTTAACCAGGAGGTTTGAAGCAGAGGACAGAAACTGTCTGTCCAGAGGCGGCTAGCTCAGCCAGGGAGATATTTCAGCTTTGTGTTGTTTCCCTCACACTCAGTCTTAGCTTAGCTGTGCCTTCCAGGAGACAGCGAAAAGAAATGTAGAAACAGAGAAAAGGAAATATCCATTACAGCCTCTGTGAATAGCTTCCACTGCTGTTGCCCTAAGCATGAGAAAAACTGGCAGAGTATTCAGGTCTATTCCATCTGGACGAATCGGGTTGGGTTTCTCGATAACTTTCCCGATGTAAGATGTGAAGCAGAGTCAAAAGATATTCTTAACACCATGTAATGCATGAATTGTTCATACCTGCAACTCATCTTCTGTGCAAGAGATTCTGACCGTTTAACTTTCCATGAAATGATTTGAGCAGTTTTTTTCTTGGGAAAAAGAGAGTTTATTGAAGTGTTGCTGAAATGCACAGTCATCTTTGGAGAGGTGTCCGTTGACGTCCTGGGCACTGCCAAGGTGCCCTTTAGCAAGGCACTGGACCCACACTGCTCACTGGGTGCTGTATATATGGCAGCCTACTGCTCCTATTAAGTTTAAGACTTAATAGTTGGACAGATACTTGCACCAGAAATTCAAGCTGGTGCTCTTGACTGCTGTTCTGAGACAGCATAAGATAAAGCAGTGTCAGGTGTTGAAAGAATGTCCCATTCTTGTTGTTGTTGTTGTTGTGTATCTCATACTGGAACAAAGCTCATCACCATCAATATTTGCAATTTGAAGGATTTATTTAGTACCTCTCCTGTGACATGTCTCCATGCTTTAATCTTCAAAAAGCTCTTTATGTTTCTCATACTGCCTGTGCTGCAGCACCTCTGTTCACCCTCTGTCTGAAACCAGAGCCCAGTCTGCTCTGTTTTGATTGGTCAACCTCTTAGACATGTCCCGCCCTTTAGCCTATCACGTATGTGTTGGAGCACTAGCCAATAGTACCGCGAGTGTTACATGGTGATATCACTGTGTTAAGGAAGCAAACAAAGCAGGCCATTTAATGGATTTCAGGCATGGGGGGGGGGGAAGTGTGTGGGAGAGAAACTTCCTCTAGAAGGAACTTAAGGATTTTAGCCTTTGCAGACCATTTACATGCACAAAAACCTACATACTACAGGAAAAGGAAGACCCCAAAAATGGCCTCAGCTTTCTGCCCAGAGACAAGAGCTCTATACAATGTCCACATTTTCCACAGAACAGTTTAGATAATAAACTTATCATTTCCTGTCTTCTGAAGATTTCAACCAGACACTGATGTCATGTACCTCTGCAGGATAGTGTGTAGGCTGCTATGAATGGCAATGTATTATCATTATAAAGTTATTATGAATAAATACGTTGTTGTGCTATTCAAACCACTAACTGGGCCGGCTGTCAAACTGAAATATATTGCATTTATTAATATACAAAAGTGTTGTGGGATATCATAGGAAATAAAAGGTTGGACATTAGAACAGTCTCACTGCTGGCTGCTGTCAGTTTGAGTTTATTAGATGCGTTGTCTCGTGTTGTTTATTAGCTTATTCTTATATTTGAGTTAAGCAGTTTTAAAGACGCTTCCATCATGGTACAGATTACATCGTGAGGATTCATATGACAATATTATACAGTCTATGATATACATGTTATCAGCAGAGGGATGATGCACTGTGTTGAGAGTAACCAGTGAAGATATAAGAAATACATTTTGTGAGATGCATAAATCTATTTTGAGCCCTTGGGAGGTTTTTCGCCAGGTGTTAAAAGAAAGGTGTGATATACAGTACTGTATGCTTTCATTTTCTTTCTGGCCAACAGATGAGATGATGAATGCCACTCTTATCTCTATGCACCACCATATGAAGCTGCATCTAGCATCCAGATAACTTAGCTTAGCAAACAGACTAGATATTTCTTGATATGATGTATTTTCTTCATAAATAGCAGAGTCTACTGGAAGCATAGGCGGCGCGTGAGGCTCAGGTTTGGGAAGGCTACAAAACTTTTTTTACCTGACGCTGCCCGCCTCCGGCATCTATCGAAAAGAGATCAACTCAGTGAAAGCACCGCCTGCTGACCAATCAGAGCTCAGTGTGCGGGGTTTAAATCTATCAAGTCATATTACAGGATAAAGGAAATACAGTTTAAACTGCCGTATGCAGAGAAGACGCCGACGTGTCGCACTTATCATTCATATCACATCATCAATCAGATCATCGATCATATAATATCATAATATATCATATATTTCCGTATCTGAGTCAGCTTCTCCAGCCGTATCTGGCCGTGCAACACTTACAGTGTCACATACTGTATGCAGAAGTATTATTTTAAGCAACACATTGGGTTGACGAAACACTCGAGTCAAATGTAGTTAAAGTCAGATCCACTCGTGTCTTAGATGGGGCAGTGATATCATAAAACTGTTGTACGCTTTCAAACACTCGGTAGTTTATTTATTTTTTAACCAGTTGTTCTATATTCACCTTGCAGGTGCAGCTATGTGGCTCGTATCCTGGATTATATGTTTGAGTCATGGATGTTTAAAGTTCATATTTGTCTAATATTAGTTTACTTTTCATTAATGAAGTATGACGCTGCGCTGTCAGTACACTTGTCCCTGTTTGTGATTGGTCAAATGTAGCTAACCCCGCCCCTTTCACGTGAACGCGCTCTGAGCTGGAAAGAGAAACCCTATTTGGGTTGCCGTCCGGAGTTGTCCAATATGGCGGACCATCTCGCACATGCGCACTGCAGATCGGGCAGAGCTGCAGATCGGGTAGTGACAACCCTGGCTTGATTTACCGAGTTGATAACCAGCGTCGTAGGACCGCTTAGCGAGATCTCGTTTGTCAGGGTTAGTTAAGATAACTCGAACATATCCTGGGTCTGTTGAACTGGCTTCGTAGTACAGGGCACAGGTGGCTGCATAGCAGCGCTAATGTCAAAGACACAAACATTATACATTATATTTTTGTTTGACCAGGATGTGACAAAAATATTTGGGAAGCCTTCCCTAGCCTATCATCAGTACCCGCCGCCCCTGACTGGAAGTGAATGGTTCAAAACAGGGAAATTCTCCAACACCAAATCCCAATAAAATATTGTTCATAAACTAGATGTAGGGTTGTGTTGGCGCTAGGTGAATGGTAGGCTAGCTGTTCCCCATTTCCAGTCTTTGTGCTAAACTAATAATCCGGGGTAACTTCAAATGTTGCGTAAATAAAGAGTGGTCCTGTTGTCTGACTCAATGGGGACAAAAGAACAATATAAATAAATAAATAATAAACTTTCATTTTATACACAGATTATCTGGCCATTATCTAAAACAAAGATAGATATGTTGACTAAGGAAGAGGCTTTTTACGGATTAAAAACAACTTTGAAACAGCGAGGTAAGAGTTTGAGCACACCATGAGCCAAAGAGCTGCGTTGATAAACATTAACTTTCTCAGAACTCTATTGCTGTTGTCACCTTTGCTATGGCATTTTGAAAATAACCCTGAAAGGAGAGTAGCTAGGTTCTCCAAGTAGGAAAATAATGTTTGAATGATGCAGTTTGTGGATGTGAATAAGGCACAACAAATCTGCAGCCAAACGCAGATGTAGTTGCATTTAAAGATTTATTGTGGAGAAATGTAAAGTGCATAGTTAGAAATATATTGCGTTTCTGTTGAATTTACCAGTGATCTACTGTTCTCATCTTAGACACTCTGTTGTAGCCTTGAATAGATTGTGTAGCCTACTATAGAAATAAATAGTGGAAACAATAACAGATTTCAAGCTGTTTTATATTACTGTTTTTCTGTTGTGTCACATCATATCATAACTTCAAATGTATTTCAAAAATTCAAATGAGATGCCACTTCTGCATGACAAAAAAGGAGGCCATGATGCAGGGGAATATCGCCTGCTGCTAATCCTGTGTTTTCCATGAGAGATAGAGGCAGAGAAAGACTGACAGACAGACTGAGAATGAGTGATAATTGTCTCAATGCTTTTCACTGTGAGCTGCTGGTGTCCAGTGCCTCTACAGGATGTCACAACACAATGCCAAGCGGCCAGTGTGATGTGTGCAGAGGCTGTGTGTCTGCAGGAGCCTGCTGTTGTTTGCAGGTGATTTAATCAATGCAAACACAGCGGATCAATGTGTGCAGTGGCTCAGCCCAGTGCTCTACTTTTCAAATTGGAGGGTGCAGATTCATCACAGTTATCTGTCCTGCTGCCTTCAGATGGTTTTAAGGATTAAATGACAATAACAGAAGGGGAAGGGTTTCATGTTTTCAGTATAACGCACCTGTAGATGACAGATACTGGTAAAAAGTACCAATTAATTTCTTCCTGCGGTAGGTTTTTTTTTTCTCTGAAATCACATCTACTTGCTTTGAAGTGTTTAATTAAAACTGTTATGATGATATGATATATTAAATATTCCTGGATTTCTTTGTTTGAAACATTTCCTCTAAATGGATTTTTTCACAATCACGCCCTGAGCCTGGGTGCAATGCCAACACTGATACAAACCTGGATTTTGGATGTCTATTTTTAAAAGTATGTGATCCCGCTTCACCAAAATACCAACACTTGCCATGTGCTGGAACATTTGAATAAAACTGCTATGTGCTTGTGCCTCTCCTCACACATTCAACACTCTGGGTATGAAAATGTAAAAATGAAAGAATAATGGCAACATGTCAAAGTGTTGCTCGGTTGTCTCCACCTAGCTAAAGAAAGAAATGTTTTCCTAATATAGACATATATTATACAAATATAAAAAAGTGTTGTGCTTTTACATGACATATTTGGCTTGGAATATTCTCTAACTGGTGTCAGGTAATACATAATACTGAAATGGAAACAATTGAGGCCAAGTCCAACAATAAAAGATCTTGTTTTACAAAATGTTGTTCCTCAATCTGTTGGGCGAAAAAAAATGTCATGGGCTTCTGGATTGTCTTTTTGTTTAATGTTAATCTCTAACAGTTATTAGGGGGCAGGCTCTTACGTAGACTAAACATCTCAACAACTTGTTTTTTATATATTAATGATAAATGTAAACTTTGAGCTGAAAGTGGTGTTCTTCCTTCCTATAGGGCTAATGTGTTGCCTTAATGATTTGTGTACTGGTACTACATTCAGATCAGTAGTAAACAGTGGATGTGTCTCACATTTGGTCACATCAACACTCTTCTAAGGCATCTTCTTCAAATATTTGCGGCTGTTGGATAAGCCTATTCATTTTGGAAACTACATTAAAAACATTTGATCATTGTCTTTTGAAACCCCCATATCTTCAAAATATCAACTTTCTATTAGCTAAGAACAAACAGCCTATGGTTTTATGACAATGCGTTTTAACAGGAAATCCAATCGGTTTTAAAAATGTGTGTTTTGTTTGGGAAATCAAGGAATAAACTCATTTAATCTGTAACCCTTAATCCCCCAAATATATTTGGAGGTACATGGTTATCACTGGACAGTGAAAAATAAGATATGTGTTTTCTACACTGCAAAGTAACATTTTGTTCTAGAATGTTCTGCCTTCAGAGTGTAGTTTGTTGTTGTTAGCTGGATCAGTTGCCTGTCATTGTTGTGTTTTACTGAGAACACTAGCAGAGAGCGAAGGAGCAGAGGGAAGTAAAGTCATAGTCTGCAGAATGTTTTTTTGCTGCAGTTCCTTTTGATAAGTCAGAGTGGGAATTTAAGTAAGTAAATGGAATTGAATTTGCATTTTCTTATCATTTGAAAGATATACAATTATTTTCCGACTGATTTAAGAAGAAATACTGAGTGTTCCTTGCGGGGGTTGCAAGTTGCCTTGAGGGTTCCCAGAACAGTTTGAGAAGATGTGTAAATCTGTATTGTGCACTCAAGTGTTTTACCCATCATGAGCTGTTCTTATGATGTTGAGCAAACACAGTTCCTGGCTTCATGAGCATCAAAACCTGACATTACTGTTTGTGTGGCCTCGCTGCAGCACTAAAGGTACCTGGCCTTACTTGAACCATGAAACAGGAGACTGATCGGGACTGACAGTAATGGCTGCCGTACATATGTAAACACATATGGAGGGAGTTGAGAAGAGAACATGTTCAAGACCACACACAAATATTGTTAGGCAGTTCCTTTTTCTGAGAATTCTAGGCTAATGCAAGACAATACCTGAAACTGCATTCTGAGACTGAAAGGAAAAGCCTCATGGGAGATGAAAAAGAAATAAAGAATAACAGAAGCTGTTAACATCCTAAATATTTACATTACGTCCCTGATACGGTATGTAATAATCTATGTACTGGTTTGCCTTGTTCATATTCATTTAAAAGATCATCTTTAACCCAACATTAGGAGTCCTTATCCCTTTGCCATTGTTAAGCCTTTTGATAAAGCACATGCAGGCAAATCTCAGCTGGATACTCCATGTAATCATCACTCCCCAGATTTGAACCTCTGTTCGGGAAAACAGCTGCACCCAAACTCCTCAGAATGATGTCAGGAAGAGATATTGAGCTTAGAGAAGTTGCGTTGATAAGCATTATTACCATTATAGCTTATAATTACAATGTTTAAAAAATGGCTTTGTCACCTCAAATGTCCAATTTTCAACTCGGAGTGTATTGATCTTTAAATGTAAAATGTACATGTTCTACATTGTTTGGACAATTCACAAATAACCTACAACTTTTAACCTGCTGAAGTTAACCCTAACTATTTAAAATAAATACCTTATCAGTCCAACCCAATCGATCCAGCGTCCTCCTAAAATTGACTCAAAATTGCAAAAACAATTGGCCCACTTGAAGTCGAAATATGGTCACTTTCTGGTTAAAACTGCAATTTTGGATCCTGAAAATTACAAAAATGGATGCAACATCCTCAGAAATACCCCAAAAAAATCACTTCAAAATTGTTCAAATCGGCCAAGCCAGTTTTGAACCAATGTGTGGAAAGGCTATGATGCTAATTAATGCTAATCAATGCAACGTATGCTAATTGCAGGATGCTATTGCAAGTTTCTAATTGCTGAGGACGAATGCTAAAAAAACGAAATAAAATAAGGTCAGTATCTGGAAAACAAAAGCCAGATTGCTCTGCAGCGTACTTCATTGAGTACTGCGACCTATCAGAGAAGACAACTTTATTTTTGTCTCGGTTGAAATACTGTAAGAGGGGGTGAGGGATGGAAACGAGTGATGGAACTCAGATTATTGAAGGACGGAGTGAAAGAAGAGCAGGAGGAAGGGGGAACAGAGGGGATATCTGTGCCTATATTCTTCAGCTGAAAGGATGATACCCTGATGGAGAGATAAGAGAAAGAGAGGATAAGGGAGAAAGGGGACATTGGAAAATGGAGAAGGCGAGGGCAGAGTGAAAGATAGGCTGAAAATGGATACCATGTTGGTTCTGTGGAGAAGAAGAGGATAGCAGCTCCAGCAGTTTTAGCAATGAAGAGATAGCGATTGAGGGAAAGCGTTTGAATAGGGAAGGATAGAAAGAGTGTGGATATCTCTTCCTGTTGATGCTCTGTCAAACACTGACTCCACTGTTGTGTAGTATGATCCCAGCCAGCTGAGATACCATCAACCAGGTATGAACTCGGGACAGAGCAGGAAAATGTGGGGACTGGTGAGGGAACGTGAGATGCCTCGGAGTCTCTCAGTGTCACCAAGTATTAGTTAAGGACATGGAAGTGAAACAAATGAAGTGGCCCACAGTGGAAACTACTTGTGTATGCAAATCTGGCTCCTAATAAGCAGACACGCGTTTTTTGGATAAACATAAACAAGCCGACTGGGGGAATGACACGAATGAGAACTCGCAGCATTTTAATGGCTGAATTATCATGATTTTTTTATGCATGGAGTAATGCGTCCCTTTGGTTCCACGATTAAGTATGACACACACAGCTGGGACCAGACTGAAGATGTTGCTGGGAGCATGTTCCGCTTGTCTAGCAGGGTTCGTCTGCGTCTGGCCCTCAGCCAAACCTCACAGCCCCCACATGTTTAGCTGCATGCCGCAATGTCACATCTCACAAACATTTCCCCAAAGCCGGGTTCACATTAGACTGACGCGCTCCTACAGCTATTACCCATCCACCTCACCCACTATGTACACAGCTGCCTCCCGGAGGATCCCTAACACAAACAGGATCCTAAAAATCCCCAATCCGATGTATCTTAAGTATGATGGAGACATCCTGGACCTGGTTTAGCTGAGCCGGACCACTCGAGTTCTGCTTGGATCGGGAACCACTTGTCGCTGGCACCGCCTTCCTCCCTAAGGGCCTTTTCATAGACTGAGCGAAGGCAAAACAATGGGCCAAAGCCGGAAGAAATCACACCGCAGGCCCGGTGCCAGGCAGACCAAAAGAGAGACAGAGAAAGAAATAGAGAACAACAACAACGTGGGATGACAAGCTTTGCTATATCTCTTCCTTTTTATAGAGGCTGCATAGAGACATAGATATGATTGAATGGGCATATGGAAGCTGCTCCACCTTCAGGGCTGTTGTCAAGGCTTTGTGGTGCTCTGTCAAGAGCCGCTGGCATGAGCCTGAAGGAAGGAGAGGCAAAGAGGAAGAAAGGTGACCAGCTCATGGAAGAGCTGAGTGGCTGTTTGTGTTCCTGAGAGCCAAGAAGTGACCGCATGTCATCGACATGACCGAGCAGTGATTGGATAATATCTCTAACTCAGTGTCATTCCAGGCTACTTGGAGAAGAGACTTAGCTCTTTGATCTAGGCTTAATGCGAGGAACCGGGGAGTCGGAGTGTCTTTCCGATTTCTCTCTTTGTTTATCTCTCCTTCAGCAGAAATACTATGGCCCTCACTTATTACAGGTTTTCATGCATTTGTGTTTGAATATATGTGTTTACGTTTCAGCAAGCTCATCTTTTATTTGTTCACTGTTATATATGAAAAGAGCTGATATGAAAAGCATCAATTTTAGTTTTTTTATTTAGTTTTCTTTAATGGTCAGAAATGATCCCACTGTGTGACAGAAAGAAAAATAAGCTTTTGGAGTGAATCTGCAGATTGGCAGCCTACCCCACCCTCTGAGTCATTTTCTAATACATTGCACCAGGAGCAGCACACTGCTACTTGTGCATCCGTTTCTTCTGTTTTCTCCATCATTCCTACAGATTTGGGGGTCTAACTGTTAAAAGGGGCTAGTCTCTTTGGCGATTAAGACTATTGTTGAAATTGCTTGTTAAAAAGCACTTTTAGAAATGATATTATTTATATATGTAAAGAAAGACGTGGTGTATGGTTAGTTTATTAAAGTAAAGACCAATTTTCCATTGATCTGAGAAAACATTTTTGTACGGTGATTCAAATTGAAGGCCAATTCATACTGTGTGAGTCAGGCTGTCCGCTTTTTTCTTGGTGACACAAATGTCTTCATCCCCCATGTCTTTGAGGAGTCATAACAGAACATCTGTTGGCAGCCCAAGAGGAAGAAATAATAATAACAAGAAGAAGAAAGATTGCTGGTTACACAATAAAAAAGAAGAAGACACCAAAATGTTTTTTGAGGAGATCTGAAGTCACCGCTATTACCCACAATTACATAATGAATCAGTATAGAAAATACAAGACAGCCAAATCGTATTGAACAGAAGCAGAAAAAGGAAATAAACCCTCACTGAAGCACTAGACTCACTGCATTGCAAAGCTACTATATGTATCTGTTTATGTCGCACAAATGAGTAAGTCTTATTTGCATTCATATTTATTCCAGTTGTTCTTTGAAAATCATCTAGAATAACATTGTATTTTACCTGAACAATACAATATGATTTGTTATTAAACCCAACTTTGAAAGTGGGAAATGGAAAGCTCTAACTGAGTCAAATTGAAAGCTGTGTAACTGTTAAAGGTCTGAGTGGAAATGATTTTTGTATTATATAGATGTTATTGGAGTAAGCAATGGGAAATTACAAGTCATAACTGCATTAAAAATGCCTTTTCTCTTTTTCTTCGTGTACACAGTGGGAGGAAATAGCTTTGATAGCTGATGATTTTGAAAAGACCTCTCACTTGGCGCGTTTACTGTCAAGTGGATTCACAGTGCCACACTTCCAATTCTGAACATGGGTTTAAAATAACCCCTAAACGCCTGCTGAGCTTCATCCTGCACCGTGCAACTAATCTGTTTAAAACTGAGCAAATGTAATTGTGCATGAACCCTTCTGATGTTGATCTGTGTTAGCAGATAGCCACTCCTTTAAATGTTAGATATGCATCATTTTAAGTAGCGTTAGCTTCTACCATAACAATTCATATGTAAACAATAAGCTGAATTCATTCAAAAAGGTCTAAATGTACCCAGTCACCAGAGTGCAATGTTTTGTTTTTATTATCCTGTAGTTAAATCCTGCCTCCCTCTCACTTAATCACACAGGCATGTTGATTAAGTCTCTAATTTGTAGCAGTGAAAAGAAGGGGGAGATGGAGTTGGTGTATGTGTGTGTCTATGTGTGTGTATTGTACAAAAGATGAGCCTGTCATTGCAGAGGATTACTACGGAGAACATTTCTGTTTTACATTACTTCATTAGACACCCTTTGATAACCTTTCATTTCATATTATTAGTTTTATTTAATCCCGGCCCCTGTCTGAGCCGCTGTTTGCAAGACGGCAAAAGCCTTTGGAGAGACAACTCCTCTACAAGTGTAGGGCTGCGTAATTAAGAAGCCACGAGAGGCTCCGCTTTACACTGATTTCTGAACAGCTGCTGTGAGATGAGTTGTTAAGCACGACCTGTTAGCTTTACTAGAAATCAGGGTAAAATACAACCTTCGTAGATTTACTTGAGAAAAGAAGTTTCAAAGATAACCATGGAAATGAGGTTATATTAGATATGATCATTAATAATTAAAGTTAGGATCCCTTTGATACTGTCTAAGGTTGCCATGTAACAGCCATACAAAAGGGTTCACATTATTTGATCAATTCTCTGCATATTTGTTTGTGTCAGTGGTCAATGTTGGAGTCTGCCATCCCTAAGAAGGATTTCAATTACCTACACATGAGAGATTCACAGAAAGTCACTTTCCAACAGCGCTTTAAGTTACTCCTAATGCCAACCAAACAACTACGGCTGCTAGAACATTAAAATCCTTCAACTGTCAGCGCAAACTGTGTCTTTTCTTGTAAAGCAGTCACAAGGAAATGCAATCTATGTCACTGAGGTTGCTGCTGCCTGTGATTATTAATCAAAAAACAATACAGTGTAGGTTTGCAGGGGCTGCATTTTAAACAGATACACCACCTGCTCCTGTTGTATATCTGACAGTGGAGCTGCTCCAGGACTTTAGTGCATGATAAAAACACTTTCTGTTCCCAACAGTAAACAGCAGTGCTGCAAAGTCAAACGGTACCTAAATCTAAAGAATGATATCATTTTAACTAACTTCACATAAGACACAAAATATTATCAGGTTCTAACATTGTTCTTTGCTCCAATATCTTTAAAGAGGCCTTTTTATGCTTTTGAGGTTTTCCCTTTCCTGTAGTTATTTAGGTTGTTGTGCATGTATATGGTCTCAAAGGCTCAAATCTATGAGTTTCTCTCCAAGGTCCCATGGTGGATCACCGGAAAGGGAGGGACTTCGGCTCTCTATTAGCTAGTGCTCCAACACATTGAACATGATAGGCTATGATAAGTGTCGGGACATCTCGTTATGGTGGTTGACCAATCACAACAGAGCCGGCCAGCTAACCAATCAGAGCAGACTGAGCTCTGGTTTCAGACAGAGGGTGAAAAGAGGTGCTGCAGCATAGGCAGTATGAGAACAATAAAGAGCTTTTTGAACATTAAAGCATGGAGACATGTCCCAGCAGAGGCACTTAATACAAATATGAACCTGAAAATTAGCAGAATATGGCCCCTTTAAAGTAAACGGAGGGAAAATCCTATGATTTTTACTGTAAAATACCATCTTCTGTTTTAAAAACTCAAAAACTAAACTAGCCCAGCTTTAATCATCAACAAATCAAGTGATGCATGGAAGCATGTTGCCCAGTTTAGCTGCTCAATCTCCACCCCAGAATCTACCCGTAGGCTGTTATTATTTATTTCTTTGTGGAGGGGTATGGTTTGTGTTATTGTCGCTTCCCATTCCCCCTCTATGCATTGTTAATGGTATACTGTGGAAAGTGAAAAGGTCAGAGACCAGACACCTAATATTTGCTGTCCATAACTGCATTCATACAGTATACTAATGCATCTATTCAAGTTGGCTCACAGAGGGACGTCACATACGTTGGTTGAAAGCTGCAATTACCTAGATACCCAATAAAGCCCCAGAATGCATTAATGGTCTGTGCTTGTCATCTTTTGTCCATACTTATATATAATTGAAATGTGAGGCTTTTCATTCCCCATCACTTGTCACCAGAATATGTGTGTCCCAAGCCTCGCTCATTACGAGCTGCATCACACACACACAATACATGTATTAAATAAGGACATTATGACATTATGTTCTGCTGCAGAAAGAAAACATTTGATTGTCTTAGAATGTATCTGTTTTCAGAAGAAGTATTTATTGCATTGTTTTGCTATACTCTTTTCCACCTTAAACTGTAGCCCCTTCAAATGTTTTGCATAGAGGTAAAATGTGTAATCTCACCCTCCCTTAAAACAATTACTGGCTGATGTGTTCCTCCTCTCAGTTAATGCCTCCGCCGGATGGCATTTAGTTACTTTTGTGCAAATAGATTGTGTTTTTTTCGGATTGAAAGAGGATATGAGGGCTCACTAACAATTTCCAGTACATCCAGCTTTTTGAATGGCCGGCCATCTGTTTGCCAGAACTGAAGTTTTAACAAGGTCTTTGAAAATATCAGCAATGATGTGGATATAAATATTCACAATAAAGTACATCACGGTTTAAAGTGTCAAGTAAAATCTCCAAATCCCCTCCTTCTCTTCCCCCCGGCAAATGCTAGATCTGTTTACCGCTGATAATCTTATCATAATCAGATTTCACTCATCACCCTGTCCCGGCAAATCTACATCTCTGTTATTGATCAGCCCTGTGATATAATGACAGCCTATCTAAGCACTCAATCTTCTTGTCTGCAGGGCTGAAGATCCGCGAGGTGATGATCAACGTGTCCCGGCAGCAGGTGGAGGATTTCCATGGCCCGGAGGACTACTGGTGTCTGTGTGTCGCCTGGAGCCACCTGGGGACCTCCAAGAGCCGCAAGGCCACCGTGCGCATTGCCTGTAAGCACCGTGTCACTTTGATACCACACTGACCTTATTGTTCTTGAAAAGGTTATTTCTCCGGCTGGTGGCATGATTTTGTAGAAGCAATCATTGCATCATGCTCGTGTGTGAGCGGAAGGTCACACATGAAACAACATGTCTTCATGCTGTTGTGGTTGTTCTTTAATGCATGTTGTTTATTCTCTTTTCTAGACCTGAGGAAGAACTTTGAGCAGGACCCCCAAGGCACAGAGGTGCCTCTGAATGGCATGATTGTGTTGCACTGTCGTCCCCCAGAGGGAGTGCCTGTGGCTGAGGTGAGGGCTTCTTGCTCTTCAAACAAGTAACATTTTCTCCTGTGTTGCTGGAGAGGAGCAGTCGTCTGTCTGCTTTCCTTACAGTGTAACTCTGTATTCATGATACGTTGTTTTGTTACTCTGCAGCCCCAGACGCATCTGCACATCTCTTCAGTTTAAAGCTGCAGTTGATGAGCTGAAGATGCAATTTGTATAGCTTTCTCAGGCTCGCTCTGCTCAAGAAGGAGATATTATTCATATACTGGGAGTAACAACCGACCATGTGCATCACTGTGTTCTCTTTTCGCTGTGTTCTCTGGTAAAAGTATGTACGGCTATGACTTATTTAGATGCCATGTATTAATTTCACTCTCAGTATCATTCCCTCGCCTCCTCCTCTGAGTGTTTTTGTGTGCGTGTGTGTGTGTGTTTGAAAGGGAGAGCCTGTCATTGCCATTTTAATTTTTACTTTGAATTTAAAATGAGGCTCTTGCGGACAGTCCTGTTGTGCAGCACTCTGATGTTGTGAGCCTTCATGTGAAGGCTTAGCAGGCAGAGATGTCAATATCAAAGCCTGTGTGCTCGAGCATCTGAAGCTTTGCATTTACTTAAAGGCACAGTCCGTGATCCATACGTAAACAAAATGACAGCCACATCAGCTAATTTCAAAGCACAGGACCGAAACGCTGCTATTGCTCCCAAAATGTGGAATTGTCTCGACATACACTGACTTAAAAGTTTGTTATTTGTTATGATACTAAAGCCTTGATTAGATTAGTTCTGTTATTATAAGAAATATAAGTTTATATCTGAATATATGATCAGTTGAAAGAAAACAACAACAATATGTTTATCTGTGTATGTCAAACTTAATTATTTTAACAGTCAGAATAAGGAAAGTTAAACATGAACTTGATCAATAGCATTATAAAAAAAGAATTAAAATGTACTATTGATAATAATCGTATTGATATTTTAAATTCCTTTGTCCACAATAATTCTGCAGTGAAAATCTGATATTGTGATTGTTCCTGATTATTAACAGCACATTGCTATTTGTGTGTGTGTGTGTGTGTGTGTGTGTGTGTGTGTGTGTGTGTGTGTGTGTGTGTGTGTGTGTGTGTGTGTGTGTGTGTGGTGTGTGTGTGTGTGTGTGTGTGTGTGTGTGTGTGTGTGTTGTGTGTGTGTGTGTGTGTGTGTGTGTGTGTGTGGTGTGTGTGTGTGTGTGGTGTGTGTGTGTGTGTGTGTGTGTGTGTGTGTGTGTGTGTGTGTGTGTGTGTGTGTGTGTGTGTGTGTGTGTGTGTGTGTGTGTGTGTGATGAATGATTCAGCTCTCACAAATGGAGCATCGGTGTACCACTAGTCTCCCCGATGCATTGTGGTCATCAAATAGGCAACTCCTCATGCATTCATTAATGCAACTGGCTAACAAAGAGAATGGTGATAGTAAATTATGCAGGGACAAATCCAGCTCTCTCTAGTATGACTGGCATTAAGAAAACTCTCATCGTGAGTTGGGATGACTGTACTTTTCTTTCTTCGTGACTTTAGGGACTGCTGAGAGGTTAAACCTGTTTTTGTAACCAGCTCTGTGAAATTTGGCTCAGAGAAGCTGTAGCTCAGCCACATTTTGAGTTTAAGGAATTGAGGTCATGGTGCAGTGTGATCTGCTGAACCACATGTGTATTCTGAGGCATATTTATTGTGGTCATAATATTTATTAGGATTTTTCATAGTCTTGTCATTTGCAACGGATCCTAATGGTGAATCAGACTTTAAAAGTTGCCGAGTGGTCCCGATGCAAAGGAAATTAGTTCCAACTCAGCATGCTGTTTTAAGACACAAACGCTGTAGAGCCGACTTTACAGCTTGAAATCCCCTTATGTCGCTGCTCTCCTCATGTTCTCAGAGGCAACACTAACAGTGAGAGAGGGAAGAACTTTATCCGCATCTCGCTGTAACTAAGCCACACAAGAGTGTACTGGGCTGCTGTGTATAGGATGTTAATGAAAATCACAGAATGCTATATTATCTGTCCCAGCAGTGATAGAGGCAATAATCTGTGCACACTGTAAATCCGACCACAGAGGATGTATCACAGTAAAACAGCTTAAGTCTGCTTCAGTTTATTGGTGACAAGAGTCAAGATGGCCAAATCTCTTCACTTGGCTCTGCTTTTTATAGACAGCGAGCTGCTAAGAAAACAGATTATATGCACTGTGATGTTGAAGTTATTAAATTGTTTGCTCTGTTTAGGGAAAGATAATCACGTAATGATTTTTCTTAAAGGCAAACTGAAATTTAAATCCCCTCTTGCTAAGCAGTCAATATTGAAACTCAAAACGTAATTACCAAAAAGAAAACAGAGCCCCGAGGTCAAAGCCGAAGCTGTGAGTTTTACAGAGGTCATTGTTCATCACAACAACTTGACCCGGGAAAAACTAATGTGGGACTAAGACCAAACTGAGTGTGAGAGCTGCCAATGACTCAGCATATGTTAAAATAACATAAACGAAAAGTACAACAAGTTAGAATCAGTGCTAAGCTAAGGCACCATTACCATGGAAGCTAGGTAGCCTAGCTTGCTAGCATCTACTTTTTGAAGATATTACACATTTGAAAGCAGAATGAGACCTTTCAAATGCTGTCAATGTTGTATATGGACATACACTAAATCCCTTAATGGAGAAAAGACACCCAAGAAACATCTGGTAATAATGATTGGGGAATACAAGATTATGAAATGCTCCAGGCTGCTGCACACTCCAATTGACAGCATGTCTCATAGCAACTGCTGTCATGAAAAACGTTCATGTAGGCCTGAAGCTTAGACAGTTTATACAGGTATGTCAAAAAACAGTTTAAACTCTGTTAAAATTGTGAGATATGGAGAAGGAATATAGTAGTAGTTATATCTTAAAAAGTGAGGAGAATATTGTTGTAGCCTACTTGAAAGCAATTCAGTCTCAATTCCAAGAGGATAAAGATCATGGCCGTGATAATGACTGCATCATTAATGTAGCTCTAAGAAAACAATTAGGGCGCCATCAGGGATCATAACTGTCAGAAAATTACACTTTTGTATTTACAACTCTAGAGTTTATAGCCTTGCAAATGAGTGATTAGTTGCAGTAGCTGAATACAATGCCATATACTCATTTAAAATACATGTAGGTGTTGTGGATAGCACTGAAGCATGAGTCTGGAAAAACATGGCCTATTTTCAGGCCTTGGATATATTATTATATGTAATTGATTTAGGAGGGATTGATCACAACCTGGAGGGTAATCATTGTATCCAGTGTGACTGTAGGAGAAAACTGTCGAAAATATATTATACAATACAGCCTAGTTAGAAAGAAAACTATGCAAATAGCTTTTGAGTGTTGCCAGCTCCAAATTACTGGAGTGAAAATTGCGGCTGCCGTTGTAAGGGTAAAAGTTTAGTGGGGGAGAAAAATAAAGGACTTAAATAACTTTAGAAAAAAAACTGTTTTACAATCATTAGCCCCACATTAACCGCCCAAGTATTCTATACCAAGTGTAATTAATCATCAGGCCTCTCAGCCAAAGTCATTTGAAGTACTTAAAATGTAATTATTCAGAGATGAACATAACATTTCCAGAGACCGTGAGGAGATAAACCAAGGACACAACAAGGGTTTAGCCACCCCCGCCTCTAGAATATGCTGCTGTCAGATTCGGAGGGCTCATTTGTTTAATGTGATTTCATGAAAGTCAATGTTGCATTGAGAAAAGGCCATACATGACTGAGGGAAGGCGGAGAGGGTGCAGCAATGAGGGGAGAGGGGGAGGGTGCTTGTTAATGAAACTCAACCTTAATTTAATCGGATGGAACAAAACCTACTGCAATGCTTTGTAATCGTCTCCATGTCGCCTTCACTTCCCATTTAAATGATTGTAAATGTAGGGCGTTACATTGGCTTTCAGAATAATTAAGTGTTTAGGTGTGATGCAGGGTGGAATTGGAAGGATTTGAACTGAACACACTTTTTTGTGTCAAGTTTAAGACACAGATCAACACATCAACAGAACTGCTCGAGGACTGTTGGCTTCCTTATTTTAACCTCTTCAAAAAGTTTGAAGCTATCAGAAAATAATACTCTGCTACGAGTTCCAGGGACCCCCTGCCGACCATGAGATGCTGCTTTCAATATCATGAGTTTATTTCATTTGATCTCTCCTCTGGCTGAAAATGATCTTCTACCAAACAAGACAAGAGTGAAAACTTTCAGAGGGGCAGTGTGGATCAGTTCTCATTAGCTTCAGTTTATATTGGCTGCTGTTTGACGGTCAACATGGCGACCTTGACACCACGTAGCCCCCCACCAGTAGACTGCCGTGAGGGCTGGTTGGCTGGGTTAGGTGTGGTGTAGTTCAACACTGGTTGCTGCTATCTAAGTGGAACAAATTTGCCAATTAAGCAAATCCGTTTCCTGTTCTCCCCAGGCGTTGGCTTATCAGGCTCATATGAGTCTGGCCTGTCCCTGCCTTCACATCAGCATGTGCATCTCTCTATCGCTTTACCCCGAAGGGGAGATTCTAGGACCAACTCAGAATGCAAATCGCTCTCTGGGTTTATACACTTCCTAGAGCGAACTGAATTAAAAAAAAGAGCGCGGGGGACAGTGTGTGAGAGATAAATCAAAGCCAAAACATGAGACTGAAAAAACCCTTATTTTAATTTACTTAAGCGTAAGAATTCCCTGAGATAAGGGGCCCCCGAAAAATGAACACTCACAACCAAAGAGACTTCACATGTATTGTACTGCTGCGATCACAGAGAGAACAGAGGGACAATTAGTTTGCCAGTCACACTGAAGAACAAGAAACGTCTTTTTTCTTGGTTTTACTTATTTGTCTTTGTACACATTTTTACAGTTTCACGATCAGTGGTGGAATGTAACTAAATACATGAACTCAATTACCATACTGAAGTATGACTTTGAAGCACTAGCACTTGAGTATTTTCATTGTATGCTGGTATATACTTCTACTCCTCCACAATCATAGCTTAAGAAATAAGATACCAATTTACTTTGAGGATTCAGATTATTTAAATAAATAAATAAAAAACAACCAAGAAATGGTGATTTATTGTTGTGGATTAAACTACTGTTGAGACCCAACATTGAACCTTATAATCTTATCTGCTAATAAAAATTCTTCGGAAATGTGCTTTCATAATGAGTACTTTTACTCCTGATGTGTTGAGTATATCTTCATGCTAACGCAACGCGTATGTCATTTGACTCTGAAACTATTACTTTTATTTGCAACAGATTATTTGTACACTGTATACTACTTTTACTTTTAGTGAAAGATCTAAAAGAGTTATTTGTTCACCACTTTTCCCAATGTGGGTGCTGGTAACAATTGTATGGACTTCCTATATGTGAAAAAATATTATATACCTCTTATTCATTTTAAATCAAAATAGTATTTTGCCGAAAACATAATATGATTTGGTGGTGGTGGAAAACACATGCCCGCATCCTTATATGAATACAGCTAACAGGGACGGAGGGTGTCACAAACACGTTGCATCTTAAACACTTCCACAGTCTTTCAGAGGGCAGTGATTGGTCCTCAGTGAAGGGCAGAGCCGTGCCGCAGTAATCGATAGAAACACAGCTCACTTGCTATCAATACCAACTCAAAAGGATTGATTCGAAACTTGTTGTCTTTTGAGTGTGTGCTTGCAAGGTTGCGTAGAACATAAAATGCTCTTAAACAGTGCATGTTTGTGCAACTAAACATACTCTGGTGACACAAAAATCCTCCTATAGTCTGTTTTGTAAACACTTGAGTTTGTAATTGAATTAAGTAGATCTGTAAAACTGCCCATTTGTTATTATTCCTTTTAACACTGAATAAATAATCATTCTTGCATAATTAAAATTAGGTGTGATTTGTTTGTTGTTACTTTATTTTACATTAACTGCATTCAGGAGGGTTTTATGTGATTTATATTATTACATTCACATTTATAAAAATGTTTTATTTGAAATTAGGGTGAATTGTAGCCAATCATTATTATACTGCATGGCTCACTGTTTATTGTGTTGATATTACAGGTGTACTGCTTTGTAATGATCCAATCACAATTAAGCCGGTAAATATAATGTTTGAACTTGCTATTGTAAATGTATTATCTCAAAATTAGTTGGCTGTTATTATTATTACAGTTTTCATATTTATTTTCTGTAAAAGCACCTTGTTGGCATCAAATCAAACTTAAAATGAAAGAAACACACTATATATATATATATATATGCAGAACGGTACATTTAACAATGTATACATGTTGCACCCAATAAAGGTAGGGCTAGTTTAAACTACTTAAAGGCTTTATCCATGATATTATTTCATTTCATCTTCTGAAATATATCACAGTAGAAGTATAACATTACATATAATGTAACTACCCAAGTAAACCTACACATTTGACTTTAATACAGATATTCAAACTTCGTCTGTGACAGAGTTTTTCTCAAGTGTAATTTATAATTGATGTAACTCTACCTGCAAGGGATGGATGACCCTTCACCAACAATATCATATATAATGCTATTCAATCCCCATGCAATAAAACGACCATAATGAAGTTTAGAATGATTTAAACGTTTTTTTTTCCCGATAACTTCTGGTTCAACTCAAGGGTAATAAAGGATTGCATAAATTGAACTTTATTGTATTGCATTATCATAATGTATCCCTCTTTTGTTCACCACCTTTAGCCTGCATACATACGGGTCTATTTGTAACACAAATTAATGCACAACAATTCTACTTTAACGTTATTGTCCCCAAGGAGAGATGCCTCTTGCAGCCAGGTTAAACAAAGAAAACAGAGACATGTAGGCTCACAGACTCAGGTACTAAAAACAAACGTTTATTTGTGGCACATTGTTAATGAGTAAAAAAGCCCTTCTCTGCAATGCTTTATTAACTGATTAATGATGCAAAATAGTTAGCAGCTGCACACTTATCCACCTCATTATGTTGACTTGCTAGCTTGTGATAGAAATGAGATTTCTCATTGAAAATAAATGTTTGTAGTGTAATAAACTGTCTCTGAATTCTCCCTGTAGGCAACGCATTTAGTTGTAGTCAGTGTTTCCTGAGGTGACACATTATCCACTTAAAATATATTGAATTTACACAATGTAATGGTTGTGTACTGGCCGCTTGATCCAAAATATAAAGCCCTAAGGCCACTTAGCCTTCAAGGCGATTTTGAGTGTTGACTCGCATTTAAAACATCCAAATACCTTCGATGAATGCCACAGTCACAGGTATGAGGGTTTTATTCACTAAATAGTCCATAGATCTGTAAGCGTCCAATACCGACTTATAACACTTTAAACTGCATACAGTATAGATCATTAAACACAAGTACAAACACCATCAGGCGTGCGGACACGTGCAGTCAAAAACATTTTCAACTACCTTGTAGACTTCCCCTTCGTCAGAATGGTGAAGTCATTTTATACTCATGGTCTTGAGCACTAGATTCTGCTTTTCACATGGAACTCGGCCGTAACAATAACAAACATAAACCTTGCGCAGTCCATGAACAAACAATACTATACAGAAACTGTGTCATTATAACTTGTGATTATCCAATTAATTTAAGTTGAATTAAAAGAATATGCAACTGTCTCTCCGAACATAAATATTAACTATAAATAATAATACACCTAAATGGCTCTTACAAGTAAAATTTTGCAACTTCTTTATTATGTGCCTCAGCTGAATACACGTTGAGAAAACAAAGGGTTGGGGGTTCAGTGAATTCCCCACTTTACATTTCTCTAACAGTTGTTTAATGTCACCTGCTGCCTGCAGAACAAAAAGTTTTAGTTGAAGTAATTTCCAAGTCATTTGAACTTCATTTACTGAGTAGAGATAGCAAGTTGTGCTTGCATTGATACAGTTCTTGTAGTTGTACAACTGACCTTACAACACTGAACTTATATCATTCTAAAAGTTTCTCTTATCTAGTAGTTGGTGACCAATAGCTGTATCCCCATTTAATGAATGTGACCTCCTTTTCTTACAGCACTGCAACACATTCATGTTGCTTTAATTTAAAATAGTGAAGAAATGGTGAATACATAAAAGTAAGGCAATGTAAGCCTGGAGCTGCAGAGCCTTGTTTTGGGGTCAAACCTGTTTTCAAACAGCCTTACCATTGTCTCTCTGTGACATCAGGGATGCCTTTTTAGGGAGAATCTGTTTGAATACTGCAGACAATACACAGACTGTGAACAATGTGACCCTGGTAAAAACAACAGCGCTCACCTCTGTCGGACTTTCATAAAAGAGGCTGCTGCATTATTTTTAGAGAAGAAGATAAAGCACAAACCTCCAACATGTCAAGGTTAACTCCCTACCCTCCAGACACTAAACAGGGCAGCAGGGAATTAGATAAGAAAAACGTTGTACTTTAATTTACAGATTTACAGAATAGGTAGGTAGGTAGGTAGGTAGGTAGGTAGGTAGGTAGGTAGGTAGGTAGGTAGGTAGGTAGGTAGGTAGGTAGGTAGGTAGGTAGGTAGGTAGGACAGACAGACAGACAGACAGACAGACAGACAGACAGACAGACAGACAGACAGACAGACAGACAGACAGACAGACAGACAGACAGACGACAGACAGATAGATAGAAGTATTCCTTCAAAGTGCCTAAAAGCAAAATATCACTTGGTATGATGAAATCACAAAATACATTTTGTATGATTGTATTAAAATGCACTTTCTTTCCCCCATGAAAGGTTGGAACAGACTGCTTTAGTGGATTAATGGTAGCAGCTGTGGAGAATGTAATATAGGATGGATGGCAACACAGGGCTTGATTAGGCATTGAAGGTGTAAAATCGTCAAAGGCAAAACATCTAAAGACCAAGAATGATGGAATGACCGATGCAGCCCACCAGTGTGGTTCCTTTGTTTGTCTTGACGGCTGTGGAGCCAAATGATGAAAAGACTTAAATTAAAGGCACATGATGAAAGACTTCTTGGGCCATCAAAGGCAAAAAAAAGAACGATTGTGACAACATGACTCCTGATTTATTGATTTCCCAGCTACATTTTTTCATCCAGGGTGCTTCGAACGAGCAAAGCAATCTCTGAGTTTGTTGGCTGTTGTTATATTCCCCTGGCAAATGGACACTCGTGCACACACACAAACACACTGGAGTACAACCCCATGCACAAACACAAGGAGCTACCAGTGGGGCGGAGTTTAATCCTCAAATACATTGCCATAAATCAAACCCCACTCCCTCATGCCCCAGCTCGTCTCTCTCAATGAAAAGCTCAAGCCAGTGGCACATTAATAGCAATTTACAGGGCCAGCCATGCGAGGAGAGGAGCATCAATACAGCATCCTTTATTTTGTAATTCCTTATTACTTTTGCCCACTACACAGGCACTGAATTGGCAAAGAGTAGAAGATGTGTCCTACTGCATCACTGGTCGTTTGTGTTCACACTACCTTAAATAACCCTGTATTTCATCAAGACTTATCTTAATAAATGTAGTGACACAGCCCACCAGAGACATGGCATGTTTAAAAGCCATACAAAAGAATGCATTTACCATTAAGGAATAAAATCACGCTTTATTATGTCTGTAAATGGTTTGAAGTAATGGATACTTTGCTGAAATAGTTGGGGTAATGTATAGCAAGTTGGACATTTTAGCTAACAGCAATGATGAACAGGTTGGAAATAGTTGGCTAAAAGCAAGGAATAACAGTTTGGACGTGTCATGGCTTAAAGCTATGACTGGTTAAGCTAGTAGCCAAAGGTAATAGTATATTAAGTATACAAGGATTAAGTTATGGATGACAGTTGAATAACTACTAAAAAATGGTATAAGCAGTGAAAATAGTTAGTTTGAAGTAATGACCAATGTTTGTGTGTTGGTTATGAAAGAATGTTGCAAAACTAACCACTTTTGTCTAATTAATAGTGTTAAATATCATCCACTTAACAATCCATTCATTCATTTCATCATGAAGTATTTTGAGTGATGAAGATGAGGTTGTACAAGCTACATCATTAGTGTCACCATCAACGGTTGGTAACCACTGACCAACAGTGTTATGTCATTATACAAACAAAACAAACTGAAATGGAAACAGTGTCGTTCACACATTCACCCAAAACACACTCAACATGAACTGTTATTATGAGACTCATTCTTGTGAAGGGGAGAGTTCTGCGGTGAAGGATCGCAACACACACTTACCTCAGATCATTCAGTAATAATGATAGAAGGGAGCAGTGTGTTCAAGAACACAACTCTGGGGTGACAAAAAGCATACAGCCTAAAGATACAATCTCTTGCTACTGCAGATATGTAAGTCATAAAACCCTACTATAATAAAACATAATATATTTTATATTAGACCACAGCAATCAGTCTTAGTAACATATTTGTTGGCACTGATCAGATATTTAATCCATCACATTATTCAATCTGTTTTCTTCTATACATATTTAAGTGACTCATTATACTTTGCCGTTTTTAGGTTGAATGGCTAAAAAACGAAGAAACTCTCAACTCTGCTGGTGCCATCGATACAAGAGGCGACCATAATCTCATCATATCTGAAGCCCGTCTCTCTGATTCTGGAAACTACACCTGCGTAGCCAGCAACATCGTGGCTAAGAGACGCAGTGCAACAGCCACTGTTGTAGTCTATGGTAAGATATCAATTTAAAGGTCACCTATTATGCAAAATCCACTTTGTCATGTTTTTTATACATCAACATGTGTCCCCTCTGTGGAAAGACATTCTGAAAGTTTCAGGAACAAAGATTCTCTCACTTTTTGTCCTGATCCATTTCTATAAAAACCTGTCTGAAAATGAGCTGATCAGATTTTGGCCGCTTTATGATGTCATAACGATTTTTTGGCTTGTGTAACCATTAGCCATCAGCAACCAAGGTACCCCACAATTATCACCTGAATCTCCATTAGGCGCATTCACACCGCAGTACTTTTCCCACAAAGGTTCATGAGAACTTAGTTCATGAGAACTCTTTTGTCGTGTTCACACCAAAAAGAGCCGGTACTAAATTTAGTTCATGAGAACCTTTTTACCCCCACGAAAGTCCCTGCTATACCTCATTCACACCAACGGTGTTTCAGGGCCGGTTCGGAGCTGGAGCTTGAAAAGCACCGGGTTTTCCTCTTCACACCGCAGCGGAGCAGCCTCTTAGCTCCGGAATCCGGTTCGTTTCAAGCACCAACATTTTTTCCGGCAAGAGCAAAAGCACCACATACGTCACGCTTACGTCGAGGCGGGGGCAGAGACAGATCAACTCCTGAACAACAACAAAAAGCCCGCGTTTTATCCAGTTTGTACACAACGATGGAGAAACTTAAGAGTTTCAGAGTTTCAGTGTTTCTGCCATAGACTGTATATATAAAGGTTTCTGCTCATGGTGAAGCAACGTGTCTGCGTGTTAAGGGGGAACCTGAGCATTCACGTTGATCACCTCTCATTATAACTCATTATAAATCTATAAAACTATAAATATTAAACTTTACTTCACGTGTTCATTTGAGAACAGCTGTTACATACCTGGGTGAAGGTTACAGTTCATGTAAATGAAAGATACAAAGTTACTCCACACTCATGGTTCAGTCCACCTTAAGAAATAAGACCGACCTAGGAAGCAGTTGTGTTTTAAAAAAACCTTTATTGACACGAGTACACTTTTTTATAAGAATATCACTAAACCACAGAAATGACTCCGGAAAAGCTGCAGATAGAGCCATAAGAAATTAATGCAACTGATTTAATCTGCGCGGTTTGGCTTTATGAAGCAGGCACGCAAACGGTTACGTCATGACGCAAACGATGACGCAACGACGCATTACCCGTCGGACTCTGGGCGGTGTGAAAAGAGCCAGAGCTAAACCGAAGAACTGGTTCTGAACCTGAAAAGCTCTAGCACGGAGCTTGAACCGGAGTTGCGTTGGTGTGTGAATGAGGTACTAGAGAGCAGGGACTTTCGTGCGGCTCTCTTGTGAGAAAATAGCTATATTTCTGATTGGCTGGGCGGATTGCAAACCACGCCCCGTAAAACTCCCAAATAGTTTTGTGAAGCCGCCATTTTATTATAATCGCATTAGTATTATTAGCATTAGCATTAGCCCAGCGCAGAAACGCAGAGAGACTAACTTATGGCAACACAACATAAAACATGGGAGCGGTGGAGATGAGGAGGTGTCGGCGTTCTGGCGATTTACTCGGAAGGCTTCAGTAGAAGCTGCTGGGAGTCCCAGCAGATTCTACTGAAGCCAGTCCCCAACTCCGGGGACTTCCGGCTGGGGACTTTGGGCGGCAGTAAACGCAAAGCAGAAGAAGAAGAAGTGACGTCAGCGATTTCATTTGCCTAATCCTCCCCCAGGGACTTATTCCGGTGTGAACGCGATCTGTACTTAGTTCATGAGAACTAAAGAGTTCTCATGAACTAAGTTCTGATGAACCTTTGTGGGAAAAGTACTGCGATGTGAATGCGCCTCTTGAGTTCTTTTTAACCAAATCTCTCTCAGAGGGGCGTGGGGAGGGGCTTCTTATTTTCATCTAAATTAACAGTAATCAGCTCTTTTGAAACAGGGCTAAAACAGAGGGGATTATGGGATGCTGCAATGCATGATCTGTTTGGTATTTCAGCCAAACACTTCAGAGACATGTTTTGTAATTAACTGAGACCTATAATATATTGATGAAAAACAGTATAATAGCAGTAGCGTGGCGTGGGAAAACAATTAGGGGAAGCCAATAATAAGTCCTTTCTTTTGGGTCGGGGGTGTGGTGGTCAATGTAATAACGTAACCAGATGAGTGATTACAGCACCCGGTATCATTTTACACACATTTGTATCAGATGCAGGATTTACACACGCCTGTTATCTAACCGACAGGTCCGCAAGCACTCTCCAGCCGAAACTCTAATAAGCATTCATTCACAATCTAAATCAGGAGACCTTTAACGTTTTACGTCCGATTCGCTCCTTTGTTCCTCGCTGTACACAGCTCCAGTCTGGGCATCGGCCTGTCATCAGATTGTATTTGTTGTTGCTGCTGTAGCGGAAGTTTAGTACAATTATTTTTGATGAAATACTCCAAATCTCCACCCTCCATAATTGCACTTGCTTCAGTTGCTTGCTACTTTCTAACGGCGGTGAGAGTGATGCAGTGACGCTATCTATCTTCTATCGATTAGAAAATTAGGGTAGACATGTGGATATTATCCGACTGAACAAAACTTGCATTTATCTAACAGGTTCGTTTTCCACTGACCTTATTTCGAGCTATTTTCCTAAATCCTATGGAGGGAAATATGCGCAGCTTACTTCCGGATTTTAGGACGTGTCACTGCAGCACTACATTTATGCGATTTGATTGGATTGTGAGGCATGGCCCTGACCAATCACAGGTTGGCAGGGGCATCACGTGAGCCTCATCTGATTGGTCAATCCCTCCATTTTTTTCACCACGGGAAGCCAGATTCGGCTGGCCTCCTCTCGCAACAATGAGTGCAATCTACTGTTTCACCATAACATCTAGAGGGGCGCTGTTTGTTTCACTCTTTGTAAAATACTCAATGAGAATGGGGGAGAGACGGGCCGGCAGCAACACACAGCAAAGGAGAATTATCGAAACAAAACAAAGTGTTTTTATTTATTTATTTAAATTATAACTACAATCCGAAAAAACAGGGGAAGCCTGTCTTCCCTTGGCCTCCGGGAGAAAACGCCACTGTATAATAGGGGACCTTTACATTTTTTAAAGATGTGTGTCGGGTTAGATTCAGTCTGTGGCATAATAGAAAGAATCTTTAGATTTGCATTACAGCTGATCAACACAATGTCTAACAGCCTTCTTGTCTGCATCAAAATATCAACTTTCCCTGCAGAAAGAGGCTGTCAAACTGGCATATTCCCCATTAATATAAAAAGCTCTGCTCAACAACTACAGCGTGTGTTCTTTTTTCACACGAGAGTCTAATGGGCAGGTAATGAACAAATGATCCTTCATGTGTAAAAACAAGAAGACAAAGGCGCAATATTTACAAGAACTCAATTATTAATGGTGGAGAGGCAGTGACGTTGGCTGTCACAACTCCCTGTCTTTTATCTGCCAGAGCTGAACACCTTGCTCGCTTTGTACAGCTGCAGGCCAGCAAACTGCTCCAGCATTTTATCGGCCTTTAGAGAGCTCTGCAGAGACAAAGGAGAATAAGTGAAATTATAATGTCATACTAGCACCACCTCGTTGCACACCAGAATACCTTGTTAATTAGACTGTTTCGGAGCACATTTTTACTGACCTTTCACTGTGTTATTTTTATTTTTACTGGAAGGACATTTAGCTGCTGTAGGAAATCATCTAATTCTTTCTGACACGCTATTGTTGAGGCCCATCCATCATTCGTGTCCTTAATGCTAATGAAGTCTAGACAGGCTTACTACTCCCAATAGTCCCTGACAGATGTACAATCGCAGAATACCAGCATTTCCTATGACAGACAGCAAATGAGCTTATCAGTCAATCATTCCGCATTATTTCAAGCAACAAATCAAAAGAAGTGCACAGTAGGGAAGAATCCATTGATCATATTTGATGAGACACCTTAGTTTTTTTCTTTCCCATAAGAAATGATTTGGCTCTCTTGAGTGAACCACTGAGATGCAGTCCCTCTGGTGCAGAACATCTACCGTGAACCACAGGATGTAGGCCAGTTTTCAATCTTGGAAGCATGTGTTCATTCCTTCCCTTTCATCCTCTGGCACACAGTGAATGGAGGTTGGTCGTCGTGGACAGACTGGTCTCCCTGTAACGTGCGATGTGGACGCGGTGTGCAGAAACGTTCTCGCACGTGCACAAATCCAGCTCCTCTGAATGGGGGGGCCTTCTGTGAGGGCATGTCGGTACAGAAGAGCAGCTGCAACACTCTGTGTCCAGGTGAGGAAGGGACAGAGGCTTCTCTTGTGCATGCCGGTAGAAGCAAGCTGTGGTATTTGTTTTTCGCTTTTTGTCCTCAAAATCCCTGGTTTCACTCAATAATTATGTTTAAGTCATGACATTCTTCAAATGAACATGATATTTGATATTGAGGTGCTCCTAAGTATTGCAACATACCAAGTGTTTACATTGTGACTTTGATTATTTATTGCATGTAAGGTAAAGTGCAATATTTTCTGAACATTTCTCGTGTGCTTTCTTGCTGAGGGTGAGATTATAAGATTAAAACAACTCCTATATCTGCCTGTTTAATAGGAAATTATAGCCAGCAGGCAGATAGCTTAGCTTAGCAAACAGTAGGAAGATGGGGGGGGGCCTGGCTTTGTCTAAAGTTAACACATTTCGTCTCCCATCAATGAGGCTCTCAAATGGAATGAAATATAACTTGTTGTATACATTAAGTTGCTAATTTTATGTCAATTGAATATATATGCATATTTTTTGTGTACATGGTGCATTAAATATATGATTTCCTTTTCTCTAATTCATCCTTCAGTAGTGCTATTTCTTATACGTATTGCCAATTCAATTTTTGTATTCAATATTTGACTTTTTGAAATATATTTTGTTTGTGTTTGTGCGAAGGGTGTTACAACTACAACAAATTGTCAAATTCAAAAATGTGAACCCTTATCCTGACAAAGCAATAGTATGGCGCACAGCTCCCCATAAAGTTTCAAATTGTTTATTTAAATGCTCTTTGTACAGATTTATCAAACAAGATATTACATGTTTGTAAAAAATGAGATTTATTTATGCATTTAGGCAGATTATTTTACATTTGCTCAGGCTCACAGTTGTTCCCCTTGCTTCCAGTCTTTAAGCTAAGCTAAATCAACCATCTTGTCCCAGTTTCAAGCATAACTAATTATTGACGAGAAAGCAAATAAGTGTTTCCTATAATGTTTTCTTTGAGACTGTTTGGCAGCCGATTCTCGACTGCCAGTGTCAGCATGTCCTTGAATGCATCCGTGTGGAAATGTGTCTCTCTCCTTGCTCATGCATAACCACGCGATAAAACAGTAAATGTGACAAAAAGGAATAGCAGCTAAATGGTCCTGTGATTGATTATTCAAGAGCGTTTAAAGCGTCTGTCAGTTGATTTTAATACCTGTAATTAACCGTGTCGGTTAGGTAGGAAATCAGTATAAAGGCTTGATGTATACTTCGCAGTTAGTAGTAGTCTCCTTTCCAGCAGTTACATTTACTGGGAATTCATTGCACGTCTCCACTGCTGATAGTGACAGTGATTTGAATCCGAAATGTAAAGCAGTGGACCTTAAAACTGAGAAAATGTATGGGAAAAGAGAGAGGGGGGGGGAATGCAAAGAGAGGATTTGGGAAAGAGAAATCAAACAGCAGAATCTCAGCAGTTTTAGTCATCAAGACGTCCCTGTAATCTGCTCGGCCCGTGTTTTCCTAGGCAAGCCCACATTTATGATTTCTACCACAACACCAGTATAATTGGAAATCAGGTCTAAGAGAAAAAAGTTATCAGCGAAAGGCAGTGCACTCCAAATATTATCTACCCTTTGCCAACTGCCTCCTTCTGAAGGATTCTCTGTGAGTTTGAAAATAAACAGGGTGCATTTGCGTTTAGATTAGCAAGAAGAAGGGAACCTTTAAAGCATCTGGAGGTGGAAAGGAGGCTTGATGGAGTGTAGCATAAGCAGTGTGTTTGAGCTCCAGAGCAACACACCACCTGAGGAGCAAAATGGTTTTCTTGTGAAGTTAGTAGTGCAGCTGTTACCTCGAAAGCGTTTTGCTATAATTCACAGGGATCTGTTAAATGATTCAATTTAGGGCAATTGTTCAAATCTATGTGAGCATCTTTGACATTTTGCTCAGTTGGTGTTCCATAAAAATCTTATCAATCAATCAATGTTTATTTATATAGCCCAATATCACAAATGTTACATTTGTCTCAGTGGTCTTCACAGTGTACAGAATATCAGTATGACCATACGACACCCTCTGTCCTTAGACCCTCACATCGTACAAGGAAAAACTTCCAGAGAAAACCCACAGTTTAAAGGAACATGGGAGAAACCTCAGGGAGAGCAACAGAGGAGGGATCCCTCTCCCAGGACGGACAGACGTGCAATAGATGCCGTGTGTAAATTGAAGAGATAATACATTTGCAACATAGGTAGACCAAATGTTTGGAAATGCATGTGTGTATAATAGGAAGATGAATCCACGAGGATATCCATCCAGGGCCTACACTCTAAAAACGAATTCAGGCGACCTTTCACCTCCACTTAATTAAATGCATGGTTGCAAGATAAAAATGTGAGTTAATTGATTTAGATAAACATTTTAAGTTGCAAACATTAATTTATAAGTTGTGTTGACGTAATAATGTTGGTAATTACATCAACTTAATATTGTGTGTAATTTGAACTCTGATTTCTGCGTTAATTGACTTAAAACAAAATTCAAGTTGTAGTAAGTAATGCAATTGGCTTGATAACTTCATTGTTCTACACCTTGAGTTAAGGGTTTCAAGTCCACTCCCACTTAACATGCCTGGACAAGTTCCCACAGCTCAGACAAATATAAATATACAAAGGACATTTTAAGGTGAGTGTCATCTCTTGTCATTCAAATACAGTAGATAGCCTTGTAGTTGCACTGTATAGGCAAACTTAGCAGCCTTTGAACTGTGAATAGTTCTGTGAGAGGATACAAAGTAGTAGAGGCTACTGTGAGAGTACAAATACTTTGGTTACTATTGTGATATCGCTTTTTATTAAAAATGAATCTCGGTGAAGCAGATCAAAGACATGCTTCTTGAGGTAGGATCGTTATTTAGAGTTGTCATTGAAATGCAAGTTGTTGGCAGTCACCCATTCAGAATATATTCATTTAGGTCATTTCTCTTTTTTTCCTTTTTCAAAAATAGCACAATACAATTGAAGTACGCAGAGAACTATAGCCATCCGCTGCCTTGTCGTGTACCTTGGAGAAAAGGAAGAGGACCTTTTCAAGGAGTTTAGCGACGTCATTAAAAATCTTGAAATAAAATACACTGTCGGCAGTGCAAACATCTTTGTTACATCTCTTGTGAAATGGATGTGTGTGATCTGCAGATTGGTGGCCATTGAGAGCTTGTTTCTGTAGTTTTACAAAAACTTTACAGATTTGACGTATTTGGCACTGGTTTTAAATATGCAAAGGCTTCTAACTTCGTTGTGATGGCACCATGTATTTGCTGTGTCCCCATTTCCCATGGTAATATGGCTAATGTGTTTATTTATTATTTGTGGGGAAATTTAAATTTGTGTTATTTATCTTTTTTTTCAAGATTGAAATGAAGCTCAGCGCAAGTTCTTCCAGGAAGACTGGGTGTATATACATTCACTCCGCAGCTGCATATAATCAGCTCATCACAGGCGTTCTCTTTAACCTATTACATTTCACCTCATTCTCCAGCAGCCAATCAACGTGCTGCAGCCAATCTATAAAATGGTTCTCCTCTCTCCTGCAGTCAGCTGTGATTTCAGGTGTTCATGCACCTTATCATATGGCATGTGTCAATAAATGTTCAAACAGAATGAATTCTCTCCTGATTGAAACATCATGTGTTGAAATAAACAACTGCAGTTCAAAATAAAAAGTTAATTGCCTAATATTTGTGTTGTAGAATCAATTAGTTTCTTTCTTTAAAAAGGCAAAAACATGAAAAAGCTAAGAAAAAAAACTATTGAATACAATGTATTTGGAGCAACTTAATTTATAAATGGTTGTCAACTTAAAAACGTGTGTTCACAATGATGGTAATTTAGTACATACAACTTAAAATCCTTTTAAATCATGTGGTAAAACAAGTCGGAACAACTTAATCTATTGAGTAATCAACTTCAAAACTCGTGTTCATGCTACCAATTATTAAGTAAGTGGTAATTAAAAACACCTCTGATTGTAGAGGAAAAGCCTTCTCCTCTAACTCAAATAACTTTGTTGCTTTAAGACAATTTCATTAGAAGTTGTCTTAACTCAATAAACATCGATGCAAACTGTTGCGTTGATTTTCTTTGTTGAGCCAAGGCATTTGTTTTTAGAGTGTATGATCCAGGACCACAGCCACGACTCAAGATCCAGGGCTCGCGATCCAGGACACAGGACCGCAGGATCATCCATGTCTCCGGATCCCGGCGTATATAGACACCAAAAAGAAAGACATTTGGGGAAGCTGGGTTAATCGGAACATGAGAGTACACAGGTATAGACAGAGAGAAGGAAGAAGTAAGATGTCCCCCGACAAACTAAGCCTATATCAGCAAAACTAGGGGCTGAATGTAATCAGCCCTAACTATAAGCTTTATCAAAAAGGAAGGTCTTAAGCGCACTCTTAAAAACGGATAGGCTGTCTGCCGTCCGAACACAAACTGGAAGCTGATTCCACAAATGTGGAGCTTGATAAGAAAAGGCTCTGGCTCCCATTGTACTTTTAGAGACTCTAGGAACAACCAACAACCCTGCATTCTTGGAACGCAATGCCCTAATAGGACAGTAGGGTATAATGAGTTCTTTAAGGTAAGATGGCGCCTGCCCATTAAGGGCTTTGTAGGCGAGAAGAATTTTGAATTTTAAATTATATCCTGTGTTCTATAGGGAGCCAGTGTAAGGCAGCCAGAACAGGAGTAATGTGGTCCCTTTTCCTAACTCTGGTTAATACACGAGCTGCAGCATTTTGAATCAGCTGAAGCGACTTGACTGACTTCTTGGTACACCCTGATAATAAAGAGTTACAATAATCCAGCCTTGAAGTAACAAATGCATGGACTAGTTTCTCTGCATCGTTTTGAGGCAAGATATGCCTGATTTTTGCAATGTTACGTAGATGGAAGTAGGCGGTCCTTGAAATTGATTTTATGTGGGCGTTAAATGATAAATCCTGATCAAATATAACACCAAGATTCCTTACAGTCTCACTGGAGGCCAAATTAATGCCATCCATAGTTAGTATATCTTTAGATAATTTGTTTCGTAGATTCTTCGGGCCAAGTACAATAACTTCAGTTTTGGTCGTGTTTAACATAAAAAAAATGTAAGGTCATCCACGTTTTTAAGTCCTTAAGGCAGTCTTGAATTTTATTTAGATGATTAATTTCATCAGGCTTGATTGATAAATATAGTTGAGTATCATCCGCATAACAATGAACATTTACAGAATGATTCCTTATAATATTGCCTAACGGAAGCATATATAATGTGAACAAAATAGGTCCGAGCACTGAGCCCTGTGGCACTCCATGGCTAACTTTGGTTTGCGTGGAAGATTCATCGTTGACACGTACAAACTGAGACCGTTCAGATAGAAAGGACCTAAACCAGTCTAAAGCAGTTCCCTGTATGCCAACTAAGTGCTCTAGTCTTTGCAATAAGATATCATGGTCGATAGTATCAAATGCAGCACTGAGATCGAGCAAAACAAGAATAGAGACAAGTCCCTTGTCTGAGGCTATTAGAATGTCATTTGTGACTTTAACCAGAGCTGTCTCTGTGCTATGATGTGTTCTAAAGCCAGACTGAAAATCATCTAAATTATCTATCTTTTCACCCTTTGGCGACCAACGTTTTTTTATTAGGAGGCTGAAATTTGGCATGAAGGTTGTGTGTGTGTGTGTGTGTGTGTGTGTGTGTGTGTGTGTGTGTGTGTGTGTGTGTGTGTGTGTGTGTGTGTGTGTGTGTGTGTGTGTGTGTGTGTGTGTGTGTGTGTGTGTGTGTGTGTGTGTGTGTGTGTGTGTGTGTGTGTGTGTGTGTGTGTGTGTGTGTGTGTGTGTGTGTGTGTGTGTGTGTGTGGTGTGTGTGTGTGTGTGTGTGTGTGTGTGTGTGTGTGTGTGTGTGTGTGTGTGTGTGTGTGTGTGTGTGTGTGTGTGTGTGTGTGTGTGTGTGTGTGTGTGTGTGTGTGTGTGCATAACATCTCGATAGAGTAAATAACAGGTTATGGGTCACGATAAGGTCATTCCTAGACTTAAACCATCTCGGCTGCTCCCCTTTGTAAAACAAACAACAACAAAAAACAAGTGAGACTAATACAGAAAATACATCTAAAACAGGGTTAAAATAATAATAATAATGAGTGTGTTTATTTTTGTTATGCACTACACCATGATATAAGACCATGTGCAGGCCCCACCCTCATGTTATTGTTTTGTGTTTGCCTCGTCCTTGCATCCCTATCTATCCTATTGTTGGTCTTTGAACATATACAATCACATCTAAATGATTAAAACAATGTTATGTGTATCTGCCCCCCCCCCCCCCCAGTGGACGGCAGCTGGGCTGAGTGGAGTGACTGGTCGGTGTGCAGCTCGGAGTGTGAGAGGCAGCGCAGCCGAGAGTGCACGGCCCCGGAGCCCAAACATGGAGGCCGGCTGTGTGACGGGGGGGCGCTCGCTACAGACAACTGCACCGGGGGCCTGTGCACACAGAGTGGGTCCCATCACCATCTCTTCCCCCCCCCCCCCAGTCAATACTGAGAAAAATATAGTTTTGCCTCATTACTGTCACTCCCATTGTGTTCAGGGGCTGTGTCATTATAGATTTACCGTTCATAGTTTTTGGCAGTGTGGGCTAGATCATGATCGTCATTATAATCATGCTCATTACCAGAATCCTCATCCATCTTCATTATTCATCCTCTCCACATACATAACCACAGTGTGCACAGGCATGGTTGCATACACAAGTAGTAATTAAATCAACTGAGACTTGTAGCATTCAAAAGGTCAAAGAGGAACGCTCAATTCTCATGTTTCTCTGTCTTTGCAGATCGAAAGTTGCTACACGATGCTAAGCCACAGGGTGAGTGTCTTCTCATCTTCCATTACTATTATGTAATTTTAAATATATCACTGCCTCTAACCATGGCCTGGCAGAACACTTGAGCAATCATTGAGTTTGTACAACGACAAAACAATACTTGAAATCGATTGGCTCCAGGGTTGTTTTCATACGGCCTGACTGCTCATATTTAGCATCATCACAGCCTTTATATATGACTTATACTTGGTCTGCTTACTTAAGCTGTTGCTAGGCTACACAGCCTCCTATCTGCCGGAGTTGGATAGTAACATTGAGTCTTTGACGAGCACAGCGTTTTTATTGGAGACCCTGAAACGGCAAAGCTTTTGTCAACATGGTGAAGTGGCAGTAGGGAAGAGAAAGCAAGCAAAACTCATTTGAACAGAATTATAGTGTTAGAATCATGATGGCAGGGCTTTAACGGTCACAGTGAACGGCCCCTTCCTATTCAAATTATCCTCACTGCAAAAATCAGTACACAAATATCAGCACTCATAGCAAAAGTAACGGAGGCAAAGTTAGGAGTCCACCTCCATAGTTTTTTTGACAGGATGCAATTACAGTTGTGTCATCAGAAAATAATTGAATAAAGCCTCCCACATGTTGTTGTGAAAGAACATGATGAAAAATAAACAAATAATGAATTAAATGTAATGTTGATATACAAACGGAAAAACTCATTATTTCCTCTTCGTCCCTACTTTCCTAAAATTCTACTTTTTCCATTCTGTTAATTGCCTCTGGGGGGTTTGGATGGAAATGAAAAGCCCCTCCTGACGACACCACCCTGAGGCGTACTCTCCCCTCAGTCGCCTGGCCTCCAGCGCATTTTTACTTTGCCTAATGGATAATTGCACTCAGCCGCAAAACGTAATGGCCATATTTCAGCTGTAATATCATTTGCGCAATCATTTTTGTGAATCGTACCTCGAGACGGGTCAGATAGCAATTACAAATGAGGCACACTTCATGGACCTATCATCACCCACAAACTACTTATTTTGAAGTCGCCCCAGAACATACTGCCATGAATTAGGACACAATATTTTAGATTTGAGGTCTTGATATAAGAGAGACGGATCCCTCTGACAGGTGTGGTTTTGAAAACTAACACTCTGCATGACTCATTCTCCTGCACTGAAAATAAAGGTGAGGTATTCTGATGGACAGGTAGAATACATAGTTTTCAGTAATCAACATGTATGTTATAAGGAATACTTTGCCTTTTTAAACATTTTATTTTCAGGCTTGTCATAGAGTAGACTCTCCTTGCTTTAGATTGTGTTTTTTAGGTATTGTTTTCTCCACGCTTGGCACACATGTTCACTCCATTTACAATAACATACTGTGTGTTGGTACATGTCACTTGTTACTTAGATTCAGCGGTCATTCAAATATAAAAGAGAAAACATTTTCTCTTTTTAATAAACATTGTACAGTGTGTTTATTTTATGGATGCTATTCAATTTCATCAACTGAATCACCTGTTTCCAACGTTAATATTACCTAAGTTTCACCTCTGTAACAATCTAATGTTAACTTGAAATACCCATATTTTTGCTGCTACAGGATTTGATTTGTAGATTTGATTTGTTTTTGATCTGTATTTTTGAAATGTATGTAACTTTTTTAGTTGTTATCCTTTTTTAGCATATTGTTTATTATATGATATGTGTCTGTGGCTCTTTCCTGCTGTAACGCTGCAAATGTCCCCTCTGCGGGACTAATAAAGGTATTCTGATTTTTCTTCACATCAAGAAAAGCGTTTCAAGCCAAGGGTCCAGTAGTTTGTGTTTGTGTTTTAATTGTTTTATTCATTATTTCCGTTCAGGGTAATAGGCTATTTATGTGTTTATTACCGCTGCATATTTCCCACCTTCTAAGCCACAAGCACACATCCTCCTTCCTTGTCCTTTAATACAGTTATGTATTTCTGTTTGTCAGAAACATGGAGAAAAAAATGCATCCAGGGTGCCAAAACTTCCCAAGCCCCCAATTAACCCGCTACTGTAGCTGTTAATGCCGCTTTGCGTATTTTGTAAATTTCTCCTCATTTGAGCTTCAGGCTACTTAGAGGATTTATCAGCATGTCCTGTTTCAATGCAGATCTCATTATCTTTCAAGAACAAGCTAGCAGCCCCTTTATTTCCCACTCGTTCTTTTTCTTTGTGGAGTTGGACGCTGCAGTACTGGTGGGACCAGATAGAGCATAATCATTGCCGATGAGCTAATTTAATGAATTGGTTTTGTCACATTATCCCAGTGGAACGCAGAGTGCCTCCAACACCAGAGCCAGGCGGTGTTTGAAATGACAGTCAGGTGCTGGGTTGATTATAATCGCCTTCCTTCCGAGGTTCCTCATTAGTAGCTTTAACACTCCACGATGGAACAATGAAGCTGTGCATCAGGAGGCAGGGCAGGCGAGGAATAGAAAACAAAAAAGGCGCTAAAGTAGTTTGAAACCAAGGTAGACTTGCCTCCTAAAACAGTATTCATATCTTAAATGAAGTGGATGTTCCTTAGCAACACAGATTTTCAGTTCATTCTGGGAAAAAACATCCACCCGCTTCCTAATTAAGCAGAGTGAAAAGTTGCTCAAAAATGTGACTCTCTGTCTTACTCACTCTTCCTTCCCCAGATGTGGAGAGCAGCAGCGACGTGGCCCTGTACTCCGGCCTGGCTGCGGGGGTGGTGACGGTGGTGCTGCTGATCATCGCTGTCACTCTGTACCGGAGGAGCCAGAGTGAGTACGGGGTGGATGTCATCGACTCCTCCGCCCTCACCGGGGGCTTCCAGTCCTTCAGCTTCAAGACCTCTCGTCAAGGTGAGCCATTACTATGTGTCTTACAAATCCCATTACACACCAAATACATACAAACAAATCCCAGAATGGTGCAAAGAAAGGCTAAATCCCACTGTGAACATAGGCTTTAACCACATACCATACCTAAGCAGTAACATCAACAAATGTATAAAAGTGGTTGAAACATGAGAGGGCAGATGGAAAATAAGGTTTTATAATTCTTCCTATAATAATTTCCCTTTAACAACCTGAGTTTAGTCTTAAATATCACACTATATATATTGGGAATATGCAAATACTAATGTGGCGTGTAGAAAAGTAAAGCACGTTTCCGGGTAATTTGCTTGTGTGGAGATACATGTCGGATGATTGAATTATTTATGAAATGATGCACGGCGTTTGCCGGTGTTTACATAATTACACTAAGCACACCCCATACATTTGAGAATAAAGTTGAAATATGCGATTATGAACTGTATGTCTTGCTTGCATGTTCACACCTACCCCTCATGTGCTGTATGATAGATAAATGTTTTTAATTAACAATAAGAGAAAGAAACCCATACAGCATGTAGCCTCCAAAGTTATGGGTGATCATTTTAATTAATCTATCGCAGTCCATATTTAATGTTTAATAATTATTTAACTTTTAAGAATGTTCATTAATATAATAATACTAATAATAATCCATACATCTAGAAGCTCTGCAATATACAGGCATGTGCAATATAACCTTGTGCAATTCACGTTTTATTTTCCTTTCAATGTATTTACAATCTGTAAACAGTACGAGCTATCTCTAAATTGTATATGGTCACTTTAAAAATATATATGTACCATGTTTTACTTATGTGCTACGTGTTTGTTTTTTTACTTATTATGTTTTTTCTCATTAATAACTACGTGGTATCGTACACTTCCAAGTAGCGGGACAAATAAAGAAATTCTGATTCTGAAAATAAATAAACAAAAAATACATGAAATGGGTTTATGTGAAACGTTTGAAGAGCCTCTTCCCCGTCTAAAGATACAAGAAGTGTTCTTTGTCCTTGACGTTGCAATAAGAGGTTTTTAAAGACCAGTTCAAATACAGTACGACTAGAAATGGGCATTCAGTAGAGTTCAGAGCTGCTGTAATGATAGAATGACTACAGACCACAATATATTCTCAAATAACCAAAAAAGACAGATAAAGATTCTGCACCCAATGAAATGGCATTTGGATTGATTTTCCATGAAGATACAGCATTACAGTTTGTCTCCAGGCTGTAATGTATCAAGTGATCGTGCAGAAGAGTATGGGGATTTGGTTTGATTTACTTTTCATAAAGTAACAAAATGAAAAATAGACTTTTGACATCAACTGCACTCATACTACTTTTAATAAGATGGATGATTCATAAGGCCCTGAACATCTGTGCAAGATCAATTCAAGTCTGCAGTTTGCCTGGTACAGTGAGATGGCATTATAATATAAATGAAGTGTCATTCTCCTCCAAACATAAGAACAAAGCAAAAATGAAGAAGGGTGACCAGACATGGGTCTCATTTTTCAGCTTGTCTCATATAAAGTAAACCAAATAATACAACACACACACACACACTATCAAAGTGAGAAGAAAACAAGATGCAGAACACTGTAACACTGTAAGTGTACTCACATTAATGTCAAGCGAGCCGACAGTTTTGTATATTCTTATGTAATAATGTTTATAAAAATGAATTATGCATACTTTGCTTTGTACTGTGATATAACTACATCAATTATTTAAATGTTGTAGGGGCCAAAATTACTGGATTTAATTTTCCCATTTGTTCACTCGAGCCCTCTCGACATTCTTTCTGTAGTGCACTAAACATCCAATAACATCCATTATAAAGCCTCCACAATACATCTATTGCTTTTCATGAAAACATCAGCAAACCCCAAGAAATAAACATTTACTGAAAACTCAAAAGTCAATGTCATTCTTTTAACAATTTTTAAATGCTTTTTATGACTACCTACGACTTCTTTGGTACCATATTTTAAGAGGTGTCGGTTTGTGACATTCTTGGCTCTTTTTTATATTGCCCTAACTTAAACTTAAATGAATTATTCATGTTTCAAGATTAAAACGCCTTTGTTTGTGTATTAACATGTCATTCACTCGGATCCTGAATGGAGCATTTATGGCTCCTTGTTTCCAGGCACAGAGCTCAGGAGCGTGGTGTGTTTTGACCGCAGATTGAGGCATATTTTTGCAACGCTGGCATTACGGGGCGCCACAGCAACAGCTCTCAGCGGGGCATAATAAAGTTCATTTTGATAACACAGCAGGAGCCAGGGAAAGCTTTAATCATGGTCCCTGTTCTCCTTTCTAAAACAGCCTCCATACATCCCAGCCTGCCCCCCCCCTTACACTTTGCAGCCTGTTCTACACTGCTACAGTACTTATATATTAATCGTTGCAATTATTTTACGCCATCATGTCCTTAATCATGAGACAACGGCTCACCCAATTCCCAACAAAATAAATCAGCAAACACCATCTCTATGCTCATTAAGAGAAATCATGCTGTTTTCTTAACCGCGTCATGTACTGTTTGCTGAAACAGCTGTCAACGAGTCATTCATCACAAATAATTTCACTTTACAATTAACAGATTCATCTCATCTGTAATAGCCTTTCTATGTTCCTCTGTGTTTCTTAATTGATCCAAAAGGAAATGTATAAAACATACATACAGAGGTTTAAGAAGTACTCAGGTATTTTACCTAAAGAGGCCCTATTAGTTTATAAAGGTTTTTGTGCATGTTCCCTCCAGAGGGAGTTTCTCTCCCACACTCCCACACCCATCATTAATAATGCATTAACGTCTTGTTAAAAGGAGGGGATTATTTAAATTACTTGATTTACTGCTAAATTGCTTAACATATAAGAATACATAATGCTTTATTGGTTGATTTATATTCTGTATTATAAATCCATACCTGCAAACTAGTAACTAAGTTTGTTTAAAAAAAATGAATGGAGTACAAGCAAAGATTGCCTCCGAAATGTTGTAAATTAAAGCATAAAGTAACTTAACATAAAAATACTCAAGTGAATTATAAGTACCTCAAAATGTTACTTAAGTACAGTACTTGATTAAATGTACTTTCCACCACTGCATACACATGGTTGCCTTTAGCCACAGCAACACCTTTTTATTAGAAAAAAGAATGTAGATATGTAAATCTAGTTGATCTACAAATTGATTCAGTATCACTATGGCAGTGATTTTTGAACATCAGATTTAAGTATATTACTGCATCACAGTCGCTGGCCCTTTAATTGGGACATTACTCGGTAAGGAGTTCCTGTTCCCATGGGGATTTAATTATGGTAATACTTGAAGGATGTTAAAAACCTAATTGTCTTGACACCTTATAGGTTTAATTGTTGTTGATGGAGGCCGTGTAAAGTGTCACTCTCTGCAATTGTGATTGTTGCTTAAAGATGTCTTATTGTTGACAGTAATCTGCATTTTCTCTCTTTGTGTGTTTTTCAGCAAACCCTCTGCTAATGAATTCATCCATGCAACCAGATCTGACAGTGTCGCGCACCTACACCAGCCCTATGTGTTTCCAGGACTCCATCGACAAGGATCTGATGGCTGAGCGCTCACTGCTTGACCCATTGCCTAATCTCAAGGTCAAAGGTCAGCAAATAGATGTGTGTTTTGTGAGCCCCTGACTGTGGTGTTCAAATACTTTTTGGAAAGGCAAGAAACTAAGTTTGCTGTTGCTGTTCGGAAGGATAATCCATCTTGCTTTGAACCTGCTTTGAGGCAATCTCTAAGAAAGCTGTCATAAAAGAAAAATGGTCATGGTCTTGAAGGGCATCACAAATTGACCATTGCTAAGCCACGGCCTTCTTAGTTACTGTTGCTACGCCTGTCAAACTTTCCGCTCTTGCGCCGCACATCTGCAGTTTACAGTGATACAGATGTACAACTCTAAGTGTGCGGTAGCTTCTTGATTTCAGACAAAAGCAGGCTTCAGACGTCAGATTTCCTGGCAAAAATATAAACTGTTGCCGGCAGATTATTACTAGATATAGCTGAACAGCTGATTTCAGTAAAATGAGCTCCATTAGCTGGTTGAAAACACCGCCTCCAGATGACTTTTAATGTCTTTAAGCACCTATGAAGATGAAGTTAAGTTTGGCAAACAAAGCACTATCTCAAATTACAGTCTATAGTCTAGTAGCTACTTAGCTATTCACGCTAACAATTGTAGCTTACGTTATAGCAGATAAACACACTATTTAATTAATTTGTTACAATTCTTACATTCTGTTTTTGGTTTTGGGGGAGATTGCCTGGAGAGGTAATATTGTGCTCATTTTGAGGATTCATACTTTTACTTTTTTACTAGACCTTGTTTTATTGCTTCAATGTTTATAAAGCACCTTATTCTCATAACAAATGTATGAATATATCAGATTTTATCCTACACTAAAATGCTTGGTTTTTCACACCTGTTTCTTTAAGCCCTCCTCCCTAAGAGAGAAGGTACTGTAGAAAACCTGAATGTTTATCAAATCTCATGTTTTCTTACTAAGGCAGCCAACGAAAACATGTTGTCTTCTTATTTCACAGTTTGTTGGTAGGCATATATATATATATATATATATATATATATATATATATATATATATATATATATATATATATATATATATTAATAGCTCGGACTAGGGATGCTCCGATCGCCAATGTTGGGGCCGATCGCCGGAATCAGTATCGGCCGATACCGATCGCCGATCCGATCGAGTGGGCGGGGCCTAAATGGAAGATTTAAACATCACTTTAAATCTTCCATTTAAAGTGATGTTTAAAACTCAGTTAATGGGGCTCATTCACTGGAGCTTCCACAAACAACAATCAACTTAATTATTACATTCAAATGATGTACATTATTCAAGTTTACATTAACTTTGAATAATAACACGGGATGAATGAGCGGAAGCGCTCTCTTTTTCTCTCTCCCTGTCTCTCCCTCTCCTGACAGCCGTCAGTATCGTCTCATGCAGCTCACTGATCCAGTAATGAGTGACCCGACAGTGAAGAATAAATATATTTATATCTAGTTTAGCTTGTTCCAGAGGTAGATCAAATAGCTAAGTGTGTTAGGTCTAACTCTTGTGTGTTTCGCTCCGCTCACCGGTCCGTCACAGCGGGCGGAGCTGCAGGATTTCTGCTTCACACACGTTGCATACCGCTATTTTACTGTCTTTTTCGGACACCTTAAAATACTGTCAGACCGGTGAAGCCATTTTGGCGAGCTTGTTTTGCCGCGCACAGAGAAAAGTGTCGTGTATTTTACGTCATGCGATCGGCATGTTTAGAGAGCACCGATCGATCGGTAGAGAGTGAGTATCGGCCGATCTCGATCGGTGACCGATCGATCGGAGCATCCCTAGCTCGGACAAAACATGTTTTGTTTTTCATGGTATTTCTTACTAGGCTACTTACTTCTTACAACAGATCCATGCGCACTGCTTTAGCTTGAAGAGAAATCCAAAGACAAATTTGTTTGCTAAGCTATAATTGAACAACTGCTGTTTTAAGGGACGATCAATTTGGAGAGTGATTGGTTTTACAGACACCATACTGAATTCAACCTCTAATGTAATCCTCTAATATCTTGCTGTTACATGTGTCTGCACTCCGGTGGTAATAGAGAAATTGAGTTTACAGTGATGCCCTATAGGCTACTGTTTTTGCTCTGGGTCTAATGAACAGTGTTAGTTTAACCGCAAAAACGTTGTATTTGATTGTTTCTCTAGGGGTGGCAGAAAGGGCAGAATACCATGTCATGTCCCACCCTCAGACATTTCCACGGGGCCTGGCTCCAGACTACAGAGGGGTTCCAGTTGGGACCACGCTGGGCAGAAGAGGCAAAAATCTGTTCACTCCACAAGTCTCTCTGACTCCCAGCAGGCCTCTTCACAAAGCAACTGCAGTGTTTGGTTATGCTGGAGGCAGGCTGGTGGTGCCCAGCACAGGTGAGCCCACTGTAAGACACTTCATTCCATATATAACCCAGTGTGTAAACTGACATTCCTTAAACCTAAAACTAAAGAAATTGCAGAGAAGCTGAAATCTATATCTTACCATCGTTTGAAACAGCAGCAAAGATGATACAGGGAACCTTGTAATGCGTTCGGAAGTTTTTTGACCTTGTTGGCATGCTGCGAATATTTGGAAATGTCTTTGATCGACCGACTAACATGAACATGAATATCTTATTTACTGAAGCGCTGAAGTTAGACAGCTTTGACATTTCTATCCAACCAGTGCATCCTGACAAACCCAATCAACATGTTTCATTATACGACAAAGTGTTCTAGCTATAGTGAATGTGTAACTTTATAAAGAACACACTGTAAACTATAAAGTAAATGTTCACTATGTAAACCTGTGATGCTCAGTGTACCACATTATTAAGGCAGCTTTTCCTCGCGGCCTACATTCATCATCCTGTCCCTCGAGGGCCTTTATCAACTGCAGTGTACATTGGCAGTAATTGTTTATCATACAGTAGTGTGTGTATCTGAGACACAGTGTTTGTGCTTGTGACAAAGACGCTCTTGGCAGCATTGATTCACGAGGCCTCCGGGACCCTCTTCCTTTTCCTCATGCCATCACCTCTCTGGCTGTCACCTTTAGTAAAGAGACATGACAGCAGGGCAGTGTGTAGCTGTCAGTGGTGTAAAGTAACTAAGTAGATTTACTCAGGTTCTGTACTTGAACACAATTTTGAGGTACTAGTACTTTACTTGAGTATTTCAATTTGATGCTACTTTGTACTTCTACTCGACTACAGTTCAGAGGTAAATGGTGTACTTGTACTCCACTACATGTATTTAATCCCTTTAGTTACTTCACAGATGTGGATGAATGATGTGAAATATAATCAAGTGTTGAATCAAACTTTAGTTCCACCTGAATCCACAAGCTACCCTGCAGTCTACAAAGTCATTCAAACTAGCTGCACCTTTATCAGCTTTGAGAACACTTTCATGATCAATCATTATAAAACATATCATATATATTATTCTGAAATGGCACTGCATAATGAAGGTTGGTAAGTATATGTGTACTTTTACTTGGGTGACATTTTGATTGCAGGACTTTACAGAGTATTCCTACACTCTGGTACTTCTTATTATCTAAGTATTCTCCCACCGCTCTACCTGTGTGCTGATCACTTTCTGCATGCCTTCTTCTCTGCAGGGATAAGTCTGCTGGTGCCTCATGGGGGGATCTCAGAAGACACTACCTGGGAGATGTACATGATCATCAACCAGGAGGACAGCATGTGAGGACTCTCAGTACACACTACTCTCTTTTAATCTTTCAACCATCGCAGCACATCTCTCTTCCCTCTTCACGCCACCTCGTCTCTCCCTCTCTTTGCCGAACATGCACACAAACAGCTCACACAGATCCTCTCAAGCGGAGAATACACAGTCCCATGTACTCACACATACACACATACAGATGCAGAACATATACCCACCCATCAGGGGTCCTTTCTCATCTTGCAGGCACTGCGGGGGGGAACATGACGTGTCATAAATACATTGGCAGCCGCAGACAGATTTCGATGCTGCCTTAAGCAACTGTCTCAGAGAGAGAGATGCCCTCCATGCCTCTGGTAGCCCGTTTTAAGTTAGTAGACAAAACAGTGACAATATCTCCTTCCATCGTGACTGGTGAGAGTGCACTGTGAACTTTGTAAAGTCACGATGATCGGTGATATTGATTATGTTTTTGGTTCTGTTGAACGTGATATGTATGCTAAAGTTTGGATGACTGTTTCCTGCCAGCTCAAGTCTTTTTCTGTAACTCTTATGTCAGGATTCTCACAAAGCTATTACTTGAGGAGGAAAAGGCATGATAGATAAGAGCCATTTGAAAAGGGGAGTAATACCTGTGACTTGTTTGCAACGGAGCCTCAAACGGTATCTGACAAGCAGGAGTCCGTTTTTGGACATGTTCTTGATTTATAGCAGACGGTATCAATGTGTCAGCATGTCTGTGTGAAACCCCGCTAGCGAAATATCACCCTAACAACGCGGATAACAGCCTGTGCTTCTCAATGAATTTCAATTTCTACATCCCAGGGAGAATCAAAAGTGACATTTAGTGCCACGTGAAATTCAACTGCGATTTCACCAGCACCCACACATTAAGTGCCAAGGGTCATTTGAGGAAAAGATACAGATCAAAGGTCACCTTCAGGTTGGGGACGGGCTCAGTCAGGGGGCTGGTTACACCCCTCTGCCCAAAGTCTCCCCAGTTCAGCCTCGGCGCTGCCCTCCAGGCTGCTGCCCTGCTCTGATAAGCTGATGCTGTTTACTTCTCTGGCTGCCGTCTGAGGAGCTGCAGGACCCGAGCCCCACTGAGCTGTCAGTCACAGCCTATCTTCTGACAGCCGCAGAGTTCATCGGAGAAATTGGATCCTTTCTTTCCATTCAAACTCGGTCATCTACATAAGACGTGGCTTTCCTCTGCAGAGAATAAGAATTGATCGGCTCTGGCTCGGTTTCAGGTGTTTGAAAGAGCTTTAGTTCGTCCTCTAGGCTTCACCAGGTGGTTCTGTGTGCGATCTCCTCCAGCGCAGCAGGGGACAGTGGGTAGTCTGAGGACAGCATCATCGTTTGTGACAAAATATCGCTTTTAGGATGTGACTCGTGCAAGTTTAGGTCAATGAGTTGAGCAACATCATTCTGATTTGTTTGCCTCTGTGCTTCCCTAAGCATTGACTGAAGGCTTAAAATCACAGAATCGCCTTCTGGGAATTTCTTCCAATTTAGCACAAATATGCAGTTGGATTAAAAGATAAACTGATAATAATTCTGTGGTCAGAGGTCAATGTCCCTGTTACTTTACAACACCGTTTTTCTGGCCATAACTCAATTGAAATGCTAATTTTGACAATTAGAAAAAAAAATGTATTAGGATAAAATGACGAAGTGATGACATCTGGGAAAGCCTAAGGCAGACAACCGTGAGTTGCTAATAGTTGTTTGACCATCCTTTACACAGGAAGGCAAGTTATACTGCATAGTGTCACTCAGGGAAGTGATGTTCCTTTTATCATTTTTTGTTTTGGATGGATTTACACTCTAACCAAATACATTAATTCAGTATAATTCCAAGCTTAGTTTTATGCCTGTAATTTTGTTGAACTCCATACCAATGTGATAACTTTAGAGACTCTCACTGATGAGTCATGGTCAATACGTTACTTATTATTGTGTTCTTAGCTAAATGAAATAAATAAAAACAATAAATGCCACATTTGATGCTTTTGTGTGAAAACATGTAACAATAGACAGCACAATAACAAGAGACACGATTTAACTAATAACCCCAATCTAATATTTACATTTCAACTATCTTCCTGAAGTGGTACTTCTTTATTCTCATAACCACAATCAGAGATGCTAAATAACCAGACCTTTAATCTATGCTCACAGGCAGTCTGGATAATTACCATAGTCTCAGTAGCAGGTTACCTTGGTGTCTTAGAGCCTGTGGCTGCAGGGCACGGGGTTATCTGCATGTGGGGTATTATTTTTAGATAGAAAAGCATTGTTGTTTTTATTTTTTGAACAACGTAACAGTATATTAAAGAAGTTACATACACATAAATCTGCACCAGAAAAAGTAAAAAAATAAGAGTAAAAAAAATCTTGGTTTCAGGTTTTGTTCCTTGGGAAAGCACAAAACACACGCACACACACACACGCACACTCATGAGTCATGAGTGTGCGTGTGTGTGTGTGCTGGAATTGGGCCGGTACTCACCGGTACGCAGTACCGGCACTTCTGGTTCTGACCCATGGAGTACCGGCACTTCTTGCTCAGTACCGGCATGCTGGCGGTACTCCGGTACTCATGCACCGTGCCAGTACTCAACACTCTCCCGCCGTTCTTATTATACATCCATATATATATATACAGCCGCCCGGTACTCAGTAGATGCGTCATGAGGTGCCGAACGGACATTCTCATCGCTCTAACCGCTGGAGTTTCACAGCGGCTGTCAGCTGTTTACTCCTGTCATTCAAACAGAACGTGCTGGAGAGGGGGCGGGGCTTATCTTCCCCATGCAAATACTGTGGTGGAAACGACTATGTCAAAATTAACCTATTTGACCGTGATTTAATAGTAATACACGTTTCAAAATAATAATAATAATAATAATAATAATGCCGAAGTAACAACATACTGAAAACTGTTAGTAAAACCATGTTTTAATGCTTTACAATTTACATACCTAGATGCACGTGTGTTGTGTTTATGCAGTGCAACTCCCACCCAGTGGGTGGCTATGTAGAGTGATAGAACAGAGCAGGCACGCCCCCGAGAGAAGGAAAGCAAGTCACGTCACAAATTAGCATTTCTAAAATGTTAGCGTGGATTAATAAAAGTGCAAAAAGACAGCGGTTGTCGCCGGAAGAAACTTCAAATACAGAGAATGCTGTGCCTGTGTTGGAAATTGTGTCTGATGGGGAGCTTTCTTTGGTTGATCCTCCTGCTCCAAGTTCTAGTGCATTAGCATTAGCACTAGCTCCGCTGCCTCCTCCAGAGCCTCTAACGTTAGCTGCTGCTGGCGCAACTGCCACCACCAACACCGGGCAAAGCGATGCACCTGACTGCTGGACAACGGACCAGGTGCAATATTTTTGCAAGACCAATGCATGGCTCCTTCTTAAAGATAAGAAGCTAGGATGTCGGATATGCAGAGATGTCAAATCTTTGGGAATACACACTGGACAAGGACTGAAACTGTCAACTGAATGGGGTGAGTGTGCAGTGTCTCATTTCGGTGTTGACAAGGGCAAACATCAAGCTAGCCTGAGAAAAAAAATCAAAGAACATAAAGAATCACAAGCCCATGTAAAAGCTGCTGACATCCTTACATCTGCTTCACGTGAAACTATTCAACATCAAGTGCAGTCTATGCATAAATCTGAATTAGACACCACTATCAGAGTTTTTCGAACGGCATATACAATTGGCAAACATAGCCGGCCATTCACAGACATGCCAATTGATTTGAATGTACAGAAACTGAATGGGCTGAACGTGGGCAGGGTTTTGCACTCCAATAAAACCTGTGGTGAAATCATCGACCACATAGCTCATGAGCTGAAGAAAAAAATGGCAAAAGACATTACAGAAAAGCAAAGAAAACTCTGTGTTTTGGTCGATGAATCTACCACTATTAGTGGTAAAACGGTGCTTGTTGTGTGTCTACGCTCAGCATTAGCTGATGCTGAGCCCGAAACGTTTTTTTGGGAGCTGATCGAGTTGGATGGAACAACGGCTGATGACATCACAAAGGCGTTAATGGAGTGTCTTGGAAGAGATTTTAACGAGGACTTTTTAGGTCAGTGTTTCGTTTATTTTGCATGTGATGGGGCTTCAGTCATGCTAGGGAAGAGAACAGGCGTTGCTACCCAGTTGTGTAGTAAATTCCCAAGCCTGTTTGTGTGGCACTGCTCCAATCATCGTCTAGAGCTGGCAGTTGGGGATGTGGTCAAGGAGGTCTCAGGGCTCAATCATTTCCAGATCTTTTTTGACAAACTCTATTCCTTGTTCCATGCCTCCCCCAAAAATCAGAGGCAGTTAGCGCAGTGTGCGCAAGCAGTCGGACAGCGTCTCCTGGTGATAGGGCGTGTTTTGTCCATCCGCTGGGTGGCTTCAAGTGAAAGGAGCGTCAGAGCAGTCTGGGAAAACTACCGAATGCTTCATGATCACTTCACAAATGCTGCAAACGACACGAGCAGGGATTCCAGAGACAGAGCAAAGTACAAGGGCCTGGATGATGTGCTCACATCTGCAACGTTTGTCAGCAATCTGGGACTGATGTACGATGCGCTCACAGAGCTCAGCGACCTCTCTCGGCAACTCCAAAAAAGAGAGATGACACTGCCTACAGCAGATAGGCTCTTAACTCGAGAAATACGAGTTTTTTAATCCATGGTCACCATGCCTGGCCCACACATGACTACAGTTCATACAGCTCTAGCTGAGAAGTCCTTCAAGGGTGTTGCCCTGCGTGAGAATGGCAGGCTTGTACAGATTCATGCAGGTCAGTTTTTCCGCAGTATGGTAGAGAATCTGAGACACAGAATGACTTCCACAACCTCCTCTCATGTCAGCACAAGAGAAATCCCATTACATGGCCGGGAGGCCCGGGACAATCAGCTAATCCAGGACATGAAATTTATCCATCCTGGAAGTTGGCCTGAAGAGGAGTTAGACGTACAGTATGGGGACGTAGAGGTGCTACGTTTGTGCGAAGTGCTGAAAGTGGACAGAAGAGAGACTGTTCAGGGCTTTCGCGAATACAAGGAAACCAGGGCATCCCGTACACCTGCTGCCATGGAGCCTCTACTGAAAGCAGTCCGAACCATCGCTGTCTCCACTAGTGAGTGTGAGCGGGCATTCAGCTGCATGAACGATATCCTTACTGCAAAAAGGAATGCTCTCTCTGTCAGCCGACTGTCCAGCCTGGTTTTCATTAAATGTAATGGACCATCACTAGGACAGTTCAATCCGGAACAGTATGTGAGGTCCTGGCTGGCAAAGGGAAGGAGAAGTGCTGATGAAAGAGCCTGTCCAGCTCCAGCCCCTGATACTGATGTCCCCAAGGCCTTCTGGAGCCTTTTCTAACAATGTGAAGTATATTGCAAAGCAGCTCACCCAGTGAGAAGACTTTTGACATAATGTGCCGATTTGTACAGATCCTGGAGATAGAAGGACTTCAGACCAACCAGGGAGTTATCTGATCAGCTTGGTGTTCAATGTAACTCTTTACCATGGCTCAGACTTTGTTACTTGCAGTTACAGTTTCTCATTTTAGATTGTGCAAATTTTGCATTTGTTTTTACATGTTCTTTGTTCATGCTCTTTATCATTTTTCTGAGTTGGAAAGTTAGATTGCATCATAGTTTACTTTATACATATTTGTATTCTTCAGTGGTGAAGTATATTGCAAAGCAGCTCAGCCATGTGAGAAGACTTTTGGCACTTTTTCGTTTTTCGTTTTCTGAGTTGGAAAGTTAGATTGCATTCAAAATGTACAGAAATACTTAATTTTGTTAAAGCTTTTTATAAAAAATGCTTCTGACCAGAGCTTTGTTTCCTTGTCATTAATGTTGAACACCACCAGAGGGGCTCTCACCTGAAAGGTCTCTGCTTCATGTGTCTTCAGCAGAAGATCTAGACTTTGATTGCTATATTTTCAGTTAATATTGACCTTACTGAGCTTTAGCCATATCCGCTGCCTATCATAAAAAATGTTAAGTACAGTGAACCTTTCTAAAATATACAGTAGTAAAGAGACAAACCCACCAGCATTATAGTAGCCAAATTCTTGTTTGTGGGCTGTATATATAAAATTGACTTGAAAAAGTTGCTGATTTTAGAGTACTGGCACCTTTTTCATTCCAATTCAAGCACTGCTCATGACCCCTGTAAGGAACATAGAATGAACCAGGAGCTAGGTCCCAATTGAAAACACTGCTCTACTACTATACACATTATGCTACATTCACTGTCAAAGAAAGTAAATTGGCAAATAATATGACCAATTATTGTGTTTCTCCATTGTATATCATTCTAAGCTGATTTTTCAGTTTTGGGCTACTGGACGGGCAAAAAACACAACAGTAAATGTAACATGATGGTGCTCAAGTGATGGTCGAATTGATCATTTTCTTATTCATCTAAATCATTTCTTGTAAAATATATTTGGTATTAGAATAACATTTGAACACAGCCTTGGTTATCTAGGAAGTGAGGTGGAACAGTGTCAACATGAGAAGTGTCACCTATAATAAAAGTTATTCTAACATCTATCTCATTCTCATTCTGTGGGTGTTCCCTGTATTTGTGTGTGGGTCCACGCACACTTTACACATTTGTGATGCATCTGTGCTTTCATGTCAGCGCCTGTCCCTGCTGCAGTTGCATTAATGATGTTGAGAAATATCCATGCCGTCCCAGTGACAACAGCAGCAACATCGTGTCCTGTGTGTGAGGGGTCCGGCCGGGCCAGCTGCATGACTGATGGTGGTCCCATTGATTGCTCTCAGTCTTCGGGGCTTCCAGCCAAGATTGGGCCCCTGGCCAAAAGCAGCTTGGCCCAGCTAATCTGTCACCAGGCTGGCCAGAACAGGCTTCATAAGCTCCATCGACCCACGGAGCTTACACGCTGTGTGCTAAGGCCTGTCCTCCCCAGCCCCACTGTCCATTAGTCTTGGTGCTTTAATCTTCCTCTATCTGTGTGTCTGTGTGTCAGCTGCTCAGGGATTGATTCATTATGAGTGTCCAAGGATTTGAGTTTACTGTGTTTATAGTCACTCTCTGCTATTTTTATCCTTGTTTAAGCAGTAATTCATTAATAATGATGATCACGTCCTCATTTTCATACCCTCTTTTTAGCTGGAACAGAAAAGGACCATCTTTAATGTTTGTTGAAAAAAGTTGGTGGAGTGGTGGTGCACTAAACATCTCAGGTGGGGTGCACATTAAAACACTGGATGCAAAAGACTGTTTAACATTTGATTGCAGTCAATCCGGTGGTTTGTGGATAGTAAGACCTGGATGTACTGTGGAGGATTTTCTCTATATAAAAGAATATAGGTAATATATTACAAGTCAGGTAGACAATGGAAACAATAGGAACCTTAAATAATGCTCCCTTTTCCTCACAATGTAGGAACAAATCAATAGGGATCTAGCTTAACAAATAACAACATAATTGTAAAGATTTAAGGTACAAACAATTGAGATCTCCATATGCAAACTCACAGTGGTCTCATTTGTTCTGCCTGCAGTCTCTGGAGGGAAAGAAGGGAGTGAGTTTTATGGGCTTGGATAGGGGAGTGGTCTACATTTGATTGACAGTCTAGGGGACGGGTGGCACGAGTTCGAAACCCGCCACTGCGTCAGGCCGTTGTGTCCTTGGGCAAGACACTTCACCCGGATTTGCTCCTGTGGGTATTGTCCACAGTACATGTATAATACCAATGTGTACTTGTAAAAGCGCCTCGATGACCTCGAGGCGTGAAGATGGACGGTGTGGCGCTGTGCAATGATCAAGGGGTGAAACCCGCCGCTGCTGCGTCTGTAAAGCCGGTGTCTCCTTGGGCAAGACACTTCACCTGAACTTGCTCCTGTGGGTATTGTCCACAGTATCTGACCATTGCATGTATGATATATGTGTAATGTGTGTATATGTAAAGCGCTTTGATTCATTGAAAAAGCGCTATAATAAATGTAAGGAATTATTATTATTAGTAGGGGTGTAACAGTTCACATAATTCACGGTTCGGTTCGTACCTCGGTTTGGGGGTCACGGTTCGGTACGGGTTCCGTACAACAAGAAAAAGCTAAAAAAAAAGTCCCAAATGCATAATTCCAGGTTTGTTGGTATTTATTTTTGAACAGTAGTGCAAGTTTCAGTATAAAAATAAGGAACTCTAACATTTTGAATAATTAACTGTAGGCCTATTACACAGTTAAAAACAAACCACAAATGGTACCACACACACTCAGATGGCCATATTATCTATAATGGCTCATGTCAAACAAAAAGGTTTCATCAAGCTGTAAAACTAAAAAGAATGTCTTGAAAATATTACAAAATAAATAATAAGAAAGTGTTTCAAGAGCGCATAGCCGTTGAAAAACATATGCCAATAGCTTCCGTTATTTATTTTGGTCTCTCGGCTTTCATGTCTATTGGCTTCTTAAAAACTGCGGGGATAAGCTGTTGAACTGCTGTTGTCTTTCGCCGGGCTCCGGTGATTGGCAAATCTGGGTGATGCCTTCTGATATGATGTAGCATGTTTGGTGTGTGTTACCATAGAGAACCGCAGTGACGCGTCCTAAAACCCGGATGTAAACTCCTTCCGGTTCCTTCGTCAAAAACGCAATGCAATTTCTCCATAGGATTTTGGAAAATAGCTCGAAATAAGGTCTGTGGTTGACACACATTTAAGAGACGGATCACGTTTTGTTCAGCCGGATAATATCCACATGTCTATCCTACTTTTATAATTTTCGAAGCATAAATCTAGTCGCAAGAAGCAAAATGCTAACGTTATGCTATAAAGGAACTACAGCAGGGTACAGCTTCAACGTCACGCCAACTTAAGATCCATATTCAAACATACAGATTGTAAATCGTAAAGTTTGCAGGAGGCAGGTACTTGCTTTCAAGCAGAACAGGGCAAACAAACTTAGCGGGAGTGTTTTACGTGTTCGGTGTAATGACGTAAAACGGCCTGGACAACTTCTGTAGTCCTATTCAGCCACTTGTTAACAACCATCGTTTTTCAGACACGTAAACTCTTCAAAAATCACCAGCGGGGTCACTGCTGATGTATTTAATGTCGTAGAACAAAACGTGATCTGTCTCTTCAATTTGTGTCAAACACAGACCTTATTTCGAGCTATTTTCCAAAATCCTATGGAGAAATTGCATTGCTTTTTATCGACGGAACCGGACGTGGTAAAAATGTTAACTTACTTCTGGGTTTTAGGACACGTCACTGCGGTTCTCTATTAGCATACCGCACCGCTGTCGAACAACGCCGACACACCGTCCTCGTCCGATCCACCACTCGCACTCCATCGTTATTGTAGTCCACAGGGAACCCGAAATGTTCCCACACAGCTGATTTAAAAGAAGCAGGTGGGTTCTAGCTCCTGTGTGTTATCTGAAATCACCATACTAACTTCTCTTCTTCTTGTATTTTGTTCGTTTTGTTGTTGTGTTTTCTTCTTGTTCTTCATTTGTTGTTTAAGGGCGGCAGGCAAACAGCTTTTAGGCGCAATACCGCCCCTGGATTATATATACTGCACTGAGTGACAGACTTTTTTCCCTTCATAAAAAAAGGCATTCAGACGAATACGGATACCGTTACACCCCTACAGTCTAGTGATTCAAGAGGAGTTTTAGGATTCTTAACATTTGTTGTTTTGATATGTAACTTAACTGTTTTTCTGTGGTGCAGCTCTGTGTCCGAGGAGGGGTCAGAGGTTTTCCTGAGCCCCGCAGTCACGTACGGCCCCCCCGGCCTGGACCTGTCCTGTCCCATAGCCATGACCATTGCCCATTGTGCGGAGGTTGCAGCCGATAATTGGACCATCCGGCTAAAGAGGCAGACACAGGAAAACAAGTGGGAGGTGAGCAATTTCTATTTAACATCAGCTTCACTTATCAGGTCCGAATTCCCGGCTGCAACATGAGTGCAGAATGTTAACAAGTGAAAACACACAACTTCCACCAGTGCCCTGAATATCAAAACCATCTGATAAAACTGCTACCACTTACTTTGATGAAAATGTCCATCCTGCAGTGTGGTCATGCAAGCACGGAGTCGATTTCAGGGTTGCCAGCTCAGATTTGTCATTCTGTATAAAATGTAGCCCTTTCAAGCTCTACCTCATGCTGTCATACATCCAAAAGAAGTGTCAGACCAAATCCAAATTACTGCTATTAGTCATTTAAACATTCATTTATTTCCCTAGTTTAATGATAATGGTGTTTCAAAGCATTTCTCTTGTATGAATCTGTGAATTCTGCATTGCAGCTGGTAAAACAATAAAACGCAACAAGCACAATTTACATTGTGAGGAGAGAAAAAGCACAATCATATCCATCTGTTTATTTATTATATGGCACAACAGTAGATAAAGGCATAAGGGAGTTTAAAGGTGGGGTAGGTAAGTTTCAGAAACTGGCTCGAGATACACTTTGTTATATTCCATGGAATGTTCTTAACATCCCGATAGCAATGAATATCTTAAGTGCTTTGACAAAAAATCCATAAAAAAATGTCATCTGTGGAACCCGTAATACTGTAAAAAGTATAACCAATCCGTTTAGCCGGCTCTGTAAGGAAGTCTGAAGGAAGGGGCGGATTCTTTTCGGCCGTTTCTGAAACTTACCTACCCCACCTTTAAAAAACGGACAAGTGAAATCAAGCAATCTGATTGGTTCTTAGTCGTGATATAATGAGCGTATATCACGGGTAGAATTGTAGTTACTTTTTACGGGTCGATTATGATGCAATGTCCCGCCCACAGCGCTATCTGATAGGCTATTACTGAAGATTTTCCGGGCGGGAGCCAGCCAGAGAGGCGGGACCTTCTCAGATTACAGGCAGGTGCGAAAGAACGCAGACACAGACTGAAGCAAGCAGCAGCGCTGAGCGGCAGAGCCATACATGTAGGGTTGCCAACCGTCCCGTATTAGCCGGGACGCCCCGTATTTGAGCCAAAAGGGGCGTGTCCCGTACGGGACTTTGTTTGTCCCGGACTCCCGTGTAAAGGGAAAAATAAAAAATATTTTTCTGTTTGCGCGCAATGCAGTGTGTCTGGCTCATAGGTCTGGCTGCGTGCCTGTGTGTTTGTGTGTTTGTGTGTTTGTGTGCTGTATGCGAAGGGCGCGAGGACCGCTCAGTTGACAGGGCAGGCACAATGCTCGCACGTGTGTGTGTGTGTGAGATTTTCTCCGGTGGGCCGCGGGCGCGGCATCATTGTTTGTGTGGCATGTCAGCCTGTTCAGTCGTGTGGGAAAATGAGCGCTGCCGGTGGAGGAGGTGATAATGAAAGAGGAGAAGAGAGAGAGGATGTGGTTCTGGGCCCTGGCCCTTGTAAAAAGAAAAGACTTGTGTCTTACAACAAACAGTGGGAAGAAAAACACAGTTGGGTAAAGCCCGTGAGTGGAGATCTGTCTCGGGTCTTCTGCACCTTGTGTCGGAGGGAGTTTTCAATAGGTCACGGTGGAGAAAACGACCTGAAACTGCATGCTGGCACAGAAATGCACAAGCGAGCAACACAAAATAAAGGTGCATCAAATATAACTAAATTCTTCGGCAGTTCAACTGCAGAACAAGACAAAGTTGCTGCATGTGAGGTAACATCAGTGTATCACACAGTTAAGCATGGTTTGAGTTACAACAGCATGGACTGCAGTAATAAGCGGTTTAGTGAATCGAACACTGCAAAGAAAATGCAATGTGGAAGAACAAAGGCTGAGATGATAACAGCCAATGTGCTTGGCCCCAAAACTGTTCGGGATATTCTAAAAGAGCTGTGTCCTCCTCTCACCGAGGTCGCAGCAGGTGAGGAGGTGGATGTAGCCTGTGTGTGTGTGTGAGAGAGTCAGTCAGCTGATTGATGGGAAAATGGTTGGTTGAAGGATAAAATTAAGTCTAATAATGATGTACCGTGCATGTTCACATCATGTATACTTTGCATTACTTAATACCATTTTTCAAATATTTTATTTTTTAACATTTTGGACAAAATAGCCAATTGTACATCGAGGTGCCCAGATGTCCCTAGTGCCCACTTATCCGATTTGAACATGCTGATGTACAATGTGATGTAGTAGCCTAATGCAGGTGTAAGACCTGTTTGTATTGTGTTATAGGTATGCATAGTTTTCTATACATTTTGAGGGTTTTGACCCCCAAAACCATTTTCGAACCCTAGGGGCTGGCTCCCCCAGAATAATTAAATAACATAACCCTAACCTAACACTAACCCTAAAACCGAAATAAAGTAACAAAAACAAGTAACTAAATCCGCCAGAAACCCGAAAATCTTCGCGAGCACGTGCGCGGGGGACACATGCATGTGTCCCGTTTCTCCATTTCTGGAAGTTGGCAACCCTACATACATGTGTTAAGCCGAAATTCAATAAACATCCCAATCCCCTATGCTGAAGTTGCAAAAACACCACGATTTTATGATCCAATTCTATCTGTTTCCCAGTTACACAGGGACGCGGGAAGTCAGTCAGAGTTGGGGGTGCGTGCAGCATCTAGCAGCGGAGTACCCCTAGTTTCCACCGGGTCCGTCTGCGGCGCGTTGCGGCTGCGTTGCGGCGTCCGCAAGGATCGCGGCCACTCTAGTCAATGGGTGCTATTCCACCAGACGCGCCGTGTTACGGCTCAGAAGCGTCCCAGAAGCGTCTCGCCGCTGGGCTCCGCTCGAAATAGGATTGAAGTCTATTTTTCGACACGACGCAGCCGTAAGGTAATGTCAGGCAGGAAGTGGACGGTGACAGCATCCGGCCCACCCCCCCAAATAAACTAATTTGCAGACCCCCCTTCACATCACTACATCGTCTCCACAACGACACGCACAATGGACGACGAAGTTTTTATATTGGCAGTGGAAAAACACTTGATTTTATATGACACAACGAATCTTTTTTACAAGGACACCACCAGCGTTCTCCTTCGGTTTACAGGCACTGTGTGTAAATTATATAGAATAATTATGATGATTAATGCATTTTTTTTACCACTAAAATACAGCAACCCATCTTTGATTCATGTTGTTTTTAACTGGACTATTACAATTATTATTAATTATGTCTGCAGTCTACAACACAACAAAATAGGAAATAACAACAATAAACACGATTTAAACAGACAAAAAAATAAACCATTTAACTACTAGTCTATAGTTACTTTCTTGTAGAAGTACAAATGTCCAGGAAATATGCCCAAATCAACAAGAACTGCGAGCCGGCATGCACGACGCTCCGCTTCCGTAATGCTTCTGAAACGCTTGTGAAACGCGCCCGGTAGGGTATGACGGCGGAGGAGGCCGGACCAAAACCGCGGCGCAGCCGTTGACGGACCCGGTGGAAACTAGGGGTAACTGTGGTGCGGAGGGGGGGTGGGGCTGCGAGTGGAGCCTCGCAGTTTTTCAGGTTGATATGTGAAGCTCATTAGCTAGCTAACATGTATCTAGCAAATGTTTAGCAAAATATTAGAAGTGAGGCTACTAGACTAACGTTAGGTCTACTGTAATAGCCTCACTTTTAATAGTTTGCAAAACATTAGCTAGCACTAGTGTTTTGCAGTTGCTAGCAGCTTATTGGGATGTTATGCTAGATAGACAGGCATTGTTTTGATATAATAAATTAAGCATTATTGTTAGTTAAGCATGTCAGCCTGCAGCCCCACTTCTTGTCTCTCTAACTCATTGCAGATGGCTGCACTAAAGAAAAGGGCACAGAGAGGAAACCAGTTGTAAGATGTTTAAAAGTTCATTAAACATAATATATGCTTAAATGCATTTCAAAGAAGTTGTGTTGAGTTGTGTTGGAGTTTGTGTTATTCTACATTTTGACACCAAGATTTTCTGATTTTACTGCAAATGTATATTGGTTCCAAATATCGGTTATCGGTCTCCTTGATTACTAATAATCGGTATCGGCCTTGAAAAAGCCATATCGGTCTATCCCTATTACTTTTCACAAGTCATGTATCCCTCCGCGTCTGAGAAAAGCTACAACCGTTAACTGTTACATTACGTCCGTTACGAAAATAACTAACTAACTACTAACAAAGCTTAAGATGGAAACATTTAAGGTTAACTTCGACCTCCGGGGTGACCTTACTATGGAGGAGTGGATTGAGCAGTGCCTATCTATATACAGTAAGCACCTAAACGACGACATGCAGAGCTACGTGAAGAGCAGGTAGACCAACTGGAAAAGTACCACCATTCAAAAGCTTTCTGATGCGGGTCTTGAAACAAAGCAGAGAAATGATGACCGTTAGTGGCCACAGGTGCGAAAGCTCTCTCCAGAGCCGAATCTCGGGGACCGGAGAAAGTGGAGCAATATTCTCACCACGCCAAGCAACAGCCTAGTAGTATAATATGGAGTCAGATTTGGGTCAATATTCTAGCGCGTAAAACAAGCTACTCACGAGCGGAAAATGTGCTTTTACATGCGCATAAAATGACCCTCGCGCGCAGATTAAACCCCCGCGAGCGGCTCTGCGCCCGCGAGCGGCTCTGCGCCCGCGAGCGGCTCTGCGCCCGCGAGCGGCTCTGCGCCCGCGAGCGGCTCTGCGCCCGCGAGCGGCTCTGCGCTCGCTCGCGAGAGAGACAGCCCTCTTGCTTGCTCGCGGGAGTGTCAGCCTCGCGGAGTCTGTCTACGCGCGCGTGAAAAGTTTCTGGCACTTTGGGGCGGAGCCACTGGACTTTGATTGACAGCTGCCAGGAAACCCGGGGTTGCCAGGTTTGATAAATGCCTGAACTACCAAGAGCCGAGCAGTGACGGCAGCAAAATCTAGGTGCGTACAGCAGACAGTAGCTAGCAGTTTTCGACGGACACAGCCCACTGAAAAATATATTGTTTTATATCAAATTACATTACATTACATTGCATTTAGCTGACGCTTGTATCCAAAGCGACTTACAATAAGTACATTCGACCAGGAAGACACAACCTTGAAGAAAACAGAATCATATATATATATATATATATATATATATATATATATATTAGCTGTACACTTTACGAATATAATAGTTTTTTATGGACAACTTTACCATTCAATCTCGTCCAACTGATTTTGCTGCCGTCACTGCTCGGCTCTTGGCAGTTCAGGCATTTATCAAACCTGGCAACCCCGGGTTTCCTGGCAGCTGTCAATCAAAGTCCAGTGGCTCCACCCCAAAGTGCCAGAAACTTTTCACGCGCGCGTAGACAGACTCCGCGAGGCTGACACTCCCGCGAGCAAGCAAGAGGGCTGTCTCTCTCGCGAGCGAGCGCAGAGCCGCTCGCGGGGGTTTAATCTGCGCGCGAGGGTCATTTTATGCGCGTGTAAAAGCACATTTTCCGCTCGTGAGTAGCTTGTTTTACGCGCGAGAATATTGACCCAAATCTGACTCCATATATAACCTCAACCTATACAAGTAACCTCATTGTCACTGTCACTACCCGATCTGCAGCTCTGCCCGATCTGCAGTGCGCATGTGCGAGATGGTCCGCCATATTGGACAACTCCGGACGGCAACCCAAGTAGGACAACATTGACACAGTGGCTTTTGGCAAAGCTCAAAAGGAAAACTCGAGAGAGATGAGTTATTGTTATTACAACGTGACTTCACTATTATTTAACAACTCTTTTTATTGGGTTCTTTTATTTGGGGTTAAGTACATTGTCAGAATAAGTGAGAAATGAATGTAACTTCTGTTAGACAGCCATATGCCATACATTTTTGCACACATTCACAGTAAATATGTATTCAGTATGATAGCTGTCTAACAGAAGTTAAATCCATTTCTCACTTATTCTGACAATGTACTTAACCCCAAATAAAAGAACCCAATAAAAAGAGTTGTTAAATAATAGTGAAGTCACGTCGTAATAACAATAACTCATCTCTCTCGAGTTTTATTTTTGAGCTTTGCTAAAAGCCACTGTGTCAAGTGTCCATCTTGGGTTGCCGTCCGGAGTTGTCCAATATGGCGGACCATCTCGCACATGCGCACTGCAGATCGGGCAGAGCTGCAGATCGGGTAGTGACAGTCACTACCCGATCCGCATCCCTACCCGATCTGCATTGCGCATGTGCGAGATGGTCAGCCATATTTGACAACTACATACGGCAACTCAAATAGGACACTTGATGCCTAGACGGCTGCCCGATTTGCATCGTGCATGCGCGAGTCATAAACGTCTCAAATATCTATACAAAAATATTTTGTGATTTTATTTGAAATCAAATGAAGGACATTCACAGTTAATGTAATTAGATATAAATTATGAATGCCATACATATTGCATACATTCACAGTCAATATTTCTTCAGTATGTACAGTATGATAGCTGTCTAACAGAAGTTAAATCCATTTCTCACTTATTCTGACAATGTACTTAACCCAATAAAAGGACCCAATAAAAGGAGTTGTTCAATAATAGTGAAGTCACGTTGTAATAACAATAACTAATCTCTCTCGTTCAGATTAATATTGTCGGGTTTTTTTTGTTTTCTTTTTCTGCTTTGCCAAACGCCACTGTATCAAGTGTCCTATTTGAGTTGCCGTATGTAGTTGTCAAATACATAGGTATATAAACCAAGCGGCAAACTCTGGGGAAGAGCCGGGACGCCAATACGGAAGTGCCACACACTGCAGTTCATCTAGTGGCCAGTAGGAGCAGGCTGCAGAAGAATTTCCATAGACCCCCATGTTAAAATGCCCAACTTTACAGCAGAAATAAACATGTTTACATCGTGGTTCAAAAAACCATATTCTCTGTATAGTTAGATTCCCCCTTCATGACTACTGTGTGGGGGGTGAATTTTTTCTCAACTCATCTGTTTAATTAATATTAAGCCTTAAAGCTTTTGCATAAATTAGGGCGTGGTCACTTTGATGGACATGTACATGCCTCACTGTCAGCTAACAGCAACTTGTCCACTCTGCTAGGCTACAACCATAGAGGCTACAACGTTAGTTAGTTGTAGTTACTGTACTTGACCCTTTAGCCGTGTTCGTGGTGATTGTGCCTTTTAGGGAATATTGTTACAAATACCAGACAATTAAAATGTTGTGCTGTGCGCTTGAATGTACTAACAGAACTTCCAAGAAGTCTAAAATGATAATAGTATACATGTTAACCCCGTTCGCAGGTGTTTGTGTGCTTGGTAGCTTAGCTTGCTACTTATTAGCCAGCTAAGGACGTAACCCTTTATACATACATATACATTTTAGTTTATGATTCAGCCTTGGGTAAGACTTTTATAGTCTATGGCTATGACGCCCATAATGCTAAACGGGAGCAAATGTTAATAGGGAACCCAATTATCCCAGTGGTGGCCGCCGGAGCTAACGGAGCCGCAGGGGGCTAGCTCCAGCCGGCGTCCCGGAGCTAGCCCACTGCGGCTCCGTTAGGTCCGGGTGGTGGAGTCCGTCTTTTCTCAACGTGTAAATGACAAGCATTAAGAATAACAAAATATAGCTAATTCTCTTGCAGATTGTCTCATTTGATTATGAATGTAATGTTTATATAGAGCAGGGATGGGCAACTTTGATGGTGGTGGGGGCCACATAATTGATGTACTGGCCACCAGGGGGCCGCAGATTCACTTGGAACACACACAAAAATTCCATGTGTTATATGTAATTATTAACAAATATACTAAGTCTGACATCTTCACTGACATTTTACAATCAAAGGGAACATCCTCTAATAAACTCACTAAACAAATATCAGTTCACAGAAATTTTATTTCATTTTTACAAGTGGCATGTTTGTATTGAACAGGTTATTAAACAGTGGAATAAAAGTATTTTTAAACTATTGGAAAGCACGGAAAATGTGTGTGTATTGAAATTAACAATTAAGATGACATAAACATGAAGTCATGAACACTAACCCAGACATTAGTTGTCTAACTTGAACCTAAAACACTTGTAGCCAGTCTCTGCATTCCCCTTATTCCACAATGAGGGGAATGTCAACACAGACACCCGTCAGCCCGCACTCTGCTGTTCCTCAGCGCAGCTCCCCCTCCCTCCCGCTGAAATTATGAATGAAAAGCGTAGTAATCATAGATAACACGGCAGGGTCCGTGACAGTTTGTTTTCATCTGATTTCAAATAAACAAAGTCTTTGTTTTAAGAATACTAAACTTGTTTCGCCAAATTCAGATGATAAATACAACTTTTATGCTTGTAAAGGCATAATTACAAGAGGCAATTTAACGTCACAACAGGCATAACAACAGCCGGTGTTTCTTGTGAGGGTTTCCCCGGGAAACAAACAAAATACACACAAATGCGTCACAGATTATTTCGCGGTATTTGAAATCATGTACGCAGCTCGCGACGTAACTAGGAGTCTAGTGGAAGGTATCAGTACTACAATTAAAAACTTTTATTTTTTTATTTTTTATTATTAATTACGTTGTTTATAAATTAATCTGAGGGCCGCACAAAGAGGAGGTGGGGGCCGCATGCGGCCCGCGGGCCGCTATTTGCCCATCCCTGATATAGGGGAACTACACTGTTAGCAGTAACTTGGTATGCATGTATTTCATGTTAGCTTAGCTTCTTAGCCTGAGCTAGCTCTGTTTACTTCCAGTTCGGAGGCAGCAGGTCCCGCCTCGGCTCCGCCTCGGCTCCGCCTCTTTGCCCTTATTTGGAGCAGGCGGGATTCGACTCTGACGTCACAGTCGAGCCGTTAGTGGCCGACTCCGCCTACTAAGGGCTTCTCGGAAACTCTGCAGAATCCTATGGGTGACGTCACGGACACTACGTCCATTTATATATAGAGAACCGCAGTGACGCGTCGTAAAACCCAGAAGTAAATTAGCATTTTTAGCACTTCCGGTTCCTTCGTCAAAAAGCAATGGATTTTCTCCATAGGGTTTTGGAAAATAGCTCGAAATAAGGTCTGTGGTTGACACAAATTTAAGAGATAAATCACGTTTTGTTCAACGACATTAAATACATCAGCAGTGACCCCATTGGTGATTTTTGAAGAGTTTACGTGCCTGAAAAACGATGGTTGTTACCGAGTGGCTGAATAGGACTACAGAAATTGTCGAGGCCGTTGTACGTCATTACGCCTAACACGTAAACACTCCCGCTAAGTTTGTTTTCCCCTGTGTTCTGCTTGAAAGCAAGTACCTGCCTATCTTTAGTATCTGTATATCTATATCTGACCATTAGAATCTGTATTTTTGAAATTGTCGTTTTTAACACCGTAGTTTTACAAATTATAGAATCATTAATTACCAGTGTTTTCCAATTTTACTCGGCAGTTCGTTTCGTTAGCTAATGTTAGCTAAAGCTAGCGCTACTAGTTAGCTACGCAATGGTTTGTTGCTTTGCTCCGGGTTGCAGCAACAGGTCTTTGCATGAAACGTGCTCGTTCTATCGTTTCCCGGCCAATGTTTTCCAAAGGAGAGTCTGGATTCGTGCTATGAGGTAAGCTGACGTTACATTTTTGTCCATGTCACGGTGAAATCTAAATGATGGGTAGTGACTGTATCGCCGTTTTAGAGATGGCGCTGCTGAAAAGACCGCAACATAAGTAAAGATAATGAATACATCCTATTAAAACCTGTGTGGCTTATATAAGTCTAATTAGTACAAGCAGCATGTAACTAAAGATTGTAGTCAGGGAAATCAGTTTGACATATTGAACTAATAACAAATCACCTCTGGCTGGCAGAGAACTCTCTGCTCCATAGCTTCTCTTGGACGTAAAATCACATGTACATTTTACATTTATATTCAATTTAATATTCCATCCCTCACATACTTTTGTATATATAATAACTTATATTTTGTTTTTCTTGTTATGCTGCTGCAACACAAACATTTCCCAAATTGGGATCAATACAGTAATATCTTAATTCATTAAGAAATATAACTATTCAATATGGATTAATCTACCATTTATTTCTTTAGTTCAATTTTTTTCATCTATAAAAATGTCAAAATAGTGAAAATGTTCACAAGACAAAGTGCAAGGTTATATCTTTAGATGTTTTTGTTTTAGCCTATGTACTGTATGTCTTAATGCTCTTATATGTGACGGTGTGACTTCCATGAAACTAATATGTTATATCTTCCCAACAGATGAGCTGACAGGAAGCCTAACACTCTAACAACCACAACATTGCAAAGGCGAGTAAATGTAAATTAAAAACGATTCACAATTTTTTTATTTCTTCTTCTTTCTTGCAGTGAGGTGAAGCTGACCTTGCACTTGGTGCCAGTAAGGATGTTCCTCACGCAGGCTGAATGTTTCTCCCTCCTTACTGACACAGAAGCCCTTGATTTGCAATGCTTCACTAATTGTCATTTCCCTGGCTCCGTAGGGACACTTTACCTCCAGCACAGCGGAAGACCCTACCAGACCATCTGGAGATGCCCCCAACACTCCTGATTGGGAGAGCCACAAACCTGACTCATGTACCTGCATCTGGGTTGCAGTGGTGAATGCCCTGACGCCCTCACATTCATTCATAGTCCCCCACTGTACAGACAAAACACCATCAAGGGCCTGTTGTTACCCTAGCACCCTGGCAATAAGGGAAGCAGTCACACGCTTTGACCTCAGGACAGCTCCAAAGTTGCTGGCAGTCAACCTTCCTTTCTTGAACAAATGCCAGTTTGGGTTGGTTCGCTGACCAGTGGTAGCCACCTGAATTGCCCTCTGTTGCTCCTCAGACAATGCCATGCTTGCCACAATTGCCTCAGGTCCCTGATGCCCAACAGATTTGATAATTTCAGGAACAGTAAGTGTTTCCAAGCTGAAGTGTTCCTCTTCTGGCTCGGGGGAGAGAAGCCAAGAAATTCCTGAGAACCTGCCCCTGAGTCTGTCCCTCAGCCAGTCACGATCTTCGGAGGTGGGCTCTCTTGTCAGTGGGTTGAATGACTTATTGGTTGGAGGAAATAGCTCCTCCACTGAATGTGTACGTTTAGCTGCCTTTGGCTTCTTCCACTGACAGGGGGTGTCAGTGCAGCTGAAATTGTGGATGGCAAAGATGGCTAATAATAATAATAATTCCTTACATTTATTATAGCGCTTTTCCAGATGTTCAAAGCGCTTTACAAATACACATTACACATAATCATACATGCAATGGTCACCACTGTGGACAATACCCACAGGAGCAAGTTCAGGTGAAGTGTCTTGCCCAAGGACACAACAGCTTTACAGACGCAGCAGTGGCGGGTTTCACCCCTTGATCTGATGATCATTGCACAGCGCACTGCGCCACACCGTCCATCTTCACGCCTCGAAGTCATCGAGGCGCTTTTACAAGTACACATTGATATCATACATGTACTGTGGACATTACCCACAGGAGCAAATCCGGGTGAAGTGTCTTGCCCAAGGACACAACGGCCTGACGCAGTGGCGGCAGGAGCGGGTTTCGAACTGGAGTTCCCCAGCACCCCCCTTGATCTGATGATCAGATGCACAGACCACTGCGCCACCCGTCCAGCCGCATGACTGCATTTCCATTCTCCACGTGGGCATTCACATTTTGTGGAGAGAATTCCCTCTTCTCCTGTAGATACCTGTGGTGGTGGGATTGTTTTATTATTTAATTATCCCAATTATCCCTTTAATTGTTTATAGCCTACTATATGTTTATTTCATGGATATTTCTGTGTTTTCTGGTGTGTAATATTTGTAATCTTGGGGCCTCTTCTCTTTAACGTCTACATGCTACCACTGGCTCAGATAATGAAGAACAACAAAATAAGTTACCATAGCTATGCAGATGACACAAACATTTACGTAACCATTTCACCAGGAGACTATGCTCCAATTCAAACACTGAGTAAGTGCATTGAACAAATCAATGACTGGATGTGTCAGAACTTTCTCCAATTAAACAAAGATAAAACTGAGGTAATGGTTTTTGGAGCCAAGTCAGAACGTATAAAAGTTAGCGCTGAGCTTCATTACATTACATTGCATTTAGCTGACGCTTTTATCCAAAGCGACTTACAATAAGTACATTCGACCAGGAAGACACAACCTTGAAGAAAACAGAATCATATAAGTACATCAGGTTTCATAGAGCCAAACATTTCAAGTGCTACTCAACTGGCTTTAGGTAAGCCAGTCCTTTATTAGTATAAAAGTGCTTCGTTAATAGTTCTAACGCTCGAAGTGGAGTCGAAAGAGATGAGTTTTCAGTTTGCGCCGGAAGATGTGCAAGCTATCTGCCGTCCTGATGTCAATGGGGAGCTCATTCCACCATCTTGGAGCCAGGACAGCAAACCCACGTGTTTTCGCCGATGGGAACTTGGGTCCCCCTCGCAGCGAGGGCGCAACGAGTCGTTTGGCTGATGCAGAGCGTAGTGCACGCGCTGGGGTGTACAGTTTAACCATGTCCTGGATGTAGGAAGGGCCAGATCCATTCGCAGCATGGTAAGCAAGTACCAGTGTCTTGAAGTGGATTCTAGCAGTTACCAGTCTGCAATGTTCAAAACAACAGATAAAGCCAGAAATCTAGGTGTAGTCATGGACTCTGACCTGAGTTTCAACAGTCACATTAAAACTGTTACTAAATCAGCCTACTATCACCTAAAGAATATATCTAGGATTAAAAGATTAATGTCACAGCAGGATTTGGAAAAACTTGTCCATGCTTTTATCTTCAGTAGACTCGACTACTGCAATGGTGTCTTCACAGGTCTCACTAAAAAATCTATTAGAAAGCTGCAGCTGATTCAGAACGCCGCTGCTCGAGTCCTCACTAACACTAAGAAAGTGGATCACATCACTCCTGTTCTGAAGTCTTTACACTGGCTTCCTGTGTGTCAAAGAATAGATTTCAAAATACTGCTGCTGGTTTATAAAGCTTTGAATGGTTTAGGCCCAAAATACATTTCTGATCTGCTAAATTATGAACCATCCAGATCTCTCAGGTCTTCAGGGACTGGTCAGCTTTCTGTCCCCAGAGTCAGAACTAAACATGGTAAAGCAGCGTTCAGTTATTATGCTCCAAATATCTGGAACAAACTCCCAGAAACCTGCAGGTCCGCTACAACTCTGACTACTTTTAAATCCAGGCTGAAGACTTTTCTTTTTGTCGCTGCTTTTAATTAAACTATTCATATCTTAGACTGCACTGTAACTTTTATCCATGTATTTTTTCTTTTAATGTTTATTTTATTAGCTTTTCTTTTTAATGACTCATTTTAAATGCCATTTTCTTAATGTCTTTCATTTTTTGTAAAGCACTTTGAATTGCCTTGTGTTGAAAAGTGCTATATAAATAAACTTGCCTAATAAAGATTTCATGTGACACATAAAATGGATTTGTTGATGGGAATTAATGTGAATAAATTAACTCTAGGTTAACGGTACTCTTGCTATCACTACTCACCGACACTATAAACCTTGTCCCTCATGCTAGCCCTGACAACACCGGTAAGCACACCTTTGATTGATTGATTGATTGAAAAGTTTATTAACAGCTTGTATATTGGGTACAGTACAGTACAGCTCAAAACATACAATTGTTAAGGGGATGCAGACCAGAGAAAGACTTTCGTCTTGTTTACATCAGGGTCCCCCATTTCCAATGGGGGACCTTCATCTAGGCTGCACTGTTTTACGTGTCCTGACTTGTAGTGGTTCTCTCCTCTATCTACACTCTTCTTGTCATCTTTGTAAAACGATATCAGACTGGTAATTGACACAGCCATGACTTCTAGTTCAATTCAGTGTGGCTCAAATGAAAAGCTTTGTTAAAATATGCAAGCACGCGGAAGTCAAAGTCAGCTTTATTGTAAAAAATTCTACATGTGTTATACATCCAGAAATATCGTTTCCCACAGTGTGACATGTATACATAAAACAAAACAAAAAGGTCCTAGATAAACGGGGTATACAGTTTAAAATGTTAATATATTTAAAGTGCAGTTTCAGTGCAAGTCAGTTGAAACGATCTTAAGTTGGCGTGACGTTGAAGTCGTGCGACCCTGCTGCTGTACTGGCTTGTAGTTCGTTTATAGCATAACGTTAGCATTTCGCTTTTGGCGACTAGATTTATGATTCAAAAATTATAAAAGTAGGGTTGACATGTGGAGATTATCCGGCTGAACAAAACGTGATCCTTCTCTTAAATGTGTGTTATGTGCGGCCCCCACCTCCTCTTTGTGCGGCCCTCAGATTAATTTATAAACAACGTAATTAATAATAAAAATAAAAGTTTTTACTTGTAGTACTGATACCTTCCACTAGACTCCTAGTTACGTCGCGAGACCTTATTTCGAGCTATTTTCCAAAATCCTATGGAGAATTTGCATTGCTTTTTTCACGAAGGAACCGGAAGAAGTTTACTTCCGGGTTTTAGGATGTGTCACTGCGGTTCTCTATACAGTCTATGATATAAACACTAGATGGCTGAAGGGGGAGTCGCCAGCGTAGCTCACCGGCGGCCATCTTGCCACAGTCAACAACTACTGCTACAGCTGTTGTAAGGTGAGTGATCTGCACAAAAATACTCTTAACTCGCTGAAATCTTGACTGATTTACAAACGGTTTGGTTTATTATAAACACTATTAGCATGGCTATGATACAGGAGACAACAACACATGTTGAAAAGTTCATGATTATAATTATAAGTATGCAGAATCATAACTACATCTTTGATGTTTATGAAAAACCAAACCGTTTGAAAATTGGTTGAAAATTGAGCAATCTACGGTTATTTCAATAGTGCACCATAGACATAATGTTATGAATGAGCGAGCTGCCTGTGGCAAGATGGCCGCCATGTGGCAACGTCGGTCTCCATTGGCCAGCGGAGGGACTATTTTATTTTTAACGTCATTATTTAAAAATAAAAACTATTTAAATTAGACTGGGTAATATTTTTTTCATATTGCCACACTTGGTAAACATTTGATATGCTTTGCGTCGTGCCGAACCACGCCCCTTAACTGTGATATAATAATGACCATATACCACGGCCTGTCGTGAGCTATTGCTTAAGTATATAATCTCAATTATTCTTGAAAGTAATTATTATACTGGGACCACCATGACTGACTTTATTGTGGATGCATGTGAGTTGTAGAAAAAGAACACACAGCAAATAGATCCATCTGCTTTAGCAGTGTTGTTTTCATCTTAATCAAAAACCCATTTGATGTCAAATGGAAACAAATGACTACCTCTGCAACAGTGAGGGAGTGAGACGGAGATAAAACACAAGGACATACAGTATAATTACTAAAACATAGAAACATTGGTAAATCATCCACAAGTGTTACTCGTTAAAACAGAAGTAAGCTTCAGCTCAAATAATGTCCCTGAACTAGCTTTTTAATATCTAGAAAATATTTTTTTAACTGCAAAAAGGTTTAAGTATCTAGTCCAAACTGATACAGCAGTGTGAGGTTAAAAAATATATAATAACTGCCAAGTGTGCTTAATATTTAAGTGCCCACTGCTCTAAATACAGCATAGTTCTATCTCTGTGATTGCTCCTGTGAGATTTATTTTCTCACTTCAAGCTCTTTCAGTAAAATAACACCTCTGAAAGTCCTTCAACTATGTCCTGTAGAGCCTCATCACAGTTTCTCAGAGACTTGTTCAGACATCTGACTTCAATCCAAAGACTCTCGGCCCTTTTTTCTTGTGCCGTGTCAGGAGAATAGAGATATCTAAGATGCTCTTTTAATGTTTAACTAACCTCATCAAAAAGCTACGGGGACCTCATCGAGTAACGGTGACCCCAGAGCCACCGGCGTAACCTTGGAAGGGCCGATGTTCTCTCCCCAGCCTGGTTTTTTCACTCGGTGTGACATTTACACAGACGTAATTTGCCAGCAGGCGCGTTGCACAAAAGGGAGCGATCAAAACAGCCATCACTGACGGCTATATGCAGGGGAGAGAGTCGGCCGGGGAGGGGGGGCAGACAGACAGAGACACAGACGGGTTCGAAGAAAGAAGAGATATTCTCCGAGAAAATGTAACGGCCTGACCCGTCTCTGTCACTGTGAAATAATGAGCCCTTTATCTCAGGAAGGATGCTTACTCAAAACCTAATCTCTGGAATTAGCAATATAATGGTGGATGGAAGTATTTTCTCCCCTCTCTTCCCCTTCCCCCTCGCTCCGTCTGCCTCTCAGTGCCATTCCCATTAAAGCCTGCACTTTTCTACTGCTAGAGTTTGACTCCATCATTTCTCCCTGGCTGCCTGGCGGGGAAGAGCTATGCCATGGAGATCCTTCATGTCTGCTGCAGCGCTAATGGAGCAGGTTTAGGAAGCTGTGGGCCACTAAATTACCCTGCATTGCTCAGCCGGGCCATATGCAGAGGGGACACGTGGGTCACAGTTATGTTTCAAAGGTGATTTAGGGAGGATTGAGTACAAGATGAGGAGCAATTGGCCATCGGATACATCTGCACCCCACTAATCCGTTTTGTCAGTGTTACTGTATCCCCATCTGTTTAGTTGATGTGTCATTATTCATTTGGCCGGGGTTCAGCTCTGCACAGTTCCTCATCCTGAGTCGGTGCTTTAGGGATAGTTTCCAGGTTACTATCTGTGCAAGGGTGTTAATAATATCTTTAAACAATAGAGCCACTTCTTTAAAAAGAAAACAGAGTTATTATGCACCTTGTTGCCTGGTTCATAATAACCTTGTCTGTTTTTTTACAGGTAATAAATAATAGATAGAAAGATGGATTAATGAATCAAATGTGCAACAAGTAACGTGACTCACATAAAAACAAGCTGAATTGTGTTGAGCTTTCACCTTGATGGTTAAAAATGCCATATTATGCTTTTGGGGGTTTTTCCTTTCCTGTAGTGTGGTATATAGGTTTTTATATAAATAGTCTGCAAAGGCTAAAATCCCCTGCATTGTTTCTCCCCCCTCCCCCCCCTGCCTGAAACACCTCTTTTGGACTCTTTAGTTTTATTCAGTAACATAGTGACATCACTGTGTAGCTCGCGCTACTATTGGCTAGCACTCCAACACAGTGTACGTGATATATAAGGCATGGGACATCTCTAAGCACACTGGGCTCTGGTTTCAGACAGAGGGTGAAAAGAGGTTCTGCAGCACAGGCAGTATGAGAACAATAAAGAGCTTTTTGAACATTAAAGCATGGAGACATGTCCCAGTAGAGACACTACATACTGATATGAACCTGAACATCAGCAGAATATATCCTCTTTAAGCTAAAACCTTTTTAGGGCCTCTGCAAACACTTTTTGGCATTCATTGAAATATTAATAATCATGAATCAGTATGCTCAGTGCCACTGTGTATGGTAGGGTGCGGTCTGTTATTAAGCTGTTCTTATGATGAAACCTAAATGTAACTATTTTTGGCTCAGATGATGTTCTTCATGCATCAGAACTAAATCTGGTCTCTCCTTATGCTGTCTCCACAGGAAGTGATGTCGGTGGATGAGGAGAGCACGTCCTGCTACTGTCTGCTGGAGACTCAGAGGTGCCACGTGCTGCTGGAGCACCCGGGGTGCTACGCCCTGGTGGGAGAGCCGCTGAACCAGGAGGCGGCCAAGAGGCTGAGGCTGGCTGTGTTTGGAAGTCCGGACAGCAACAACTCTCTGGGCTTCACCCTCAGGGTCTACTGTGTGGACGACACCCCCCATGCATTTCAGGTAGGATGAGAGAGGGACGGTACTGAAGGAAACAATGGACAAATGTGGATGACTCAATGTAGTTGGAAAGTTATATGCTTACAATTTAATAGTTCAGATTTTTCAATATTTCCAAAAATACTGATTTACAACAACAATCTTTTACTTTGCTGAGATAGTTCATAAAACCATACTGTTATATTTGACAGGAGAAAAGTACAAACATCTGTTTCCTGTATGAAAGATGCAAAGTAAATTCCTTAAATTCGACCTGCACAACGCGGCAACTCCTGGTCTGAAAAGAGTTCTTCCCCATGCCAATTCATTGCTCTTTTCTGCTTGCCTTTTTTCTAAAGAACAGCAACTTCACGGGTTGCAAACAGAAGTGTGATTGCATAGAATCTATGTGGAAATGACCCTACTTCTTACTCCATATATTACCTCAACAAACATTTCCTAATGAGTTTATGTACTCATTCGCAAAATGTAAGTTGTCTTTGAATCAGCATAACGATTATTTTATAAATGATGCGATGGCAAAACTTCCATTATGCCAGTGGTTCCCAAACTTTTTGAGTCGGGCCCCCCTTGGGTAATTGGAAATATTTTCGGGACCCCCCAACCCGGTTCCCATAGGATGGTAGGATTCATTGTATATTGTTGTAAAAACATTACATTTTCTCTGCTGATAATAAGAAGATATAAAGATCCAACTATAATTTTATATTTTATTATGGATTACACTTGAACAAAAGTGTTTGTAATAGATACTGTGAATTAATTTGGCCTAATTAAAACTAGCAGGCCTTCTTCCCAGAGTAGTAGATTTTTAAATTCAAATTTCTTTATGGAAAATATATTAATGAACTACTATTTCTACTGCAGGTTGCAAACGATCACATCACTTTACCATTCCTATTCCACACATAGCTCATCAATGACTTGTGTGTGCTTGCTTTCCCTCGCAGATCTTCTCAAAGCGGGGCTGTTGTTTTGAGACTCTCTCAGTTCATTCTCAATGTTCAGCTTTGATCTGTATTTGGTTTTGATGGCAGCAACAGCAGAAAATCTTATCTCACACAAGTAGGATGTTGCAAAAGGCAGCATTATGCCCACAGCTCTCTGACCAATGAAATATTTTCGAGCAGTGTTTGTTTACAATTGAATAATAATAATATTAATAATAATAATAATAATAATACATTTGATTTATATAGCACACTTTAAAAACAACGTCATCTCAAGGTGCTTCACAAAGCTAAAAGGAGAAAATATTAAAATAAAGAAATCTTCCCGCACACCCCTGCAGTACCTCCGCGACCCACCAGGGGTCGCGCCCCACAGTTTGAAAACCACTGGTCTACAGCAATGGGTGACTATGTCCATTTCACATATTCAGTCTATGGGCTGTACTTAGACATGTGACATTTTAATGTCAGCATGCTAACATGCTTAAGGGTCTGCCTTCATTGCATTGTAGCCAGTGGTGTTAGCCTGCTAATGTTAGCAGTTTAACATTGAAGAAAAAGTAGAGCTGTAGAAAAAACTAAATAGAACAAACCTGTTGCTGGCTCTAAATATAAAGATATAGATCATCCATGTGACTACAATCATCCTGAGCAGAACAACAATGTTTGAACCAGATTTAATGACAATCCATCCAAAAGTTGTCCTGACATTTCCCCCAAAAGCACAAATGTCATCCTTTATGGTGGCACTACTGGAAGAAGATCACAAAAGTCATTAGGATACATCATCTGGGAATAGTGAATATAGAACATTCTGTGACAATCCTTTTAATGGTGGATTGACCAACAGGCCAACATCGCCATCCACTTAACCGCCAAATCCTAAAATAGTATGATTATAAATATTTGATTGAAGAAATCTAAATTGCAAAGGTTGGGAGTTTGCGGCTGCTTGTTTTGCCTGAGAGAATGGCTGTCTGGGTTTTTTCTTTGCTCCACTGCTCAGTAGCACTGCCAGGGGTAGATGCTTGATGACTAGACAGACAAAGAGGGACTTTTAATTACAAAGACAACAGATGCTCCAAGGTTGCTTCTCTGCCCTTTCTTTGCGTAATTGAATTTGCTCTCTGTTAATTAAATGTGTTTCTGCATTGCTTTCCATTTGCACAGTATTTCAACATGTTAAAACACAGACACATTTTCAAGTGCAGCACCAGTCTGTCTTTATACTGTTGAAAAGTATGCCCTTCCTCTTTGCAGTGTTCTGCAGCCAACACATTCGTTTTTAGCTAGAGCAATTTGTCTCCTGCCTTAATTAAACACATTCAGCTTCTCTCAAGTCGTGCTGATAGCTGAATTGCCACTGGCCGAACTTCACTTCTGGCTTCATTCAAATGCTAGAATTGCATGTGAACAAAGAGAAATAGCTTGTAAGCACCAGGAGCCGGTCCGAACCACCTCTCCATAAGTCAGGCATGGTTATTTGTTCATTGTTCTTTTTGTGTTGGCTTTTGTTTGTGCTTTATGCGACAATTAATTTCCCCTGTGAGCTCGAAGCAGGAATTGATCAGTTTCTGGACAGACAGTATGCTTTGCATCCCTTCCTCTCTTTGTGCTGAGAAGAAAAACACCAAGCCTACCGGACACACACCCACACACCTGCATTCCCTAGATACAGAGAATGTAAACAAAAACAAGTACATTATGCACACAGATGTTGTTGCTTCCTATTGATTCAGAGAATTACAATATCCCAGGTCTGCAAGGCAAAAAGAATAATATTGACAAAGGACTTTTGTTGAGATATTTTTCTCTGTTTTTGTCTTGTCTTTGTCTACAACAACCAATATGTGTGAATAACAAATCAGGCTGCTTTCTTTTCCCTCATCTGATTTTCACAGCCATGCAGTGTGTCAGTTTCTTTCATTTATGTTCGTGCTGCAGCAGTGGCTCCTGAGGGCCACCGTTAACTTTAACTTTCAGAGGCTAATTGCTTTGGGTGCATTTTAAAGGTTCAAAATGACAGCTTTTATTTTTCGTTTAGCAAGGATTTTTTTATTTTGCATCATGGTCACAGTGTTTCTCAAAGCAAGAATAGATAAGATGAGATCAAAGTAAGAAGAATGTATCCCGGGGGGAAATTGCTCTGCAGTAATCGCAGTACGTAGTGGGAAGAGTGCAAATGTAATAGATAACAAAGGAACAAATACAAAATATATAAAATACTCAGGTTCAAAATCTGGATAAAAAAAACAAGTCGTGGTCAGTGGCAAATTGATATGCATGTACAGTATCAGATGTGAAGTAAAGTTAAGTGTTAAATTAAATGTACAAATATCACATTTTTCAAATCTCTTCTTATTTTCTTTTTTTGCTCTTCTTTATACTGGAATTTTGCAACAATATTCCTATTAGAGTTCTACCGAGAATATAGAGAATCTTCCTTAACTTTTATAACTATTATTTTATTTAAAATTAGTCAACAATTAATTTAATTAGTCCTTTTAATTTCTTACATTTCTTTAAAACTCTTAAAACCCTTGCTTAACCATTTCAATAGTTCCCAGACCTGTTTCTATGAGAGGATATTGGTTTATTATTCATATACTTCGCACATTCTATATGTTTACTTGCTTAATAACTCTGCTACTTATTATTTTCTATATATATTAGGGCTGTCAAACGATTACAATTTTTAATCAGATTAATCACAGCTTAAAAATTAATTAATCATGATTAATCACCATTCGAACTATGTCCAAAATATGCCATTTATTTATGTATATTGTTGTGGGAATGGAAAGATAAATGAAAGAAGGCGGATATATCCATTTAACATATGTTTATTATAACATTTTTCTGCGTGTCAAAATGAAAGACAACCCACACACCTATCAATCATCAAACCGTGGGGTCTTAATTCATTACGTGTTGATTTCTATCAACGGGGGAGTACTTCAGGAAAGTCGACAGAGGGGGGGGGGCGGCGGCGGCTAGTGGAGTACTTCGTGACCACAGAGTGTGAACGTTGTGATCAGCTGTTTTAGCGCAGTTCTCCAGTGAAGGGGGGGAGTCTCCCTCCGCCGCCGGTTGGCGTAGTTTTGGCACAATTCCGTTGTACAGACCGACGTTAACAGCAGCCCTGTCTGTGCACACGGAGACCGACTCTGTCGTCCGGTGATCTAACCGCCTTCTGGAAAAGCTTCACAAGTACGTCGGTAAGCAAATGCGCTTTGTGACACAAGTGACGGTACGCATTTCAGATTACGCACATAACCTGCGTACCAGTTATGTGTTACCTGTACTACAGCAAAAGTATTCTCCGTCGGGACTTCCTGCAACAACACCACGCCGTTATCAAAGATGTTCTATTGAGAAGACGATCACTACGTGACAAAAGTTTTCAAAACCGTGGCTACTGAAATCAATCTTACTAACTGCTGTCTGTGCTGCCACTGGTGGCACGTATGGGGCGGGCCATTCTGCACATGCGTTAAATGCGTTAAATATTTTAACGCAATTAATTCAAAAAATTAATTACCGCCGTTAACGCGATAATTTTGACAGCACTAATATATATATGTACTTATTTGATTCATGTGTGCTTTCCTCTTTATTTGACCAACCTACGCTTTTTCTCCTTTTATCTGCACTCTCCCTTTACTGTAACAATCAAAATGTCCGCACTGTGGAACAGATGAAGTGTTTTTGAGTCAGATTTCTGTTATCAGCACTTTTGAGTCCTGGCTTGATACTCAGAGTGTGTCAACATAATAAAATATAGACCCTAACCTCTGCCCTCCTCCTCATTGATCAGGAGGTGGCGGTGGGCGAGCACAGTAGGGGGGGGCGGCTGCTGGAAGAGCCTAAAATGATGCTGTTCAGGGGGAACACGTTCAGCCTGCAGGTATCCATCCAGGACGTCCCACAGCTACTCTGGAGCATCAAGCCTTTCACCACCTGCCAGGTAGGAAGTTCATTACGATGGGATGGTGTCAGTAAGTGTAAAAGTGCGATCAAGTTTACAGTGTGTGCACTTCTGATGTAAATGGAGCTCCCCTTAATGAGGGTCACAGAGAAACCATGCACCTTCATCTGCTCTGCTTCCTCTCCTCTATCAGTTTCCCTTTTCCTAACATGGTCACATCAAAGCAAAAGGACAGCAGCAAGGGCACAGCAGGAGATCGCTAAGGCTAGCTATCTCACTCACACACCCTTATAAAACTAATTATGACACACACACACACACACACACACATGTCCTACTTATCTTCCTAGAGGTCCACACACTGCATGTTCTGCTCTGCCCTGTGATGTTTATCCCAACAGTGACATCCTATTAGCAGAATTAGCCCACCGTAGTGCTGCCAGAATACCAACAAGGCTTTTTGGAGAGTAAAAGCTGCCATGTGAGGGTCCTACAGAGAAGATGACTGTAGGCTTCCTTCAGACACCACTTTGCTCTCAAGGAGGCTTTCACAAGTAGCCATCCTCCTCTCTGATGGATGTGAAAAGAGGATGATTCATCCGTACAGCAGTGTTTTTGACCTGCTCTCATGTGACACCGTCTGGGTCACACAGTAGTTAGTAATGGAAGGTAAAATTGGGCTCTTCGATTCCATTTACTCCAAAGCTCCTTACTTTTCCAACTGCCACTTTGCAGGGAAGTGCAACAGGGTCAATTAAGGCATCCGTGTCTTCATTCCAAAATCACGTTACAGTCCCTGATCTAAGACTTTGGCATTTACACGATTAATCAAGGCATGTTATCCGAAGTTAGAAAATAAAACATAAAAGACAAGACATGGCAGTGTAATTAATGCTGTTGGCTGTTCTTTAACTAAAAGCGGATGGCGTAATGACTAATTCAGTGACTAATGATGCTGGCTTAGGACTGTAAGATTAACCTAATGCTTGCATGTGAGAATAGCCACAGTTATTATGTAAAAGTAATATCAAGAAACTGGATTATTTCTCCCAGGCAACAGTCAGTAACATAATGTATATTTTATTACATTTTCGCACTAATGACTGGCTTCTCCAGATGTAAGCAGGATACATTTTGGTCCCCGAGGCTCTGAATGCCTGTTGGTGCTCTGTCTGACGGGTAAACTGCTTGATTAGGTAACACCATTGATTGGTTAAAGAGGCCACTCATTGGCTCTTAATGAATCTTTTTACACGGCAAAGTGGGTGACAAAGCAGCTTTCAAATAACTAATGCCTTTGATTTAATGAGTGTGTTGTCTCCTCTATCTAATCCTCTCATTGTCCTCTCTCCGTCTGTGCTGCTCTGCAGGAGTTCTCCTTTTCTCAGGTGTGGGCCAGTAGCCAGTGTCCCCTGCAGTGTGCCTTCTCTCTGGAGCGATACAGCCACTCGTCGTCCCAGCTCTCCTGCAAGATCAGCGTCCGCCAGGTGAAAGGCGAAGAGCAGATCCTGCAGGTGTACACGTCTGTGGTGGAGGTGAGCAGTGAGAGGCAGACAGTGTGTCCTCGCTACGTGGGCAGTCAAGCAGCTTGTTAATAGGTTATTTTATTACGCTGAAAAACTCTTGATTTGATTTAAGGGCTTGCTTAATGAGCCTCTCAGTCTCAGGGAGCTTTTCATGTATAGATTGCAAATTGTCTTGATAACTCCTTGTCTTCATTTTGAGAATTTCAGCAGCATTTTCAAAAATCACCCTGACACCTCTTTCTTTTTTCTCCGTGCTGCCAGAATGAAAAGGGAGTGGTTCCCTTTTTCACTCAGTCAGACTGTACCATCACCTCTCAGACAGGGTCAAGGGCTTTTAAAATCCCTCTGTCCATCCGTCAGCGGATCAGCGCTACATTTGACACTGCTAATGCCAAGGGGAAGGACTGGCAGCTCCTGGCTCAAAAGCTCCACATAGACAGGTATGAGAGGTGTCAGAGTTATAGAGCTCTGAAACCTATATTTGATTATCCTTCGTTATTGTATGCAGGTGTCTTTTACCTTTCACTGAGGACAAGCTCAGATATATGAATGTGCCTGTATGTTGCTTTAAGGTGTTATAACAGGATAATGAATAAAAAGCAGAAATGCTGGATGTTCTCGTTTATCAAAACGTTGCTCCCACTTTGAATACTATTTTTAATCTAGAATGTAGGCACCGTGTCAGCCTTAATCTTCCATCACCAAGCAGCCTTCAGTAACACGCCACACTGCTGATTTCATTATAGATCTAGTAACACATGCACAGAGAGGGAGGGCGAGGGGGGGGGATGTAAAAGCCACCTTTAGTCAGAGTAAGTGCAGTGAATATGCCGTGTTTTGCAGAAATGAGATGAAGGTCTGAGACCGCTGACAGGCCAGCCTCCGGCAAGAAAATGTGTTCATGTTAGCACTCTTCATTAGCAGCATCTTTGCATCCTTCAACTCCTGCTAAACTTTTCAGAGGTTGTGCCAGGTCAGTATTTGCGTAGGCTGCAGAGGATATTAGGTGTTTAGAATTGGATGGTCTCTATTTGTGCTTTAGAAGAGGAGTCAATAATCAAGGGCTCGCAGTCTGCTCCTTCAAGCACTCGAGAAAGTAGTAGGAAGTACTGAAAGTAGAAAATGCTCTCTTTCCTGCCAAATCAAGAATCATAAGAGGGAAAGGTTCACTGAGAAACTGCGACATGTGATTAAGGAATTATATTTAAACCGAAGCTGAGAACAAACATCTTGGACTGAAGAATGGGAAAGGATTTCGTATTTCTTTCACCAAGAAGCATTTATTGTAAATGTCTCTACTTAATTAAGATTCATTATTTCTCTGAATGTGTGGGAACATCTTTATACCAGGGATGGAAACGTGGGATAGAAAAGAAAACAAGGTTAAAGGCAACAGAGGAAATCTCATTGTGAGGAAACAGTGCTCTCTGTTGGATAGGCGTTATAACAACAGCACATAAAGAAAATCATGACTTTATTATACAATAAACCATGCTACACTCTGTAACTGGATTTCACTTCATCAATGCTTTTACTCAAGACAAATGAGTTGACTTGATCTATGCTGACTATATTACTGACAGACAAGGGTTCTATAGAGAAAGCAGGCGTGGCATTTAGAAATTACCATATTAAAAAAAAAAAGGCAAAATGTATGTGCACATGAATTCTAAACATGAAAAAGTCTAAATGTTGGGTACACACCAAATGAGGAATATTTATTTATTCATTCAATTATGTATTGTTTTGATTTATAGGTCGTTTGGTTTCTCAGTGGTAAAGGAAGAAGCTAGATTCCTTATTAATGTAAGAGTGGCAATACTATTATATAACACAAAGTACTGCACTAGCAGTAAACGTTATATTGAAGTGAACTTGTGGAACTATCAAAGGCAAAAATTATTATTTGGCATGGATTCACACATCAACTATTTTCTACCATGTGACCCCAGAGTGGATCTGTAGACTCGGCTCTGGAGTGTTGAAGAAGTGAAAATGTTCAATGACAACTTGATTGAGTTGTATTGTGGTAAATGTGAGATCCACTGTTTTTGAGTTTTCAATACATGGGGCTAAAAGTCAGGAAATCTGTCTGTTTAGTCTATTACAAAATAAACTTGGGGGAAGATTGATCACTGGAGCACATCTTTTAAAATGTGTTGGCTTTGGCCTTCTTATCATAAATAGTGCAAGGCAATCACTTCATTGATGAATCACTAACTGGCACTCTCCTTTGTTACTCCTCCCATGTGATCCACACTGTAATACATAATTCTGTTTCCCTGGTTTGTAGGAACCTGTGCTACTTTGCATGTCAGGAGAGCCCCTCCTCAGTGATTCTGAGTCTGTGGGAAGCCCAGCAACAGGACTCGGGGGACCTGGACTCTCTGGCCAGCGCCCTTGAAGAAATCGGAAAGGTCCAGTCCCCCAGGACCGCCACTCATGGCTGCAGCAGAGAAGAACGGGACTCTGAATTCACTCCACTTGGGTAGGGCGGGTCTACAGCAGCAGATCAGAATAATTACGAACCTTTACTGCATGAACACTGGTGATCAGGTGTACTAGCTAACCTGTGGTGAGGAAGAGGAGCAGGAGCGCAAAGAGGACAGCAGGGAAACTCAGTTTGGACTGTTACTAAAGGAACACCTCTGCTAAACCAAATAGCACATACAGACAGATGGGAATGAAGAACGAAGGGAAGACAAAGAAGGAAATGAGTGGGGAAGTATTTGAGTTATTGAGAGGCACTTACAAAACATTTTAGACCGAGATCTCACAACCATCTTTGATTGAGAAATGTCTCCTTACAGGTTTGATATCTGTATTTAAGGATGATGGTGTGTGAAGAGGATTCTCTGTGTAGGTTGGAGTGTGTTTTAACCAGACTGATGTTGTGACTTTACCCGGATCAGATGTGCTGGCTCTCACCCACAAACAGTCCTCTGGGCTGTCAAAATGTTTAGTGTAATGTCATTTTGTTGTCATTCATTTAACATATCTCCTAATGCTTCTTTTCCTTTTTCTACAAAGTATCTGTAAAAAGAATGCTGGAGTTAGAGGAGGAAACTGAAAGTCATGGATACCAGATATATTTATTTTGTCAGAATTTAGGTCAAAGATACTGACTACAATTAGCATTTAAAATGTTCTGATGATGTCCACATGCTGAAAAACAATGTAAGGCTGTATAAGAAGAGAACTATTCTTTTTAAAGACGCCCACACGTAGAACATTTTCAAGTACACTTGCATAACACAATGTCAAAGCAAAGGCTGCAGAAGAGGATCATTGATCCCAATGTATAATGCAATGCAGCCAGAGGTGCACCACATCCCATAATGTCTACTGATCAGCTTTTGGTTCTTTTGTTGGAAAATGAATGTCTCTCTGTGTAATAGGGGACTTTATACCAGTCAAACATTGTGAACATTACATATGCTGCTACGTGTTGATGCTGGTTAAGTGGTGTGTACTTTCAAGACCCTCTGGGACTTTTTTTTTTTTTGTGTATCTACATTTTGACTTTTAATGTGTGGCTTGATTTGAGCTGCCGTTTTTTGGATTATCTGAAAAATACCTGGAGATCATTATTTGGAGACACGCCGCCGACTCTCACTCCCACTCCCTTCTCTCCTCTTCCCCAGGCAGAGTTGCTCCACCTGCCCCAAAAACATGATAAAGTGACTTTGTGTTGAACTCTGTGTTGGCTGTCTCTTTTCATCTACTTAATGAATTCAGTTCTTGAAACACCTGAAAGCCCAAAATACGGTGGAGAAATCAGTTACAATAAATCTTTTAAAACTGCATTCAGAAATTAAATATTAAATAAAGAAATCCTATTGTTAGAAAAAATTTGAAAGAACCATGTCGGTTATGCTTGGATGGCAGATTTAGTTTTCAAGTAATTGAGGCATATTTCTGCATTTTGATGAATAAGCTGTGTGCTTTTCTGCCTATTTACATAAGAAGATCCATGCCATTCCTAATATGAGAGTGGTATAAACATTTTCTTTACATTTTAAATAATATAATTTCTCAAACTGTCGAACAATCCCTTTAATTAACTAAGACTTACCGTTTCTATCGAAGCTGAAAATGAAGGATGCAGAGTCGAGCAGGCTCATGCTGAAAAAGCAGATTACTGTCCATGCGTAGTCATGGAAATATTTCGAGGTATCTTATCACAGAGATATGCTCGTCATTCGATAGTTTGAGGTCATGAAAATCTGTTTTTACTGAGCCCTGACTGCCGAATAATCAAACTGTAAATATTGCTAACCTTTAGTCTATCAGCAAGCTGTCTGTATGGATTAAAGGACACCATGCACAGGAAAAACTCCATACGGAGGGACTGATTCTGCACTATCAGCTGAAAAGGTCACTGTTTAGAAAGGCCAAAGCTTGGAATACATTAACACCTGGAAGAAACTAACTCACAGGGAGGCTACTTTATACAGACGGCATGATCTAAATCATAACTTAATGATTTTATCAATTTCGTCCATAAAGAACCAGGAAATAGTGGAATACAAATTTCAAAGCCAAAGTGAACACATTCAAATGTCTCGTTTTGTCTTACCAAAAGTCAAATATTCACAAAAGCTGGAACTAGTGATTATTTTAGGCACTATATTTCCATAAAAGCGCTCTACTTTACAAATCATTTAAGCTAACAAATATTTGTTCTTAATCAAACAGGCCATCCAAGATTTTGGGATCACCATCCTGCCTGAAGGCAAGCCTCGAGGAAATCGAATGTAGCCTCTTGATGCTACTGCTTATCATTAGCACAGGTGCTAAACAAGCTTTAGCAGTAGTGGAGAGCTTGGCCTCCTCGGCAACAATGTTTTGGGCTATATAATGAGCTAGCTAGCATACAGTCTTTTGTTTGAATAAGCTAATCGCTACGACGGATAACCCTCCTTATTGACATGGTGTTGGGCTATATGAGCTAGCTAGCAAGCATAAAATCAACAGTGTTAAAAGGCTATTGATTGACTAAAAACTGTTTAACTACAAACACCAAAATGATCCATTTTAGTTTGTTCAGTCTCATCTAATCGAATTTAGGGAGTTTATGAAGTAGAGTAATTGCCTTTTTAGAAAATGTAAGTATGGCTAAAGGTAGGCTAATATGGACCCATTGTAATGTTAGTAATTTCTCCTCAAAGTGTGGTACATGGGACCTCCTACAGAGCTTGGCTTACGGTGCCAAACAAACGTTGCTTTTCCTGGAAAAAGAGTATTACTGTAGCTGGTCTCAAAAGAAGAATCATCCGAGTTGAAAGAGTTTCCTGAGCTATTCCTCCACAACATATCCCCCTGATATATCATCACTGAGCTGACTTCTTCAGAATCATGAGTTGACCTTTCTACTAAGGCTCAGACAATGTTGGCAACCTCCAAATTTAATACAAGCTTTTTACTTTATTTAGATTCTGAAGAGTCAGAGCTTTTTGGAGCAAATAAAATGGCAACAACACTCCTTTCCACCTGTGTTTGGAGACCATTAGGCAGGTATTGTAGTACTAAAAGAGCAAAGCCACTTAAATGCATGGGGGGGTGTTTAACTGTATACAGGCAGTAGTTTGACAGGTAGTCAGGCACGGTTCTTCCATCCTTGACAGTTTAGGAAAATACCAAAACTCCACCACTAACAAGGAATTAATTTCAGAAGACATTTAGCTTGAAAAAGTCTATTTGTCTTGACAACCGCCCTGTTAAAAAGCTGATGGTCTACTGAACATCCAAGTTTGTGGTTGCATTAAAAGAACTGGAACGTGAGATGGAAATGTTGTATGGGACACAGCCGATGCGTTATGGCACCACAATATTCAGAAGACCTTTACACTAATTTAAATAGTAGGCTACTTGTTTTTACACATCACAGTAGAAGGTTTTAATTTAGTCCTCTTCTCTGTTTGTATGCTCAGCATACACTACACATTTTTGAGTGATTTCCATTCAGAAAAGGATCCATACCTCGCTACAGATCTACAATGAAGTTTGAACGTGATAAAGTTCTTATTTATGCCACCTCATAAAGATTTTCATGGACAGGGCTGGAGTGGAGATTACTTTTGACTTTGAAGGAAATCATGTTGGCAAAGCCATGAAACTTCTCTTAAATTGCCTTTTTTTGGCTCAAAGCTTGGACAACAAGGTGTTATTCTGCCAAATATTTTTTCAAAAACTCAGCTTTTTTGTCCCCAATGTATCTGTTCAAATTCTCCCATACCTACTATGGACTTTTTTTCTGAAATGTGGATTTTTGTTCTGTTCCAAGGCACCATTTTCTCTCACATAAACACATAGTAACTAATACAAAAACACATGCAAAATCATAAAGATTGTATAGTTACGTGTGCCCCAAATCCGAAAAATCACACAGCTTTCTAACTAATTGTGCCTCTCCATGTGGTGTCATCAGAAAGTCTGGCAAGAATGTTATTATATTTTGTTCACCATATCAAAGAAACTCTATGTTATATGCAAGCTGTTTTGTTCATTGCCATGCACAGCGACCCACCTTGTATCCACTGCAGAGGTGTTTTCTAAGGATGCTGAAGCATTTAAACCTGTTATCTCTGACTCCAGGAAGTTACAGCCACGCTGAGCTGACTGAAAACCATTTGACCATCTGTCACATGCAGATTTTCAGTGTGTCCTTCAGTGTCCTTTACATAGACTCAATGACTCAGAGAGTGTATGTGTGTGAGTGTGTGAAAGAAAGTTGAGTGTAACTTGAACACAAAAGCAGTGTCCTTGGAAAAGCCAGCCTATTTCAGCTTGTTGAGACGTGTGATGTAAAGTGTTTTTCTCACAGCGTACTATCTTAAGATCTGCATTGCTTTGGGGAAAAAATTGAAAACAATGTTAACTTAAGTGAAAGTATATCAATTCATCTATTGTGGTGAAAGTTTAATTCAAAACTCTATTTATTAATTTTGTTGGTTGTGCTTCTATTTCTCTGCTTTTCTTTCCAGCACGAGATCTACTGCCTTTTCAATCTCATTCTCATATAACTCTATTTATCAAATACAACTGCTGGTTATCATTATTATTATTTTATTATTTAAATAGCTATGTCTACATATAGAGCAATGCAATTATATATGTTTGATTTAAAACAACCTTATGCATTTTCTGTCCTTTGGTTGAATTGACATGCTATATGGATGTTTATGTTGACAGTGAAAAGTTATGCTTATCACTGGTGGTGTTTCACTATAGCCAAATTCTTTTTCTTGTTTATTTTTTCAAATATTTGGAATTTTGAAACTCTAAATACTGTGTTGTGTTGAAATAAATATGCAGTGAAAGCATAAGATACTGTTTATCTGCGTTTTAAACATTTAGTTTCCATTCTTAAATCTACTTAATGTACATTATTAACAGAATTATCAGGCTATGTTTAAAAACACACATTTCTGGTAATACAGCTGCACATCTGAGGAATTGATGGTAAATAATAATAATGCAAAACCAACCAATATAATAATTGAATTTTCAAAGAATTATATTTAGTTTAAAAACAAGAACAAACATCTGTTATAAATATAGATAACATAGGCCTACTGTTTGTAATATATATATATTGGCATCTATCATTACAACCGTGTATCTGATCATTTCTCTTAGTTCAATCTGACACTTTTAAGACGGGACAAATAAGAAAGTACAGCACTTATCACATGAAGGAGTTTTATATGAGACATGAAACACCCATGTAATAAAACGTAATAAAAGTGCCAAAAAGCAGGTGATCTAAATGAGCAATGAGGGTCACTTAAGTGATAAATCTGCAGTCTCTGGTTGAGAGCTAAGGGCAACAACAAGGAATTACATTTTTAAAACTTTTCTTGTTCCCCATTATAAAATGCAGATTTCACCTCAGTATTTAATTATAAAAACTCAACACTCAATACGTTTTTTATGTTATTTTTACATCCAAGTTCTCTAAATAATGATCATATCAATGTAAAGTTAGCTGAGCCAGCAGGAAGTGCATTTTAAGATGATCTGACCAAATAAATACTCTAATGTAATGTTTGGTTATCTACATATATTACTCCAAATAAACCACAAACACTTATAATACATTTGTCTGACAACAGAAAGCATCTATTATGCAGCATACAATTATTATTTGATTTAACTTAACTGACAGTAACAATTAAAACTCAACAGCAGATGGCACTGTATGCTTTCTTCATTTGAAGCATTATCTTGTCTAGGCATGTCTTGACACTGTGCGCATGTGCACGCCTCTGGTGCATACACGAACAGACACACACACACACACACACACACACACACACACACACACACAACTGTAGGCTGTTTCCATGACATGAGGCAGTCTCCCAAGCTGTGCCCTTCAAATGGTGTGTGTGTGTGTGTGTGTGTGTGTGTGTGTGTGTGTGTGTGTGTGTGTGTGTGTGTGTGTGTGTGTGTGTTGTGTGTGTGTGTTGTGTGGTGTGTGTGTGGTGTGTGTGTGTGTGTGTGTGTGTGTGTGTGTGTGGTGTGTGTGTGCGTGTGCGTGTGTGTGTGTGTGTGGGGGGGGGTCTAACAGGCCTGGCACTCAGCAGCAGCTACACCCTGTCTGACAACGCCGTGCAGCACGAGGCTGCAGGGCTACAGGATTCCCATTCCTTTTCCATTACAGCTTGCAACACAATCCTCATTTTGTCTTAGGTGCTTTTAATCTTTTCTACCTGCTCTGGTTTAGTCTCATCTCTGGACTGTTCAAACCATGCCCCATCGGAGGTCATCTGTCCCAGGAAGGCTGCAGGCTGTCCCAGCAGGCCTCTCTCTTCCCCTCCAGACGCCACACACATCCCTGGCACACAGAGCCCTCTCACCCCGTCTGTACGCCCCACCCCTCTGTCCCTGGACAACTGCTCTGACTCAAACGGATTAAAGATGACTCTCTTCTCTGGCTTTCTGTTTTTTTCAGTCTCTCTCTTGACTTCTCTTTTCTTTCCATGCCGGATGAAAGGCCTCCCAGACACCCACTCCATGCACATACCATTCAGGCCAGGACACACAGGAAGTCTATGTGCTGCATGGAGAGGAGGGGGACAGCGGGGAGGGAAGTGGTGGAGGAAAGAAGGGAGGGAGGGCGCTCGGTAGAGAGGGAGAAAAGAGTGGGGGTCGGGGGGGGGCAAGAGAAGGGCTAAATGCAAGTCATGTGAAGCTCATGAGAACTAACCTATAAAAGTTGGAATCTTGTTTTCCTCTCACCAACTATTTACTGTTATTCCTTTGTTTCCGTCCTCTGTCCTTATGCTATTACATTTTTATCTTAAATCTGTTTCTTTCCTGTTACCATGGCAACTTCATCATAATTGTATCTTTATGTCTAACTCAGAGCTTTGACTGTGTTGACAAGATCAAAATACTGAAACAAAAGTTTATTTATGTGTTAACCTAAACACTGAATCATTGTTAAGTGCATAATTGCAAATATTATTGGCCATATTTTCTTCTTAGAAACAGTAAAGTTACTGACTTAAATTCTTTAAAGTTGTTTGGAAGATCTGTTTTCTTCAAGAGGCGCCTACCATTTAGTTATGAGATTAGCTTCAGCCCAAATGTGCTGTAACTGTGAATAATTGGATCACGTGGAATGGAGCGCTCAGTACATTTGTTACTTTTACAGGGTACACTTTGGTGTGTGTGTGTGTGTGTGTGTGTGTGTGTGTGTGTGTGTGTGTGTGTGTGTGTGTGTGTGTGTGTGTGTGTGTGTGTATGTGTGTGTGTGTGTGTGTGTGTGTGTGTGTGTGTGTGTGTGTGTGTGTGTGTGTGTGTGTGTGTGTGTGTGTGTGTGTGTGTGTGTGTGTGTGTGTGTGTGTGTGTGTGTGTGTGTGTGTGTGTGTGTGTGTGTGTGTGTGTGTGTGTGTGTGTGTGTGTGTGTGTGTGTGTGTGACTGCAGACCCAGCTTGCAGGGAACGGCGTCACGTTGCATGCTTTGAATTACTGTCCTTTCGCGGCTGGTAGACCGTCTGCTGCCAACTGTCTCTCAGTGGATCAGACAGCTAACATCAGCGCTGTGGGTTCTGCCACCAGTCCTCCTTTAATTCCCACTGAGTCTTTTTCCAACATACTTTCTCTATTTGGGATTTCTTTCACCACCCTCTCTCACTTTCTACACACACACATTTGCAAACCCGGCTCACTGTCTCTATTTTTAATCACTTAAAGTTATCCGTCTTTATTATTTATTCATGCCATTTTTTTCCTTAAATCACACAGAATATATACAAGAAAAATCAGACACCGACACCCACACACATTCCTGCATGCCGCTCATACAAACACACAGCTCACTAAGCAGCTAATCTTTATGGCACCGCTAACTGAAGCCTGTCTTTTGTATTGAAAGGCCTTTAAAAAAACAATCAGGTGACTAATCAGGCCACATTGCAACAGCTTCAGTGCTGCAATAAACCGCCTGGCCTCTCCTGGCCAGGTGGTGCCAGGGAAAGTACTGGTGACATCACTGCAAAGGTCTCAACAAAGACAAAGCATTCTTCACTCAATCGCAATCCACTTAGTTAATATTCAGCCCGATTTCGACAGGACAAAACCAAAAGAGGCTTTTCTCTTTCGCCACTTGTTCCCTGCTTCAACCTCTTAGGGCTTGTTTCTTACTCACAAACAAACACCTTCATGACATTCAAATAGAACACACATCTGTGCGTGTCAGGATGTGTGAACTGATTTGACAATACACCACTTGACAATGTATTATTTTTCCAGGAACTCCCACACGATATGTCTTCTGCTTTTGTCACATGACTTGAATGAACTTTTCTCAATTGGCTCTAAGATGTCATCGTATTAACCATAAATAACGTTACCCTTCACAAGCTCTTTGATCTATATTGAAAAATCCTTACATTTCAAGGATTTCCCCAAATGTGTCACTTTTAAGTCTGCCTTTGGTACTCAATATTCTGCCATTTTTCTTAAACTCAATTTTCGAATCAGATCAAAAATAATCTGGCCCTATCAAATCTAATTCTTGAAGGCAAGTAAAACAAAGTAAACTGTTTTTTGCAGTGTATACAAGAATGTGAGAGTTTAGCCATGTTAGCATTGCCACTGTGAGCCTATTAACGGGCTGACACATTTAGCTCTAAGCACACAGAGCTGTTACTCTGGCTGTCCCCTTTCCTGTTTAATTCATTTCCTCCCTCTAGTATTAAACCTGAAATAATCAATTGTGTCGCCACTTGGAGGGCAGCCGACACGAGTTGTAATATACCACTGTAATAATTATCACCCTTTAAGTTCCTATGACAAACATGCTACCAAACATGTGTCTATCTGTGTCCACATCCAGCAGCTACGGAGCACCATTAGCACTCATTTGGAGTTTGTGACCATCTGGCAAATGTAAGCCTGATACTGTAGGCACTCCCTTTTTTGCTCTGGGTCCGCAGGGATATAACCTCTCCTATTTGGCTGCTTAATGGTCCATTATAGGTGACTATGTTAAACAGGAAACATGTTAAACATCTGCATGTTAGAATTGGGGACACTTAGATTGTGAGTGAAGCAAAATAGTATAGAATACGTGTAGGGCCTTTAATCCAATACATGAGCTAAAAGAGGCTAAAACGCTCCATCTGGGGAACTGCAGAGTCAGGTGATAATATAATTATGATTGATGTTCACAAGCACTCATGTGATCTTTTATTAATAGATGGGTTCAATCCATTTGTTGGAGTCACTTAAAACCCCACACATGTGTATGTTTTTTTTTTATGTGTGACTGTATGCGTGAGAAGTGTTCTGGATAAATGTCATGCTCCAATACTCCATAGATGACACATAAACAAATTAATCAACTTCTGTGTCAGGCTGCAGCCCCCCCCCCCCCCCCCCCCCTCAGCACAGCATTCACACTGTGACTGTTCACTTGCGACAGTAAACAGGCCGCTGTGACCCTCTGGCTGTTGTTGTGTTTGTTATTGAGAGCTCTCACATAAAAGGATGTACGGAGGGGTCCAATCATATTAACACATGTTTACAAGTTTTAATTATGTGTTTTAAATCCATATAAATGGCACATCCTGGTAGATAAATTAATAATCATTTTGAAGTTCCACATGTCTTATCTCAAACAAAGACATCAGGCCAAGAAAGTAGATACATTTGACACATTTCCTGTCCTGTTGTCTGCTAAGAATACAGCCTGAATGTCACTGAAATGCATTTTCTTCTAATTTTATCACAAAATCTAATTTAAATCAATTATAAGAAATCGTCAGTCAGAGTACATTGCAATAAGGGACTTTTTTGAGGGTTTTTGAGGGTTTTTTATGAAAATCACTTAATGGCTTATGTGCTGCGTTTAGTTTGTTCAGCTCCTTGTAGTTGATGGCTTTTTTTCAACCTTCCTTAACAGCAAGCGAAACAATACCCAGCAGGCGTCACAAGATGAGTTACTGACGCTCAGGAAGGTTTCCCTTCCTTTTATTTTGTTGCCTTTTCCTCTGCAGGTCAAACTCTCCGACTCACCACCATCTGCTGTACACAAACATAAATACACACATATACAAACACACTCAGGACCATCGCTCTACTCCAACACAGGATATGCAAATCACTCCTTAGCAACTAACTTCATCTGTAAAGACATAAACATTCTCCCTAAAAATACAGACGATAAATTGCACAACTTTGCAGTGATAATTGTTATTGCACAAGTCTACTATCTGAACTAATCAACCCAGTGGACATAAATACTGACTTGCTCAGGATAAGCCTGCAAATAACTCAATCATACACTTCCTGTTTTTGAGCACGTATTTGGTGACCTCAGGAGGAGCAGGATGTGCTCCAAGTGGAAGATACAGATAGAGATTTCCTAGAGTTTTAGTTGAGATACATGCTTAACTTTGAGTGGATGGGATGCAGCTGTTATGAAACTGGATGTTGTATTGTTTGTTCCAGATTAAAATGATTGTTTGTGCATGTTTTTTAATATGTGATGTATTCACTTCTTCTTTTAAGCTCCAAACACACTGATAACTTTTCTTTTTTTCACACTCTTTCCCTTTTTTAGAGTATGGGATTACCTAGGATGCACTGAGCAGTGTACTATGAGTAAACAACACAGTGGTGTAACAACTCTCACATCAGGGTTTTTATCAGATGTTTATCTGGGAAATGAGGTCATCTCTCATTTATAGATACTCTAATGAAAAACAGCATTCCTCACATGGCCAATTCACAGTTTTTATTTACATTCACCGAGGCATTGTGTCAAGACAGATTCATTATAACAATGTAACATTGTTATAATGAATCCCCTCCCCTACGTTCCTCACCCCTCAATATCATGACTTTGGTCACAAGATATTTAACCAGTCTTCATGACATTTCATAACACATGTTTTTCTAAACTGGTGACTGACTGAGACAGACATTTACTCTCCGTGTCCGATTATTGCTCAATCCTGTTTTGTCATAAAACTGTCTGACTCAGTGGCTTGCATCGTATTTATTTATATAGTTCTTTGGCTCCATTTGTTTATTTGTTGGTTTGTTTTGCTAATTATCCTGGCATGGTCTAGTGTAGGTTTTCCCAAATAACTTCCGCTTTCTCCTCCCTAGACAGACAGGCTTCAGACCCACTTTAGATAAGATTTTGTCAGCAGGAACCACATTTGAGAGGATGTTTGCTGTTTGATATAGTCTAATACAAACAGTGGAATAATGTTATAGTGTCACTGAATAGCCGCTGACCTCCTCTATATATACTGTAGAGTTCTTCAAGTGCAAAAACCCAGAAAGTGTCTTCACTCTGGGAAACTGTTTGTATTAGTTGTATTCTAACAAGTAACATGTAATGTATTTGTGGGAAATCAAGTGCTTCATCCTGTTGCACATGAGTTGGTTATTACTAGTTAGTCACATATTGCATAGGCTAGTTAATGGCTTTAGTTGTTTGAGTGAGTTACTGATTACTCAATGTACCTCAAGCACCATTACAATGTTAAAGAAATCTGTGCTTCAATGTACAATCCACAGAAATAGTTGCAACCTGTTAAAGCACAATGAAATGTGGTTTTGTTTCACATTTAAAACTAGTGGTGGGAAGTATGTTTGCTAGAGTCTATTTAGAGGTACTTGTACTTCACTTAAGTAATAACCTTTCTGCTACTTTAAACTTATTTATTCCTCTACATTTAATTTCAAACTTAAGTTACTTTTCAGATTCAGATTAATAATAGAAAACGTATTCCAAAAATAAATTGTCTTGCATTTTTAAAGTTTTATACAAAAAATTGTTGTTTGGTCTCCTTGTCTATTCAGTAATTGGTCTTTTGGGTATAAAGTGCATATTTCATTAATGCTTAAATATGTTTGGACTTAAATACGTATAATTGTGATTGCATTGTACGTAATTATGATGTTTTGAAATATTACTGCTGCAGTAATGTGTATGTTGCATGTACTGCAGTAAATGTTTAAGAATATGCTGATTTTAACTGCTTTATATACTGAGTGGTGGTTAAATCTACAGCATTTGCTGCTTCTTCTATAACATCGAAGTCTACTTTTAGAGCTCGGAAAAAGCCCTGGTTTCTGCTTCGGGGTGATGCCTTTTCCAGCTAATGCAAGAGCCTTTCTAGATTGCTTATTTAGTAATGGGTGAATGTTGTTAAAACATAAAGGAACATCAGGTAAAATAAATTCAAAAGGAACACATTTTAAGGTGCATGGCTTTCATCGGGCATCTGTCAAAAAATATAGTGGAGTAAAAAGTCCATTACCTGCGTATATTTTGGCCAAATGCTACTTAGTTACTTACACAACTGGTAGTATTGTTACTTTTGCCAAAGAGTACTTCTCTATTGAGAAGCTCATTAATATTCAAGGTGCAGCGAAGCGATGTGATTTGCTGATGGAAACTCTGTCTCTGACGCGGCACGAGCTCTAGGGCAACTAAAAAAAGTCAGCGGTGGTGCTCAGACCGTGTCTCTCTGAGCTCCCAGAAAAACTGTCTAAAGTTTTGTCAGTGCCGAGTAAACTCATGAAAGAAACCCGGCGACGGATAGCTTTAAAGCTGGACTTGTGTTGTTGTTTAGTTTTTTTACTATAATTGTGCTTTTTAGAGACTTTAAACTGCTTGGTTTGTAACGCGAAGTCGCCGCCGGGATTTCCTCTCATCTCGAAGTTCCCAAGATGAAGTTAGAACCGGTGGTCGGGAAACTTTATGTAAGTAAACACGACAATACACCCCTCTGAAAACTCACTGTTATGAATTTGTCTTTTTTTAAATGCCAATAATATGTATTTAACTTGTATCGTTTTCTGTTGTACTCGCTTCACTTACAGTTGCATTATTTAGCGAATAATGCGATTCACATGTTGATTCTAATTGTCGCTGCGAAGTCAGAAGGGGTCTAATAAAAATAAAAACCGACTGTCTCATTAAATAGACACTTAAGCCAGTAAAACCTTGACTTTTGTTGGGAAGCTCTGCTGTTCACATGGGGGCACAAATCCCGGCCGGGCCTGTGAACTTGCTGAAGATGAAACAAGCCCCTGCATTGTCCCAAGAGCGCATACACAGGAAGCAACATTGTGTTTGTTGTTGATTAAAGTGTTTATTTCTGTAAAGAATAGACTAATTTGGAGCTTATTGTCTCCTGTTACTGGTTTTAAAGTAGCCTACATGTGCTGCAGTATTCATTCCCCCAGCTTTAATATTACAGCCACCATCTGTGTTGGACATCATGTGGTCATATTGTTCAGACATTGATGGCTGTGTGGGTCTGTCACGGCGGATGTAGCTGGCCCTATAGGCTAACTATTAATAAGTGCACTGCAGCTATGCCTGTGTGCAGTGAACTTTTGCTCTAGCTAGCTTTAAATCAAATGGTGTGAAGAGTGTGTTGAGAGGCACTGGTTACAGAGACATGTCCAAAGCTGTAGTCAGTTTGACCCTGGAAAAGCCAATAACTTACCTTGCCAGTTAGTCAATTAAAGTCACTAAGTTCTCTCAACAGTTTTTCCAGTCAGCTTTATTCCACTCTCAGTCCCTCACAGAGACGTCTTTTCATTCCTCGCCTGTTGTTTTTTCCATCTGTGTGCAGCACTAAAGCCTGACACTATAAATACTGTAGTGTAAAGCCTCAAAGTGAGGCCAATTCATTAAAGGTTCTTTGGATTAATGCACAATATGTGATTACTTTTTTTGTGGAAAGGTTCCCTTTTAATACTTTACAGTGTGAGATGGGAAATGAATCACAGTTCTAAATGACAGAGCAAATGAAGGCTTGGTTGCTTTTGTGGTTGATAAGAGCAGCAGTGTTAGCATTCAGCTGCAGTGTTGTGGCATTTCATCACATCATGCCTACTATGTGTTAAAGCAAACATCTGCTGATGGCCCTGCAGCTTTAATGTTTGTTTTCTGCGTTGTCTGATCTGTGTTTTAAGTCACGCAGTGTTCCATTACTGAAATCAGATTTACTTCTCCGGGTGGCAAAGTCAATGTTTATCTCTTCTGTAAACTGCAGTACATTCTGGAGGCCTCGCCAGCAGGCCTTGTTGCTAAGGGACTATGGAGAAACTTCACCCCCCCCCTCCTCCTATATCCACCCCCATTCCTCCCTCTCTAATCCCCCCCACACCCCTTCAAATTGTGAGTGTACGTGCCTGGGCGTCCAGTAAACTTCCTGTCTAAGAGTACACAGATATGCTGATATTACGGGCATCAATTTACTTCTGAGGATTGTCATGCTCATGCAAATGTTCGCTAGATTGTTATCTGTGATTGCTTACTGTGAGTCTGGGTGTGGGTTCACACAGGAAATATCCCTCCATGTCTCTGTGGACAACACAGACAAGGGCAGGTCTGACATCTGGGACAAGTGGAGGCCAAGCTCTGTCTCTGGGGGCCGGGCAGTGGTCAACAAATGGGCCACTCTACTATAATACTGTAACTTGTGCTTATTGCTGCTTGGCTTTGTGACCATGTGAACAGTTGAAACGGAGCCCGTGGCCTCGAGAGGCTGCATAGACACTGAATGATGCAATGTGGTGCAACAAACTCGCTGTCAGATACCAGGTGGCGGTGCCCCTTTTGTGTTTGCCTGTCAGGGATTTATGCTGGAGAACGGACACTCTGAGCGATGTCTTATTGTTGGTAGATGGATTATTGTGAAGGAGCCTGCTGTTTCTGTCGGCATTATTAACGTGAATCATTACACAGTTATCAAAGACCTGCTGACTCACTTAGGGAGTGCCACCTGTTCAGGTGCTGCCTTCACGTGTAATGCATACCAACAGGGCCAAGTCAGCGCTCACACATGAATGCTCCTGCTTCCAGATAAGTGGGGAGGATTTACGAATAAACCGATGAAGTTGTTGTTAGACCCAAACTAATTCACACACACTGAGAACCACTTTGAGACTCACAGCTCTCCCATGTGTGCACAAGTCATCTGACGGGTCAAATCACATGACTTTACTATCGTCTTTGAGGACATTGAGGAACGACTTGTTTGCTGCTAAGGGCTGCAAAGCTATTTTTAATCTCTTTTTTCAGCTGTTTTTATTATTTTACAATGTTTGAATACAATAGTATAATTCTCACTGGAGGGCATGTTATGACATGTATGTCCATATCAAGTGTTTGCTTCTTTGTTGTCTGTACAATAATATAGAAGTGTCTTTGATAAGTTGGTAGTACATGATGTGAAAGCATTTGACACATACTTGAGTTTAAAGAAGACCATCATACATACAAGTAGCACACAGTCACTATTACTAACCTGTAATGCTAAAGCAAATGTGGGCATTTTCAGAAGAGCTGAATCAATGAGTCAGTTCATCTTCAATTGTTTTCATAATTGATTTATTTGCTTTTGCAAATAATACCCCATCGTCATCGTCGTCTGCTTGGTACCAACGTTCTCCATGTGAAGATTGGCTACGGTTCTGTTTGACGTCACTGAGAACGATATCTCTGGCTTTTGGAGAGTTGGTGGAAGACAATACATATTTGCAGATGTCCCTTTGGGCTGTGAGAAATGTGAGTCATATATATTTGTAAACAATTTCAGACATTTAATAGACTTCAATGAATAGAACAAGAAATGTAATGCACATTTGACCTCCTTTTGGACGAGTTGTAGACTTAACAAACACGCCTTTTATCAAGAAAGTAATCATTTGATTAAATAAAGAAAGAATAAAAATGCAGGCCTAATTTAGACCTTAAGAGCTGAAAAAGATTGCACTGCAATAAGCTATCCCTGTTTATTATCCATTAAGCAAGTAATGAAGGAAGTGTCAGAAAGTAGGACAATTATTATTTTACAAAGCCCAAGTTGATATCTTTACATTGCTTGTTTTTATTCAAATAACAGTCCTAAAATATTCAATATACTTCAATACAACACTAAAAAAATAGCGAGTATTCAGATTAAGAAGTAGAAACATGATAATCTGGCATTTTTTGTTGAACTATTAATTCATTTTCAAAACAGTTGGTTATTAATAATCTGCAGATTGACTAAGAGACGAATCATGAAAGCTCAACGCTGTACAGCAGAGAATTGTGGCACCTTAAATGCTTCATAATACTCAAACCCAGTGGCTTAAGGGTTATGCTCTGATGTCCTGCTCTCCTGGATGAATGAGCAGATTATAACACAAGTTGAAAAGTCTTCGAACAAACTCAACCTTTGTCCGGAGAATGGAGTTCTGTTTACAAAGACATACATTCCAGCTGTTGATGGTCACTTACGTCCTTGTTGACCTGCTTCAGCAGCCACATATTCTACATTTCTGCTGTGATGTGTTTATAGAGAGCTGCCGTCGCTCCGTGCACGTCTTCCCCTTTTAACACAAAGACAAGCTTTAATGGAGCTAATGGGATTGTCTCCAGGGCGAGGTGATGGATTCCTGCACATACTTGAATCCATTAGTCATCCGTTCCTGCTCTTTTCATTCTCACCCCCTCGTATGAGTCGCCGCTCAGCTTCTCTCTGAAGGTCCCTAATCAGAATTTGAAAAGGCTAAGTTAAAAGCCCTGCTGCAAACAAATCTCTAAATTCAATTTGTGGATTGACGTTACGTTTCTCTGTCCCTGAACAATATGCCGTATGACTCACGGTGATGGTTTGCGCTTGTGTGAGCTCAGCAGCCAACCCTTTAGAGACCACACTAGAGACCAACTCGACCTCTCAACACAAACACATTGGAAAGTGTGTGTCACGCTGCACCTGCACCTTTAAACCCTGCACACTCCCAGAAGCCCTCTCTCTTTCATACATCACAACAAGATGGTCGTGTGGTCAAAGTCAACGTCAGCTTCTCAGTCGTTTCAGTAACTTGTGGTTCCGCCACGACTGTAAAGAAATTCATTACAACTGTCCGTCATCGCACATCCTTGTTTTCTCTCTGATACGAAGCTAAATGTCAGCTAACCTGCTTTTGACACTGTCACTCTCGTGTAATCAGTGAAGCATATCTCCTGAGGAAACTCAAGAATTTGTGTCGTGGAGCTGCCGCTTCCCTGAGTTATAAATATCCAGCCGTAGCGGATATGTTGTGGGTCCAATCAGGTGGCGGGCCCGCTCTGAGGAGGGAACAGTTTGGAGCTAAACCCCGCATGAAGCCTCTGTATTGTCTGGAGCTTCCTGTGCTCCCTGAGAGGAGGGGGCCGCTGCTTTTCACACGCTCCCACACATGCACTGTATCTGTGCTTGTGTGATATACGTGTGTGTGTGTGTGTGCAGTTGTTGTGGTTTAACAATGCCGTTTGCAAACTGCGAGCTCTTTCTTGCCTAACTGCTTCAAATTGACTTGGGAGTTATCCTCGTTCTTTTTATATTATTCCTCTTTCTTGTCTTGCATCTATGTTTATTATTCCTCTGTGTTACTTGCACCATTGTGTCTCTTGCACAGCCTTATCTAGATTTCTTCTTGCACTTGATTGGATGTTGCATTGTTGGAGGAGCCTAGGATTTAACATTGTTTTGCCAAAGCTGTGTGTTAGCAATGGTGCATATGACAATAAATCCTTTCTTGAGTCTTATAATGATAAATGTGTCCGAGCTAGGCTGAACTGAAGGATGCTTTAGTGCCGTCGCAAGTTTCAGACTTCTTCTCTTGACACTGGGTCGTACATTCCCTCATCATGTAAGACAGGATGCCGGTGTAATCCATCACTCGAGGAAAGCCGTGCATGGTCCCCTGCTGTCTCCAGGCTTTATCTGTGGAGGAAAACGCTCTCACCGTCTTGTCAGGGTCAGCTTTGAGGGATCTGAACTCCACATTACACAACACTTTCTTCAAACACTGCACACTACATATTGCCAAAAGAAAATTAAAGTTTCATTTAGCACACATTTGATTTGATATCTCCTCTTGAATCATTAGTCGGTGCATGCTGGTTCAATGACCAACCTCACGTTGGACATTGGTTTTCACTGATAAACTAATGATATTAAAGGAGACCTCTGCTGCGGGGCTGTGGCCATATGTTTAATATATAGCTGCTGCTAACCTAATGTTCAAAACTAACTTCATCTGTAGTGTTCCTTTTGGTTCAAAGACCCATCGCAATACTTCTGTGACAGTTTAAATAAGACATGATTGATTCAATAAGACGATTTTAGTTCCCATTACTTCTTAAAGGTGCCGGCTTGCTGCGTTGGACAAATTGTGCTTCTTAAGAGACGGGATAATCACAGAGAATTGAAAATAGTTAGTGCCGCCGCCTCCTCCGTTATGAGATGGGGGGGGGGGGGGTCTTTCCTGTGGTTGTGAGAGGCCGTGGTGTTTGATAAATATTGAGCTGTGGTTAGGACAGACGTAAAAACGGTTACGTAAGAGTCATATAAGTCACTATGACGCGCTAAAGAAATGACAGCGATGTCCAAAACATGTTTGTTAAGAGCTTCAGGCTCTTACGCGCTGAAGCAACGTTGTAATATGAAGACGTATAATGGATGGTTGAGTCTCAGTGTAAAGGACGGAGCCTCCAGCTGCTGACCAAGTATAATCCAGTGATTTCAATCACATTTCACTCACTCAACAAATCACTGCGCAGGTAAGGATGTAATGTACTGAATGAACGTGTATGTAATGTATTACAGTATGATGCATATATTATTTTCTATATCTATTCTACCATCATCAGCACTTAACTCACTCATAACATTTAAAATCTTTAAAAACTCTTCTTCTTCTCGCAAAAACTCAGTCGTCAATTATTTTCAAAATGTTGAAACAATTCAAGCGTAACCTGGTTCCAATGAATTGAATGTGTTGCTTTTATGTTTTCATCTAATTATAAAACGCATGTGAATGGGTTTCTGGATAAATACTCTTTCTAAAAACATGTATTGTGATTTCTATCTTTGTTCTACCCTCCTCCTCAGGTCATCCTCATTCGTAGTAACATGTTCAATTGAAACTTAAAAATAACTCTTTCCTCTTTATCTTGATGACTGAGATTATGGATGAACAATATCGTTACTATCCTGAACGCCCTGTAATTGTCCAATTGTAATTGAAGAATTGACCAATAAGAAAAGCATGTTATGGAGAGTCAGGTCCGTACACAGTTCTAATGAGGTGCAGCATGTTGTTGCTTATCAGTTGGCTACGATTGAAATCATCTGCCCAATATGAAGGAACTAACCGCCTGTAGTTTGTATGTGTGTGCATTGTGTCTGCATTGTGTGTGCGAGAGTTCATTGCATGTTGTGCCCTTTATTTTCTGTAATGAAGTTCACTATACTTCCCTCAGGGATATGGAGTGATCGCAGCCCTCTAAATGGCCCATTGATAACCCAGGTCAGCTGAAAGGATGTCCTGTCATTTAGTCACAAATGCATTTTCAGTGTTTGTGCCAGGGCAAGTGGGAAGAACTCAGGGTGTTCAGAGGAAGTGGAGGGGAGCTACTGTCGCATAAACAGAGCTCTGTCATTCTTTTATTCCAACTTTTTATTAGTTTAACATCCAAACAAGAATACCTTTCATAAATACAGATGGGAAGCACGACAATAGGACGCTGTTTGACCACATAGTCTGCAGCCAAGCCCACTCGTTGTACAGGATGAAAGGCTGTGAAGTGGACTGAACCTCTTCAGCAGGGCTTGGAGAGTTTCCAGGATTGTGGGTTTGGAGGGCTTTGGACATTGAGGTTATGGTCACTCCTTTAGCTCAGTGAGAGGTCAAACTAGCCGCACTGTGGCTGCCCAGAGTGTTTGTGTATACAGTTCATTTATATCCATGTAGTTTACCAGCCGTAGGATCATGTTGTGGACACATGTTGATGGCGTTTCTTCCTTGTCTGCAGGCGGGGTCTTTTTAAGACATACCACACAACGGGATTCTCTAAGTGTTACTATTTTTCATTTCTCTGCTATTTTAAAAATAACTATTTTAACTAGGGCTGAACGATTAATCGATTTTAAATCGAAATCGCGATTATCAAATCGCAAAGCCTGCGATTTTATTTTAAACTTTTTTTTTTTTTTAATTAAAAAAAATGGTTTTCTTCTTGTGCGTCAGTCATCCACACCAATCAGAAGTGCTGTGCTCCACATGTACCAGCCATTGTTAACCAATCAGAAGTGGCCCATGATAGAAGGTGACAGATTGATCCAATCACCTGCCAAGTGTTTTTGAAAGTGCCTGCCGTTTCCAAATGGCTTCCAATGGAGCTTTCAGGTTAGTAATGCTCCATCACGTGTTTCTATTACAGGGTGACTCTTAAACTGAAGCTTGACTTTAAAGCAACCCAACGGAAGTTTCATGTAAGTTTAGTTCTTTCACTCGTAGCTCGGGCTGCGGGGGTGCTAGAGACGGGAGTACGTTGATACGACCTTCCTAGCCGGAGTTATGGCCGCATAATACAATAAACTTCCATTGGGTCGCTAAAAAACTAATATCGCAATTCGAATCGCAATATCTGTCTTAAAAATCGCAATTAGATTATTTCCCCAAATCGTGCAGCCCTAATTTTAACCACTGTTAATTGTAATATAAAGGTTTTCTTTCTTTTTAGAGAATAAACAAGTAGTTGATAAATTATTTAGATGCCCAACACAAACATAATAGTCCAATTGTTGTTTTAATGTAAGGATGTGCTGCTTTTTAAGGTCTTATACAACTATAAACGGAGTAAAGTTGGGTTTTTGTTAATGGCGTTCCCTTTCCATGTTTTTAAGAAATACCACAAGCAACTTTTACTGTTATTACTCAAATGAAAACAGGAGAGCTTCTCGCATTAGCACAGTGAAAAGAGCTTTTGTATTGCTCCCTAACCCAAGAAGAACTCTCCCTCTTGAAACCGTCTGTTTTTATTTTTAAGAAATGTTTAGTTGCTAGATGGAAAATGAACAGTCAATTATTTGTAATAATTTAAAAATGCAACCTGGCTCCAGCTTTGGAGATTTGCTGCTTTTTTAGGTTTCATATCATTGTAATCTGAATATTGTTGGGTTTTTGGACTGTTGGATAGAAGAGCGAGACATTTGAAGATGTGGCCATGGGTTAATGGGGACATCTTTTCTTACATTTTATAGACCAAACAAATCGTCAATAAATGAGTCTGCAGAATAGTTTATACAAATATTTCATAGCTGCAGCCCAGCTTCTCTTGCTGTATCTTCTGCCTTTAGCTGCGGAGTCCAACAGGTTGGCTTTCAGGGCGGCTGCACCTGGGACGGTTTTGAATCACCGCCCTGGAATGAACAAAGAATTGAAATGAGGTCATCTCTATGCTGTCTATGAATCTTCACCGTCATACACACCTGAGTTTTACTGTATGTTGAGTTTTTGATTGGCAATAGGGATTTATGACCTTTTCTAACTGCTATATGATTACATTATTGGACATACAGTGCATCGTCATATTCTGCTGGTGCTTTGTAGAAGTGTAGGGTTACCTTAAGAGCAGCTCATTCTTTCTTTCCACTGCGCATGTGCTCAGACACAGCTCTCTCTCTTGCCTTTTCACACGGCCCCACTCTTTCTCCAAGTCCATGTCTCTTTACATTCCCCCACCCCGCAGTCAGACACATAGTGTATTCAAGTCTAAATACTCGCCCTGTGTCATGCAAGCTGTTAGTCCTCCCCTCTCATTTGATCTGCCTCCCCTGTTCCTTCTCTCTTCTGTCTCCCCCTCCCCAGAATGTTTGGATAGATCTAAATGGTGTGATTGTGACTGCTCTGCCGGCCGTCTGCCCTCCGCGTCTCGCTCTCAGCGTCTTTGGAAAGTCTGACGTGAGCGCAGGGAGAGGAAGAAGGCAAGGGGAGAGGGGAAAGTTCTTTTGAACAACAAGGCATGGCGGTCCTCCAGAGAGCCAAGTCTAGCGTCAGGAGTCGCTCTCCACTCTTTCCCCACCTCTGTTTATCCGTTCTCAGTCTTTATTCCTCCCATTCTCCCACAACCTTTTCCCTGCAGAACATCTTCAGCTAGCTGTCTACAGTTTCTCACTTTGAATCCATCCTTCTCTTTCTCCCTCTCTACCTCTCCACCCTAACCTGTTCCTTTCTGGTGGAGGGGTAGATGTGAAGGGGGGTGACACACAGGAGAGACAAAACCTCCAAATCTAGGCCTCTCATTTACCCAGGAGGTGTCGCGTTGCGTTGGGGGCGCTTCACGGCGGTGTCACATGTCGTGGCATTCAAAGAGCCGGGTTTTGAGAATGTGGGTCATTTGAAGTAGAGCACTAAAGTGTGTTGTTTGCCAATGAATGGGGCCTTCTCACATTGACATGGTGAAAAGCGTGTGAATAAACACCAGCGCCTGGGGGCCACACTAAAGTGTTGGGCCGTATTCTTCTCCCTACCCCACCTATACAAGCCTGTTATTATCTAGCGCATGAATAGATTTTTGGTATCACATTTGATACGGGCACCAAGCTGGTGTTCGCTGAGATTCCTTATCGACTCCCTTTCTGTTACACCAACTGTTTAGAGCCTCTGCTTTTTAAATGCCTCCTACTTAAAAAAAGATAATAGAATCATTTGGTTAGGGTTGCCTGTTGTGCTGCGTGCAGTCAGTGTATAGCTCTGCATCACGGAGGTTTTGCTCCACTTCTGACCAGCTGCTCGGCTCCTGTAATTGCTTTCCCACGGCAGATGTTCAGATCAGATGGTTCGAATTAACTTTTAGATTGCTCACACAAGGCTCCCCTATGAAGAAGAACTCTCCTGCTTGCTGTGTTTCATGTAACGTGTTTCAGTGGTTACACACAACTAATGCAGTCTTTGTGTTCCCCTCTTTTTCTCACTGATGTTTCAGGTGTGTGTGGCAGCGCTCCTCGTCGGGCTGGTTTGTCACGCAGCAGAACCTCCGGCCGCTCAGTGGTCCGGCGATGATTACAAAAACCTCACCCTCCGACGGCACAGAACATGTGTGGAGAACGAGCAGTACCTCCAGCAGGGACTCTGCTGCCTCAACTGCCAGGCTGGTAAGGAGACCACATTAGAGGGATATACAGTAGACAGTGCAGCTCCAGTTACATGCAACGAAACACATGTGGAATGCTGGGTCTGTGTAAGTACGCCGGCTGCAACATTTCAACTTGAAACCCCCTTTGATCAACATGTTTTTATTGTTTCCTGTATCATCAAACACCAACTGCCAGTCAGGAACTGAGAGCGCGCTAGAGCTAACATTTAAATGGCCTTTTGTGTGAAAAAGTTAAATGTCAAAACCTGAACTGTATACCAAATGAGTCTGGCAAATATCCACTGCATGGTCTGGAAAGAATGCATGATGGCGAGGAACTACTCCAACCGGAGTGAAGGCGAACGTGGAAATGATGCAGGGGAGGTTACTTTGAAGTCCCAGTATGTTAAGCTACAGGACATATGACTTGTTGTAAAGAATTAGCTAAATGTACGCACATATTTAGCTAAGATGTAATTGCTGCATGACATTTCTAGCTGATTGAGTTATTTCATTTGCAAATCTGATTTCTGAGAAATAATTGTATTTGATCAACTCTGGCATTAGTTTGGGTTCACTTTATAAACTAGTGCTTTGTTTCCAAAACACACGCCCATTCATCAAATCCCCAAATATTGATTGACTTAAGGTTACATCTTCTATCATGTGTTTTTCTATCACTGAGCAGACCTTTGGGCCTACACATTTGTTGCTTTCTCATTTGTGAAATCTAAGGCAACAATAGAAATGACTCCTTTAGAAAATCAGCAGTTTGTACAAAGAAACAGAAGTGTTGTATGAACTGATCAAACAGCATCACTGCTTGGTTGTAACCTGGAGAACATTTGTAGTGTGTGTATTCGAAGTATTGTGATTCTTTTGTCTTGCATTCACAACATTGAAAGATGACTTTACCGATTGTCCACACTTAACTGTAAAACCTTTACCATCCACAGTTACTTCATCAATTCAACCCTTTGCCCTCTTTTGCATTTTTCGTATACTATGTGTCTTTGTTCCATTGGTGCATCAGATAAACCCTCGGAACACATGACAATCGAGTGGTTTTCTTCACGGGATACATGAACTGAGTATTAGAATTTAAAGCATGACAAGTGTAATTCTCTTCTTCTAATCCCCATGAAATGTGGTCATCAACATAATGTCATCATTTGTATTTGAGTGCAAGTCATTTATACACGGCTGCAGTAAAGCTGGAGTAAATGTGGATTGCGTTACAAATGCATTTGTCATTATTACAAAACAGAAGAAACACAAAATATAGAAAACACAAGACATTACAACCTGGCAAACATGAGTTAATGTCGGACAACCAGAAAACCAGAATGCCACATTGGTATCTGTTTTATGAGCTTTCATATCCCCAAGCTTCTGCCCAAAGCTCAAAGGCAGCCTGATTCTGTCACAATGCAAAAAACAAGATTCACTGGACTTTAAATGCTTGTACTTTGGGTTTATTAATCAGATGATTTTTTGGTTGTTTTTATTATTTGCAGGAACCTTTGTGCAGAAAGTATGTGAGAGAGAGCAGGAGCAGGGAACGTGTGTGTCCTGTGAGCACAGACAGACGTACACGGAGCACTCCAACGGGATGAACCGCTGCCTGCCCTGCACCCACTGCCGCTCAGGTGACCACCCTCTGCCCCCCTACATGAAGCCCATATATCAGTATGATGCATGAGTTAGAAACAATATAACAGATTTCATTTTCACCTTTTCTTTCTTTCTTTTACACTCTTAGCTTTTTATTTCAAATGTACCAAGATTTGGAAATGCAACCGTCCAATCAAATCCATCGGATCAAACATTCCACCAATTCAAACAGAAATCGGGCAGCAACTCGCGCATTTTATTCATCCAATAAATGGAAATGATCTTTTTATTGGTTGTTCGATCCCAAAAAACCTTATCTAATATAAAAAAGGGTCCAAATACAAGTTCCTAAGAGGCGTAGTTGTTGTTTTCAGATGTGTTTGTTCGTCTGAAAAACAACTCAAAACTTGGCAAAACATGAGACCAACTTTTTTTTCAAGAAAATGACTTAACTTAACAAGTAAAATGTCATTATAAATTAAATTACACAAAACTGACTTGCCCTTTAATTCCTATAACCCTGCCTTTATGCCGTTTTTCAAAGATTTATTGTTGGGGAAAGTTGATACCTTTTTGTCTGCGCCCCCGCCTTCAGATCCACTCGTGAAAATGTGATCTTGTGATGTTCCAGAGCAGCAGGGCGTGTCTCTGTTGTTTTGTTTCGGGGCTGAATGTGGCCATGTTACCTGTCTCTGGAGGTTTGCTTGTGTCTGTCCTAGCCTGGCTGAACTGGGTGTGGCTGTGTCTCATTGTCTCCCTCACTGTGCGTCTTTGTGTCCAATGAAAGGACGGAGCCACAGAAAAGAGACTACTGTTACATAGGATGTCTTGTGTGCTCTTTCCATGGCTTTTAAAATGGAGCTTTTTGTGTTTCGCTCCAGTTTTAACTTATTTACGACAATGTTATAATGAATGGTAACGTGGCAAAGGGGATTAAAAGACATTTCAGATTTGACCTTGCTCTGGCATTCCTGTTGGGGGGGGGGAAACATGCATTAACAAGGCTGCAGTGGTTTGAATGAATAACATGTGCTATACTTATGTTATGCTAATTGTAACTTTGCTTTCTTCACATTCTAAGCCATAGTTTAGCATGTTGTATCTCTAAAAACAAACTTTATAGTCAATGTTGGTTTTTATTCTGAACATGGTGTTATTCATCAAAGCTTTCATTCCAATTAGGTCGACTGGATGATCTACTTAGATTAAACACAAAGTACAGAGAGAAAGCTTTTCCTAATCGGGATGGGCTGAACCGACACTTGACTCTGATTTTGAGCCCCCCCCCCTACACACAGACGCACACAAAGCACCTGCCAATGGAATAAGAATAGCATAATCAAGATATAATAGTGTGTGCCTCAAAACACCAGCTGCCAGTTCTGTGTAGTTTTCTGGGTTTGTTTTTTCAATTACGCTGAATATTTTCTAATTCAAACGAGGCTTATTAAAACAAATGGTTCTTTTGTCTTTTTTTCATTGGAGTATTTTATTTATTATTTGACTTTACCTATTTAAATGTATGGTATGCAGATGGTTTTTAGCAAAAATAATGTTTCATATTTCAGCATTTTATGTTGAAGTCGACAGTTTTTTTTATCTGAACTTTTGTTAGCTTTTGAATTAGGGTACCCAGTTTATTTTTTGCCAAAATAATGTTTAACCTACAGGTTACTGTATGGGTGGGGGCTTAGGACAAAAAGAAGAGAGCTTTGGGACTAGGGTTATATGTTTAAGTTCTGGCCTTTTTGTTTGGCCCTTTCCAGACCCAGGGGAACCACTTGAATCACAATTATGCTGGTATTTTAATCTCCATTTTTTGCTCAATGAAGCCAAAGATAAACTGCCTACCCTCTGCATGTGTTACTTCCCAATTATCTCTACGCATAATTATGTGACAAGACTGAAAAACATGATTTTTCACTTCACTGAGCCACAATAGCAGTGTCTCTGTGCATCAGTACAACGTGGCCAATGTGGAAATGTGCTTTTTTTTAGTACAAGGAAGCAGAAAGTGCTACGGTGTGAACAGTGTGTGAAATGGTTCCTCTGGCATTGAAACTCAACACACATTTATACAACTTTATTTCTAGCTTGATGTAATTAACTAAATGGCAAACAAATGTGACGGAATGAGCAGATTTAGTCACTCAACAATATCATCCACACGTCAGCTTTGTTGAACTAGTATTTAAGTCTTTGTACAAATGATACACTAAGACCCTTTTTCTTGCAGCGAGCCATGATTTGTTTTATCAAAGGCATCATTGTGAGAAACTTCAACATTTTTTAAGTATAAACACATTTCCAAATGTTTATTTGTATTTTCACAGTTATTGTCCAATATGTTTGTGTTCTACAATCACTGCGAGATGAGAGTTTGCTCCAGGGTTTAGAGTTTCACAGCCGTGCAATTTAGGAGATTGTCCTTAAGAGCCCCCGTCGTTAGAAAGGAACAAAACGTTCCCAAAAGAAATTGTTTTATATTGGAAAAATGTTCAGCAAATTAGTGTTCTATGATTTAACCATTAAAATGAGGACAATCAAATGGACTGTCTCCATAACTTGGCAGCGGAAGCACTAAAGGAGTAGTCTGGGAGTCTTCATAGCAGCGTCTTTGTTGGTGTAAACAGTGAGTGCCGACACTAGCCAGCCCAAAAAACTAAAATACTGACGGGACCAGGAGGAGTACCTATAATTCATTATAATATGTACCTAAGGAACACACTTTGAGATAGCTATGTCAGTACTTTGGACATCATTTGGACCAAAAAGGGGAATTAAGCACACTATTATACAACACACAAGTCCCTGCTCTGTAAATGTGTTTATATTCATTCAATCCAAGTTGTTGCTGTGAGCCATCAAGTCATTCCATATATAGTATTACATAGCATAGCAGCTGTTCTATCTACAGGCCTGTTCTACCCAGCTACATTTAGGTGAGCATTACACTGATAGTCGCTCATAATTAATGACAGGACAGATGCTAAGAATTAAGAAGAGTAGACGACCGCTTTACTCTTATTGCTCTCTCTTTACTCTTGCTGGATGGGAACATGAAATACTTAGTCTAACATGTGTAGACAGAGCTCCCCCAATCAAATCTCAGCTCATAAACAGAGCGCTGCTGACACATGTCCTTATGAAGGTGGCAAAGTGGAGATGGACTTTGTATCCAGGGAAAAATGTCAGCTGTGGAAAAAATGACTGAACATGTCGTCATGTAGGTGAACGGGGTAATAAAGTGCTAAATATGATTATCTAGAAAACTACTCTGCAAAGTTCTTTAAAGGTCAAAACAAGATAATAAGAGTCTGTAAAGGTCATCCTGTGTAGGTGCTTTCTGATTTTGATCATATCTGAAAGGCTAGGGTTTTATGCTCTTAACTTAATAAATGAATGCCATATTCTGAAAACCAAAGCAATGCTTTTTGCTCCCAAGTCAGTGTCCTCTTGCCTCTCCATTGACACCCTCTGTTGAGTTTGTCGATACCTACACATATCTGGGCTTTTGGTTGGACAGTAATCTGAACTTCAAACACCACATTGAAGTTCTAACTAAGAAATTGAAATTGACTCTTGACTTCCTTTTCAGACTTAAATGTTGTTTTTCAACTTCATCCCGTAAAAGGTTGGTCTCTGGCTTATTCCTGTCCCAGCTGGACTACGGTGATACATCTATAGATTTGCCTGTCCCACTGTTTTGGCCAAACTTGACCCACTCTACCACGCTGCACTGCGTTATATATCAAAGGCACCCTATAGGACTCATCATTGCACACTGTACAGCCTAACTGGATGGTCCTCACTTACTATGCGTAGGAGGCAGTAATGTATAAAGCCATTTTAGGAAAGCTTCCACTGTACATATGTGCCATATCTGCTCCAGTTTGTGACAACCTCAGATGCAGAGCCTGGATACGGGTCCAGGTTCCTGCTGTGCGGACTGAGGCTGGGAAAAGGAGTCTTTTTCATTATGGTCCTTGGTCTTGGAATGACCTTCAATCACGCCTCAAACTGAGGGCACTTGTCCCAATAGCCTAAGTTGTCTGAGGTCCTTACCACCAGCTGCTCTTGCAGCAATAAGTAGTGCACCTTTCTTACTGTCCTAATGTGCTCAATGTAGGGACTGCTTTTTCCTCTTTTGTTTTCTTAGTTATGTTCTCTGTATTTTATATGTCCGTGTTATGTGTAACGTTGCTGCCTTCTTGGCCAGGTCAGCATTGAAAATGAGATTTTATCTCAATGCTTTTATCTGGTTAAATAAAGGTTAAATAAAATAAATAAATAAAAATGATATGATGCAGTACAGTACTAATAATATATACAACCAAAAAAGTAACTAAAATTGGCTCTGTGATGACAAACTACAACGTTAACATGCTCTTTTTTGCATGCTGAGTACTTTTAGTACTTTAAGTACATTTAGCTGATTATACTCCTGAACATCCCTTAGTAGTTTTGAATACAGGACTTTTACTTTGAATGGTGTATTTTAATCATAGTACTTCTGCCTTTACTCTGAGTGCCTCCACCACCTGTGTAAAGAAGTTATGTAATGAGTAAGAAGTTTGTACTTGGGTTTATTTCTGTATACATATCATCTGTTTAATTGAAATAGATTTGTGTCATGATATGTCACACCCTTATCCGCCATGTCTTCATCTCTCTGGCCTCTTCCCTCTCCTCAGATGAGATTGTAACGGCCCCCTGCAGCACCACCACAGACACCCGCTGCCAGTGTAAATCCGGAACCTTCTGTGTGCCCGATCAGGCCTGCGAAGTCTGCAAACGTTGTGCCAGGTAAGTCTCATTTACTTCTCTCAGTTCTACTCTTCTAGTGTGTGAATTTAACTCAATGTAGGAGATTAGGATGACTCTTTAGGACGTACTGTATTGTTCAGTTTTAATCTTAAACACTTAGTTAATTCAATTCATCTTGCAATCAAATACAAATACAAGCTTAAAAGGTAATGTTTTTTTAATGTTTTACCACAACTGCCAATACGTCTTTTTACTCATTTACAGGTGTAAACCTGGGGAGGAGGAGGTGAAGAAGTGCACCCCGTTTTCTAACACAGAGTGCCGAAAACGGGATCCGTCCCCAACTGAAAGAACTCCAGCCCCCCCTTCACCAACACCCGCTTCTTCAGCAGACATTGGTATGACTATGTTCATGTTGAGCCTTAAGCCTAACCTGGTCTTTTAAACCTAACTCTTCATCTTCACTTATATTTATTTCTGTTTTGTTCTCCAGTTACTCCTGTGTGCATTTCCCTGGCCATCCTCTTCATTATTATTGCACTGGCTGTGTGGTGGCTCAAGAGACGTTCCTGTGACACACCATGTGAGTTTAGACATTGTGTGCTGTCACCTGTTTGCTTATTGATGAAGTACTAATGCTGTGTCCTCTTTAAACAGGTTTAACGAGCCACTGTGATTCCAGTGAGATTGTGAAGATTCCTATTGTAAGTTATTGTTGGGCTCTGGTTTGTTTCCTCTTATAATGTCAACTTTTTTTAATGTGTCTCTTCTGTGTGTAAGCTGTTCCAATAATATAGATAATGTATATTACGGATCACAATAAAGGCGCTGTATGTTCATAAGACCTGCACATAGATATACTGCATACGTGTATTCATTTGTTCATATTCATTCATACTTATCGTTACTCGTGTTTTATGACTTATCATATATCTTTTATCTTTAATATTTCAAGCATGCTTCTTAATAATATGAAGCTATCTTTGGCTCTTTTTGTTGTAGCAATCAAAATGTCCCCACTGTGGGAAGTTTAAAGGTATTCTGATTCTGATCTGTGTATATGCAAATTCAGCTACTAATTAGTTTACTGTATCTTATTATTATTTGTATTCACACATTTACTTACATGTTTACCCTTTTTTTCATTCCAATAATCCTTCTTTATTCTGTTGCTGCTATGGCACCTGCATTTCCCCACAGAAATGAATAAAGGTCTATCTGAAGTTATTTGTGATACAATGTGTCATCTTTTCCCTGTGCAGGACGAGAGTGGAGCCACGGCGGAGGAGAGACAGAACGATCAGAACGCCGGTCTGGAGGGGGAGGAGCCTCGCCCCGAGTCGCGGCCCCTGCTGCAGGAGACCCAGGCCGGGATGACCAAAGCCTCCCCTCCCCTGGAGGATGAGGACCGGGGGCTGGGAGACAGTTTACCAAACACCACCAGCTCCTCTCAGACCAGCCTGTCAGCCATGCCCACAGCAGCCTCCTCTGAGAACACCCCCAACACCCCCCACCAGACCCCCACTGCCATCAGGACGCCCCCTGCAGACATGGTGAGGGCGAAAAATAAATGTTAAAGAGGACATATTGTCAGGGTTCATACGGTCATTAAAAACCTGGAAAAGTCATGGAAATTCAAAATGCAAATTCCAGGCCCTGGAAAAGTTATGGAAAACAATATTTTCCCCAAAGTTTTGGAAAAGTAATGGAAATGTAACTAAAGTTGCATCAAATATAATGTATATTTTAGTTAATCGCCAAAATAGTAATACTATAACGATAATACATACTGTGTCGTAAAGTAATGAAACGCAAAATGGCTTTTAACTGACGAGGTATTTTGCTGGTGAGAGATTTGAGTTGCTTTAGCGTGTAGGAGCTAGTAAGCCTATTTGATTCGTTTTAGATCGGCACAACATGTTTCATATGCAGACCTTATTTTCCTGTTCCATGTTCAAATAAACCAAAAACCTTGATCTTGCTGAGAAAGAGTAATTGTTTTGGTCATGGAAAATCAGGTAAAGGTCATGGAAAAGTCATTGAAAATCATTGGTGAAAAAGTGTATGAACCCTGTATTCTGCTCATCTGCAGGTGTATATCAGTATGTAGTGTCTCTACTGGGACATGTCTCCATACTTTAATGTTCAAAGAGCTCTTTATTGTTCTCATACTGCCTGTGCTGCAGCTAGTGTTAATTTCGTCAGCTATTTTTTTATTTAGTTTTAGTCTTAGTCCTGTGTTACATTTCCTTTTTAGTTTTAGTCATATTTAGTCACCTTCATCCTGTTTTTATTTAGTCAAGTTTTAGTCGACTAAAAGTCTGAGCATTTTAGTCTTATTTTAGTCAAAGCAAACTAATTATTTTAGTCTACTTTTTGTCAATGAAAACTGTTGAGTCTTTTTTAGTGATCAGATTATATAGAACATTTCAGTCAAACTAGTCTAGCCAAAACCAATCATTTGTCATTTTAGTCAAACGTATTTCACAATAAGATTATATCTTGTCCTTATTGGATGAAAAGCAGGTTGAATGATTAAGCAGCTTTGCAGAGAGTATCTGCTCAGGTTTGTGGTGTTTGTACCAGCTGTGTTATGGCCACATTGCTTCCCTTCTGATAAAACAATGCATTCGCTTTTTTTCTCCTCCTCATTGTTGCGAAAATGGGCCCAAATATCACATCGTTTCTTTCTCCCAAGCAGTGGTGGCTTTAGACTTTTTCGTTGTCAGTCATTTTGACGGACAGGATCGTAACATTTCCGTCATAATCCATTATTACCCGTCGAGTGCACAATTTATCAATCACTCGCGCTGACGGGGGTATTCGGTTAACGCGAGTGCGACCACTGCTCCCAAGCCCTGTTGTTGCCATTTCATTTTCTGTTAAATAAGGTTAGTTAGACCATGAGTTAGACCCGAGTCTTCCTGACAGTTCATATTGTGCCGCTGCCCGGTGTAATTCAAATGTACCGCCGCGCGCAGCACGGACACACAGCTGCTGCCCTGCCGCTGCACCGGAAATGGAACTGCTGGGAGAAAAACGGACTATCAGAGATGTAACGTTATCTTTGATAATATTCTCCCCATTTTTCGTCAACGAAAGTAAAGAGAGATTTTGGCATAGTTTTTATTTAGTAAACTACATTTTTGTCTCGTCACTTTTCGTCAACGATATTGCATGATGATTTCGTTGCAGTTATTGTTTACTGCCGTCTCGTCATCGTCTCGTTCTCGTCATGGAAAAAAATGTCGTTGACGAACATATTTCGTCATAGTTTTAGTCAACAAAATTAACACTAGCTGCAGCACCTCTTTTCACCCTCTGTCTGAAACCAGAGCCCAGTCTGCTCTGATTGGTTAGCTGGCCAGCTCTGTTGTGATTGGTCTGCTGCTAAGAGATGTCCCGGCCCTTAGCCTATCAGGTGTAATGTGTTGGAGCGCTAGCCAATAGAAGCACAAGTGTTATGTAGTGATGTCACTATGTTCCGGAAGTAAACAAAGGAGTCCAATGGAGGCGTCTTTAAGGCGAGAAACGGCAGGCAAAAACATCGTTTTTCAAGTACTGGTCAATTTTGAGATTTTGTGCTATTTTGATTCCATAACATGTTTTCTTTCAGGCTTTTGGAAGGAAAACGTACAAAATACACATTTAAGTGTTTATTTTACTATAGTGTGTCTATTTGCGTCTGTAGATTTCTCCTAAATTCACCAAAAGTTAGCATTCTAACGTAACATAAAGTACCGCGACCGCTGTGTGCACCATGTCAACAGAGGTATCGCTGGAAAGCTGTGTCTCTCCTGCACAATCGCATCGGATCCAAATATGGTCATTTCCTTTGTATCAGCAACCAATTGTGAAAGCACAAAGGGGTCTTAAACCAAGAAACGAAATCTCATTGGCTGGTGTCAATTTCTGACAACGTGATTCGTTCAGATGTGTCACGTGGTGTGCTAAAACACTTCCTGGTTAGCTTTCCGCTAGAAATTGAAATCTCAAAATAGCAAAAGAACGGGGGAAAAAACGTTCACAGAGAAGACGACAACAATTGTCACTTGCACGACGCAAGGTTATACAAAAAACAAATGACTCCGAACATGAAATACCTTCACGGAGTGCGTCGAGGCGCAAGCTGTCATCCAAAGAACAGGAGGGTTTAGCTAGCGCCTCACTGCAATCTTTAAAGGTCGTTTTCTCAAAATTAGTTTTTTCTCCTACTCTGAGTTCGAAATTTCCACTTCAGTAGCACGTACATACACCAAACCTTCCAGTTATATTCCTATCAATATTATGAAGGCTTTTACAGAAGGGTTTGTTCATATATCATTCATAGCCTGAATTATACAACATTGTATACCTAAAACATGGCGAAAATTGATATTTTAGGGCTGTTGACAGTATTTTCTGATTTATGGAGTGATAAAAAGAGATATCCAAAATCCCTTCTGTAAAAGCCTTAGATACTAATATAACTACAAAATGAAACAAGAATTTTGAATCTGGCTATATCCAAAGTTCAGATTTCGATTCCTGAAATGTGTTAAAATATGTGCATATTTCATGAGAAAATGGATAATTTGTATATTTAAACATGCTATTTCAGAAAACTTGTAATACAAAAAACAATTGCCTTATTGTAAGTAATTAACTGGAGAAATGTCTAGCTGATACTTTTAAGTTAAAAAAATTACCCTATTCACCTGGGGTGTCTCGCCTTAAGTCATCAGACCAATCTCAAATAATTTGTGTTCAACTCTAAATTGTAATTCATAAATGTTTATCTTCTGCTTAGTTTTTTATATTACTGCTACTTATCTATTGTTGTTGTTGAGTGTATACTTATTTGACTTTTGTTTGTTTAACATGTGGTTGCCTATTCATTTCTTACTGTTTTATTGTTCTCTTTATCTGTACATTTCCCCGGTGGGATCAAAGGATTCCAGATGTGTGATGAATCTTCACCTGGTTCTGATTTGTGTGTTTTATTTTGTAGGATGATCCTCTGCAACAACACTTGGTGCCACTATTAGGTAAGAGATAAGATTCTTGTAATAGGAAAGAGAGATCTCCCCTCTGAACATGTCGGTACAACTCAACTTAAGAGGCAGCTGTACTCAGAAAGCAGCATCTTGTCATTCCACAAGGAAGTGAAATGAACAGGATCTCTTCAAGATCCCACATTTGTTCTGCTGGATAGATTATTAATCTCATGACAGTCAGGCCGCATCCGAGCCTTCCGGGGGTTGGAACATGCTGTCTCTCTTCTGCTGTTCCTTCTTCTCATGCTGAATTAAAGAAGGACATAGCTGAACAGATGTGTTTGATCCTCCATTAAACACTTCATATATGTATCCCCCTAAGGAAAATGAACTCAAACGTCCCGATTGTTCTCGTATAGGAACAATGTTAACACTGTGTCATTGTAGAAATTGCTGTGTGAGTTTTCAAAGCGTTTCATTGTGAGTTAGTGTCAACAATGATGTGTACGTCTATTGTAAGAGAACTCAAACAAGTAGAAATACAATGTAAACATTTCAAGAGTTTCTGTGTAAGCAGCTAACATCCTGCCTCACGATCTGTTATCTATAGGGTCGGAGAAATCCCTGAAGAAGAGCTTTGATTTGTTCGACGAGTACCTGGATGTGCGGATTCATAACAAGTTCTTCAGAATGATCGGAGTCAGCGACAACCACATTCGGATTTCGGAGAACGGAGCCCCCGTGGACAAAGTGTATGAACTGCTGAAGAACTGGATGCAGAGGCAGGGACTAAAGGCGGACATCAACGACCTGCTGGAGGCTCTGCTGAGCATGGACCAGCGGCGCTCCGCTGAGAGCATCGCCTCCGCCGCCCTGAGGAGGGGCTACTACAGACACGCAGATACCCCCTGAGCCTGAGGGGCCGGGCTCTGCAGATGAAGTAAACACAAAGTACTTAATCCAAGAAAAACTAAAAAAGCACATAGACCTTGTCGCTGGACATTGTGTCTCACGAACAGGCTTACCTCTTTGTGGCTGACCGGCCATGTATTCAGAAGCCAGTAGTTTTTAAAAAGGAAAACACAAAACGGTGAAGGTCGGGCCGTATTTATCAGAGCTCTGAAGATGTTGACTACTTGCCAAATGCGGAGGTGTGATAACGAAAAATGAAGAATATGTGTTGTGGTGAAATGAAAAGAGCAGACTAACATGAAGGTGTCAGCTTCCACTGGCATGTTTTAGGCTCTAATGAAGCAACATGCGTAAAGGAACTGAACGCTCACACGTCTCTGGGCGTGTGTCTCACAGATCACCTGGAGACAAGGATATACACTGGTTTGTAGCAGTGGCATTAGCTATGTCGCTAATACTGTGCCTCTCTGATGCACTGACCTCTGGCACATGTAGGATTTAAAACTACCATCATGCTTTAGTTTTATAGATTTAGGGTTAGATGTTACCAGATCATGATCCTTTCCTGACAAATGTTAGGAAACGGTTGTTATGATGGTCCATTTGCAGCCTTACTAATCAGACCTTTTACCTCTTCAGTGCCATCCGATAATCTAAATGTATTTAGTTATCAAGATTTCATTCTGTTAAAAGAGCGAAGTGGTTTCATAGATTTTAGACAACCGAGTCACGTTGGAGAAATGTTTTCAATCTTTACCGTGAGGTCTTTTGTATGTTCCGTGTTAGCACACACACGACATCGTAGAAGACATTTACAAGCTGTTTCCATCTGAACAGCTTTCAATAGGTTAGTGTTTCCATAATGTCTCCATGTCACTTGGAGAACTTCAAAGGTCATTTTATTTATTGACATATTTATTCTTATGAATAATAATTACATTTCATTATTTATACCATTGTAAAAAACAAACAACCTTGGAGCCGCACTGCGTCCGTGTTGTGATACTGTTTTAACTTCAGGGTAAAATGACTGACATCAAACATGTTCAAGTTGTGTTTTAAACTTGTTTAGTTAGTGTGTTTGTGCTTTACCGTGTTCAGGGTAAACACTGTGGTGCACACTGTCAATGTTACATGTGCACTTCTTCACAAGACACCACATTCAGCAGTGTGGAAGCTTTCATGATGCTTAATGCACAACGTGTCATTTCAAATTCGAGTTGAGTTGCTATCTTTGAATACGATGATTGACCTATTGAGACGTAATCCGGCTGAACAAATAGTCCCTCTGTAAATGTCTGTGGTGACACATGCAGGCACGGGCGGTTTAGTCTTGGTTAGACTCACACTAAATGAAGGAAAGTTCCTCTGGATTTAAAAAGCTCAAATGTATTTTCCTTATTCTGTCACTTGTACATACAAATGCCCAGAGAGCATTGAAGCCTCACAAAGTGTATATGTGTATATATTCAGCTTTATTAACAAACCAAAATGAATATAGAACACCAGCAGAGTAGTTGGCTGTTGAACTGGTGACATTTGAAAGTAGATTTTGCCCGGTTTCCTCCAGTCTCTCATGTATAAAGGAAAAAGTTAGAGTTATATATTATTTCTGAAGAATGATGCTACAGTGCTGGCACTGCCATCTATTGACAGACAATGAAAATACAGCCAGCATCAATTTCTAGGGATCCTACAGTACACACCCCCTGACTTCTCTCACAGTTCTCTTCTCAAATGCCTCTCAGCCTTCCTGAAGGAGCGTAGCAGTGGATAGGCTTCAGTGCATCTTCTCTTCTCTCTGTGGCACTTCATGTCTTTCTTTTTTTGAAATAATTTCTGTGATTTGAATGTAACATATTCCATTGCTAAGTCCTAAGCTGTTCAATTAACTTCCTTTGACTTGTGTAAAAACATTCTGTCCAATGTTGCCATTAAGATTTCTCCCTTAGTTATTGTTTGCTTGTCATGAATTTCAGATATAAATTATGCAAATACGTCAAAGCTGTTTTTATGTCAATTTCAAATAAATGGTTTGTACAGATGAGTGTCTTTGAACTGTTTGAAATGACTTCTGTGTTCATGTTTGTCACACAAGATCAATTGCGTAACCCTATTAGCAACAGAGAAACATATAAAGTATCCAGCTGACCTGGCCAAAAGTGTGTTCTCTGGATGAATGTAAGCCCGTGCAGCCCTGAAATGATGTTTATATTATGTGCAGTTTCAGAAGGAAGCAAAGTTTATTTGGAAAAACGAATTATCAATATACGAAACAATTTCTAAGTGTCTGTGTGTAATTAACGATAATATCAAAGTGTAGACCACTTAGCCGGATTTTCACCCAGTCATTCCTTTACACTCTGTTGAGATGAAAGACTCTTCAATCAACATTTCATATTTAATGTTCTGGCCAGCAGCTAAGAACAGATATCAGCTTTGTTAGTGCTGTATTTCTGTATCCTGCATTTTAGCGTATCTTTCCTCCTCTAGTGTATTTTCTCTCCTCCATTTGATGTGACTGGCCTTATTCCTCAAAGCAAGGCGTTTGACATAATTGATGAGATTCTCGCGAGTGAGTCCTTTGTTTCTCACTGTCAAATCATTGCTCTCCGTGTTATCAGAGCTCATTTTCCTCCGTCTTTGTCTTTTGTAATCATTTGGAACTCTTCTCAGTACTCCATCAAAATAATAGAAATGATCATATTGGTCATCATTAAGAAGAGTGTCTCCGTGGTCTCTGGTCGATGTAGGGTCTTTCTCCTGCAGTCCTGCATGTCTAAATGCAGCCATGGGTTCCTCTGAGGAAGGAATGTTCCATCTCCTTCTAATGGATCTTTGCTCGCAGTGTTTTCTCCCAGCTTCAGTGCGTTGTATTAAACCTCTGCACAACGGCACATCTGTAGTCTGTGGAGGAAAACTTTGCATCAGTGCATGCAGAGAAATGTGACCAAAAAAGTAAAATATGATTATGGCACATTATTTTTATCCAAAGTCTTTTTTTTATAGTAGGCTAATAGCCTATAGTTTATTATAACTTTAGTTTTTTTTAAGTGGTAGATTATAATCAATGCACCTATTTTGCTCTAACATACAAATGGGTTTTAAAAAGTATATCCAATATTATGCCTATTTCCCTCAGAAAATGTGATTATTCTTGCAGCATTCACAATCTATTTCCCCTTCCTGTTGTATTATGCACAGTTGGGTGTAATTTATTCCTATATTACCTCTAATTGTAATCTCTTTTTAAAGTTCAACATATTGAGAAATGAGATTATTTGCTTCGTGGCCAAGGGTTAAAGGAATAAATGAATGCCCCTTGTATGTCTGTCCTTTAAATGTTAGGCTCCAGACGGCAGTCGATTAGCTTAGTTTGGCAAAAAGGTTTTGGATTGAGCTAGGCTAGCTTTTTCCGGCTAGTTTCACTGATTGTGCTAAGCTAGCTGTAGCTTCACAATAGGAGGACATCTTTGAGACTGCTATCAACATTAGGGGAGAAGGGGGTCAATTGAGCCAGTGGGTAAATGTAACCACCCCCTGTAACCAGGGAACGCCTGTAATCAAGTGACCAGAAATTATGCAAGCTCCACCCATTTCTCATTGCCTGTGAAAGAGAGATACTCATTGTGGTCTGGTAAGTACATGTTTTAGATGTCAGCTATATCAGCGGTCATGTCAAAAAAAAGTATCCAGGTTTAAACACATATATGTTGATGTGTTGGCAGCGTATTAAACCATATGAATCATTAAGCTAAAGATGACTCTGAATTGTAATGCTAGGCTATTTTTTCTTTGGGGTAAGTTGAGCCAGTTTTTTTCAATGGAGAAATGAATGAAAGTAGGCCAAGTTGATAATAAGAGCTCATTGTAGGCTACATTTAAAGTTGAATTTACCCTGTGTTTGATTGGTAAGATGTATGAAATTGTATCACGATTTGTATAATTACTTTTCCTTTTAACATGTTAAAAATCAATCAATTCAATCGAAATTTATATTGAAAATATTTGAAAACTAAGCTTGTATTTGGTTTGTTATTTATTGTTTATAGTTACCTTTAAGATGTGTTGTAGGTATGCCCAGGTTTGAACAGGTATGCCCAGGTTTGAACAGTGGTTCAATTGACCCCCTGACCTGGATCAACTTACCCCTAACCCGGGGCAAGTTGAGCCACAAGACTTTTTTTTTTTTAGAAGTAATATTTTCACTGCCCTTGATCAAATATTAATTATGATCATTGCCATTGATAGGAGACATCCTGAATTATAGGTGTGTGTTTTCATGTTTACTATGTGTCATTTCTCCTTGCTTAGAGGACAGCATAACTAAAAAATGGCTCAACTTACCCCACTCTCCCCTACATGTTAGACGCTTTTATCCAAAGCGACTCACATACTCAATACGGTGGACAATCCCCACAGGAGCAATTTGGGGTGAAGTGTCTCAGGGACACAACGACATGCTGACTGCAGTGGGGTTTGAACCTGATTCGAACACCAATGCACAACCCACTGTGCCACACGCCTCAATTCTCACACAATACAGTTTTCCTTTATAGAAATCTAATAATGCAACTTCACTTACTTTTGGAATTGTGTCTGCAGGTTGTTTGTGGATTGTTTGTAAAGGTTTTCCAAATGAGTCCACTTTTGGATCATTTTGGACATCTTCAGGTTCTGGCCTGTTAGTTACTTCAGCCCCTGAGCTGTCATGGAGTTTGTTGATGTCTGCTAGGATGTCCTCTCTCATTCTGAGGCCTGAGAAGGACTTTACAGATGTTACTTGCATAATCCTTGTCATACATTTGATACATCTGGGCTGAGTGTGGGTCTCTGGACTCGTTGTTGTCCTCCGGGTCTCTGAGCGTGGCAGTATGTCTGATTTCTGTGTGCTGCCTTGATTGAAGACTTCTGTACTTGATGTTGTCTGTGTTATCTCTGTGTTTGCTGTAACTGTCTCCATATGCTCTGTTACTGCAGTTACTCTGTCTGTCATTGTGAGTGAGGGAGGTGAAGGTATGACTGGTTCTTCTGATTGTTTAGTATGATGTATGGCCATACGTTCATGAGGTGTCTCTGTGTGTCCTATGTTCCCTTCTGTGTCTTTGCTCTGTTTCTCAGTATATACAGACACTGAAGCTGCACTTTCTGCTGGTTTTATATCTATTCTCTCTGTTCTATCAAACTCATACATTTCTAATGAAAACAGGCTTCCTTTCAAGCACTCTGGTTCAATCATACAGTTCTCCTTTATAACTTCAGTCGCGGACGGGGGGTCATCCAGATCCTTTATTTCTACTGTTTTCCACCCAGTGTTCAGAATACGTTTTTCCCCCGATGATGGCTCTGTTTGTGTCTTTCTCTCTGTGTCTGGAAGAAGTAACACAATTAGGACTTCCGCCTCTGTAAGCATTTGTTTGTGATCAACATCATTATTATTATTATCGGATTTATGTGCAGATAAGAGGATGTCTGGTTCTGTTTCCCTTTCTCCGTCTGGGTGTTGAAAGTCTGCTTGTTTTCTTATTATCTTCCCATTGAAATCCTCTCCATTATCACCATGAGAAGCCTTTATCTCGCTCCGTGGTTTATTTGTGGATTGTTTCTTCTCCTTGGATACCAACAGTAGTTGCCTCACAACATAAAACCAATCACCATCACATCCACTAGATGCCCTTTTCAAAGGGTGTTGCTTCTCTGCACTTATTTGCAAGTTGAAAGGTTCAATTGTCTTTATCATTCTGTCTGAATTTCTCTTTATCTCTAACTGCGATATAACTGAGGCTTTCCTTGAAGATTGCAAAGTAGCAGCTTGAAAGACTTCATGTTGACTGACTTGTCCACCATGCTTCCTGATAACTTTGATGTCCATCCCTCGCTGTGTGCTCTCCTTTCGTCTTATTTCTAGTTGTGCAAACTGTTCTTTGGACATTTTCTTGATGTTCACTGCTGATCTTATTTCACCCTCTTTAAACCCGCAGGAGATAATCACAGTTGCAGCAGCACAGTATCTCTTTGTCAGCATGTTCTTCCCTTGAACAATGGTGGTGGGTGCCCAGCTCTTGGATTTCTCCAGTAAGAAAGCTTGAAAATTGCAGCCTGAGGCATCTGTGGGAGGAGGCAGTGTCCGTGCAGACTCTGAATCAGGGGGATCTTTTATTATGTCCATGGCAATATGACTGCTTTCACTAATAACATTCAGCGCTGATGGGGTATCTGACCTCAACTGGAATGCAGGAACACTTTTTCCCTTTCCATGAAGGCGAAAAACAACCTGAAACATGAGAGAAATAAAGAGTTGGTTACAAAACTGACACCAGACAAATGAACGAACCATGATGAAAACAACCAAAGTGCACTGATTCCTCCATGTGAACATTTCAGCTACTGTAGCAGCATGGCTCTGAGGACGGAAATGTCATCCATCGTTTGTCCATACTGAAATAGCTCAACCACTTTTTGAGCGACTTTTAATCTGGCACTATCATCAGGTACATTTTTCTAACCAATAGCATGTTAGCAAGTGCTGAAGTTAGCATTTAGCTCAGCACAATTCCTCAAAGAGCTGCTGAGTCAATATCACTATAAAGTAACTTTGGTGTCCCCATCAGAATCACTCAGTTATCATGAAAATGTAGCAGAATAATGAAACTCTGAGGTCTTATTATAAATGGCCAAACATTTACACACATCAGTACAATGAAATCTCTTGAAATGTGTTTCCTTCATTGTATACTGTATTTTTTCATTGGATGTACGGGATTTTGGCATGTCCCACACATCCCAAGTGATTAAATGATACTACATTTTTTAAATAATTGTATGGTTTTATTGTCCACAACGAGTTATTTGATGAAACGAGTCATTTTGATCATGTATATTCTATTTTCATAATAATATTGTACATTTTGCAAGTGTCCCTGACATTGCTGTCCACCCTGTCATTAAGGGGTAACGTCTGATGTTCTCAGTGACATTACTACCACCATTTTGTCTTTCCTCAATGGAGGCTGAGACATTGGCTAGTTGCAGAGTAAGTATTTAAACTTATATTTCGTAATTTTAATCATATTATGTGTGTAGTTGGATGTTGTCAAGCTTAACATGTCCACTCTGTCATAGTGAAATGTCAATTCATATAAAAACCTTTCAGAAATTCGAAATATATGTGTTAAACAGTACACAGTCACCTTGCTAACTGAATCATGTTGCTAACTGAAGGTCCACCATGTGCTCATTAAATGCTAATATTAGCCAAAAATGTCCACCCTGTCAGCAAGTTCCATGACAGGGTGGACATGGTACAAATAGTTTGCCATAATTTCATTATTATCCAAATACTTTTTCCATTAACTGAAATATATTGTTGAGAAAGGGACTAAATAGCTTTCTGAAAATGTACATTTTATAATCACTATGTAATTACAATGTATTTACTCTACTTTGAATTTGTCCGTTACAGGGTGGGTACATTTAGCTGTTTGCATGTCCATTGTCTGCCTGCAATTCATTTATAAAAAGTGTGGGAGCTTGACCAACATCCATTTCTAACAGCATAACATATACTTAACACAATGAATATGAAGTTCAACGGAAAATCTCAGCTTTTTTTGTTGTAAATGGGAAAGTCTCAAATGCACCGTATGGTGATATTGACTCTGCTAGCTGCATGGCTGAGTCTTTGAATGATACTTTTGTGGTGCTTTAGTGTGTCCCTCAGCTTGTTCTTTAATGGCGGTGGTTCCCTCTGCACACTAGGCCCACACATATCTGATATCTGGGTTTAATAGTAAGTAGGAAATCGCTGAGGGAGTTATTCATCTTAACTGTTGCAGTTACACTTTCAGTACCTCTATGCCTTTTTAACCATGAGATGTATAGTCTACTTTGTATTCTAAGTCATCTTTGTGTAGATTTCTAAAGTTTCCAAGTCTTCAAGGTATTTTCTGCCCTAAAGCCCAGAAGGCAGTTTTACAGTGAAGGTTTTTTTTCCAAGCCAAACACATTTGTTATTTTTGCCCTCCCATAACTAATCTTAATAGCTGCAAAAAATATATAAAATATTCTTATTATCAAGAGTGTCAAATTAGTGGAAATATAAACCTGCTTATTATTGTCTGTGTTATCAGCTTCATACTTTTAGCGGGATCATTTTGGGCAGACTTAACTGTTATGTTGATGACTCCTGCACACCAAGGAGCAGCAGAACAAAGACATCACAAACATGCTCAGGAAGATGTGATCACAATTCAGTATATTCACAGGGGAAGTAACAAAGGGGAAAAGACATTATTTTAGTAAGTACAGATGTAGCTATATGTTCTTGTGATTTGCATGAATTATGATAGAAATAAGCCTACCAGTGCTGGAATATGAATTCTATGGATTATTCCTTTAAATTCCTTATGTGACAAACGTCCTCCATGATCAGCATGGACGGTGTGTGCCCATTTAGAGGGGGGGCTCCTCTGTTTGTGCTGCACAGCAACATACACACAGTTTCTGTGCGTACATCCATGTTCAGTTTGAGTCTGGAGTATCTCAGGTCCCAGGGGAGTCTTCTGAAGCAGTTTACTGCATAAACTCCCACTGTAGTGATTCATGACCCAGTCCCCGTCTCCAAGGTCAGAGACAAGCAGGGACACCAGCAGCAGGGACACCAGCAGCAGCCACGGCCTCATTGTGCTGAGGAAGAGTGCTGGAAGGCAGCATGAACCCAACAGTAACACTCTTATCTTTACTGCACTCCCTCATCTTGCTTTGAATATGCAAACAATCGAGCAAGTTACAGCTCTGCTCTCTCTAAAAATGTACCTCAATTACAAAGAAGGAAAAGCTTTTGGAAAGCTTACCTTTGTTCTTATTGAGTGCTGAAGCTTCTTCACTTCTTATACAAATGTAACTGATTGGTTGGCACCCCCACTGTATCTTATTTGACAGATAGCTCAATTATTGTCCAAAAACAATATACTCATTTGATCTTAACTCTAAATGATCCCACACACACTGTCCTGCTGTCAGAAAATCTCACTAAAACACAAATTGTGTATTAATCCGCAACAAAAAATAGTCCCCAACAAATGCACTTTACTCCTGCTAGAGTTATGCTTGCTTAAAGGTCAAATGCCCAGTTGTTTAAGAAAACAATTTGTTTTATTGAAACTATTTATTTGTTGCCTTGTTTGAGAGATGTTGGTCTTCTGTAGGCAGAATGGGCTGGGGGTTGAATGCCCAAGAAAGGGCAAGAAAGTCCGAAAGTGTTAAAAGAGGGACTAACATAACACCAGCCTTGTCCTTTAATGGCCTTCAGGACAGGTTACTGGACATACAGTTGATCCTAAAAACTGAGGGGGAAATACCCACAAACCAATAACCCTTCTTGGATGTTGAATTGTAATATTAAGTGTGGGTTGCAAACAAAGGCGATGCTACAGTAGGTGTAAAAGACACTAAAGTGGCCCTGCTCTTTGAAGCAGGTGCATATAATATATTGCCTCACACTCGCTGTGCTAACAGTGGTTTGCATATTATCAGACTTTATCATAAGACACACTGTGCTCAGGTCAGGAGGACGGTCACAGAGCAGTGCCTTCAGCAGCAGGTAAGATGACGTCCTTGTGTTTTATAGAAGCTAGACATACTAAAATAATAGGTTTAACCTTCGTCATTTGATCTGTGTTACATTTCTTTCAGTGAGTGTGTAAAAAACACACTCACTGAAAGAAGTGTATGCACATAGAGAAAAGCAGAAGATGTAATGTCTTGGCCTGTCAGTTTGAATGACTCAAACAAAACTAAAAGAACCAGATTCATTCACTTTTTCTTTTTAAATGGCAACATTGTAGCCAATGTCTTTTCATTGATTTGAGTATATATATATATATATATATGTTTTTTTATGCATCAAACGTGAACCAAACCAAGGAATTGTCATGCTTCTTTTCCATCAAAACACTGGAAGAATGCTGTTCTTGTATCATTTGTAAAACGGATAATTGTGTTGTACCCACAAAACACAATATAATACAGTAAGAATGTATCGAATGCTGGAGAGGGTGGTTGTGAAATAATAAAATGTCACATGCTCATAATATAATATAATATTTAAATGATTTTTAAAAAGTAGTGATAATTAAGTGATAGTATTGAACTACTTTTCAGGAAAAGTGTATAATCTGGGCTGGGATGTCCTTTTGAATATATTACACATGTTATATGTCCTCTTGTTTGAATCCTGCCTATGAAGAATATCAGTGATATGTTTACATTACAGCTTTAAGCCAGACGTGCAGCCCTGACCAATCACATCAGTCACATCACACAGAACAATATGGGAAATCTTCTCAACTCTCCATGCAAGATGAGCAACCTCAGCGGTAGAAACATCCGACTGTTCATCACAAAGGAGAGCTGTGAGATGGACGCCTTCATCACCTCTGATTCTGCGGGGCTTCCTGAAGACAAAAGGTTCCTCTTCAGGAAAGACATGGACAACACCCAGGTCCTGGCCTCCATCCGGGTCCTGGCCTCTCAGACAGAGGAAGTGCCCTGGGAATCTCACAACTTCGTCTCTGCCTTCGTGGAGGATGAAAATGATATGAATATCTGTGGCAAAAAAATCATACACAACATGGTGCTGAGTGCTCCAGTTACTGTGCTGGTTTATGATGTGTAGATTCACACTTTGTTCATGCGCTTATTATTCTCTGCTTAAGAAGAATAATGCATTTGTCATAAGTAGGTCTGAATTCATTTGATAATTAAAATAAACATTAAACACCTGAATGATATATGGAATTATATTCTTGATGCCTCCAACAAAATGTCTGCTCAGCTTCACGGTCCTCCTGCTTTTCCATGTATCATTTCAAAGTCAAATGAGGTTACACATTCACTGAAGAGGCTTCTCAATACTCAAATTTCCCCTCCTCGACTCCCCTCCTCGGTTCCCCTCCTCGAGACATGAGAGGCTTCTCAATACTCAAATTTCCCCTCCTCGGTTCCCCTCCTCGAGACTTAGACCCGCCCACAGGAGATGCGAGCGGAGGACCGAGGAGGGAAACCGAGGAGAGAGGAGGGGAAGCAGCAGACGTTTAAAGAAATGAGAACTCCTCTCCTCTGAGCGGTCATTTTAAAGAGACGTCCGTTCATTATTACGTGGCAACAGCTGCATCAGCTGTCGAGTGTTTTGTCGCTGTATCTCTGTTAGATCAGCTGAACATTGTTCCCCCACATATTTACTTTGAATTCATTGAGAGTGCGGTATAATGAGACAATAACAGGCTACAGATGCGGACACACACACACAAATATATTTATATAAATATATACAATTTAAAGTATGAGAGCACTCTCATAATAACGTAACACAATCAGAGACTGGATATATCCCCCCCCCTCTCTCTGGTCGCTAAAATGGGGAATTGAAATTACGGGCCAAAAGTTGTATTTACAAGTAGCCTATTAAAAGTAAGCAGAGGACACCAAACCAACTGAGACCCGTCTGTCCGCCGCATTTACGCACTGTACAACACACACCTACACACTGTACCACACACACCTACACACTGTACCACACACACACACCTACACACTGTACCACACACACCTACAGCTCCTAAAGCATAAGCCGTTGTGTATTTTATTATGTGAAGCAATGGTCTTAGAAAAATATCGACTCTTTGTTTGTAGATATCTACTAAACTAAAGCAAATAAAGAGAGTAGGCCTGTTATACTGAGTGATATATATTATACACACTGCTCTGCTTTCTGCACGGACCTTACAGCTGTTCTCTCTGGAAAGATCGCGACGCGATGAAAGCAGTTTCTAAAATAATATCCAGGGGATGCATGCAGAGCTGTCATTGGCTGAGATAAGTCCGCCCGTGCGTCACGCCTCCACCGTTCCCGGAAATGCATCCGTGGAGGAACCATCAGTGTATCCTCGGTTAGAGCTCCTCCAGAGAGACTCCTCAACGCTCGATCCTCGGTCCTCGGTGTGCATTTAGAGAAATGAGATGTCCTTCAAAATGGCGCGCTGAAATTCATTTCCGGGTCACTACCGGAGGACCGAGGACCGAGGAGTCGAGGAGGGGAAATTTGAGTAATGAGAAGCCTCTTGAGTGTCACTCTCCTTGCGTGACCGACCCTCTCTGATCATCTGCTTGAGTCCAGATCTGCCGATATTTGCTGAACAGTGGAAGCTTTATTCAGACTGAAGGGCTGCTAAATTAGATGACATGCTTAGAGTTCTCTATCTTCCACATGGTTGTGTTGAAAAAAAAGTCATTGATGACACCTTAAAAATTGCATGTTAGTAGCTAATGATTACACTTCAATTATGAATCATTTTTTGAGTTACATAGGGTGTTATTTCAAACCAAATATTTTTAAATGAATAGTATTGGGTTGATAAGATATATAATCAACCCAAGACAGAGCTTTCTGCACTCTGGTTTGATTATTTTCAGGCCAATTATTATTATTATGGCATTTTATTGTATCTGATGTAACTTATGTATATGTTATAAATTAAATAATATAAGTATATAGTGTAATCATTAAATAGTCTTATCAGTGTGATTTTGTAGGGATTGGATTTTTTTGGTATAAATAATAAGTCACTTATTTAAACTGCAGTGTTGTTAAAGCCTGGTGTAATACAGGATCTTACCACTAGACGTCAGTGTAGAGCAGCAGAATGAAGTACAATACGTTCATTTATTATAGCACTTTTCACAGAAATAAAGTTCACAGTGCTTCATAATAAAAAAGTTAAAAAATAAGATGCAATAAGACAATAAAAACATGTGCCAGAAGTTAAGGTTAACATAAAAACAAAACACAGGCAACAAAGAGTCCCAAAAGGAACAAACAAAATAACCTAACTTCGCATCTCAAGGAGACACAAAGCCAATCAAAATGACAGTTTAATTTTTTACATTTAGCAGCACTTTTTTCAGTTTGACATGCTGTCATATCCTAAACTCTGAGCTCATCACTGTTGTCACTTTTCTGTGTAAATATACGTATTACTTACATTTTGAGTGTATGAGAAAAAAGGCGAACAAAAGCAATTAACTCCATGCTGTTTACATTGCTGCTGCCAAGCTCAATTTCTATGTTGTAATTTATAAATAAACTGTGTGCACTTGCCTAATGTGATACAGCATGTGTAAAATGAGAGAGATGTAGAGAAATATCAATAGAAAATAATAATATGAAAGAATGGATAATACAGTGTTTACTTTTGTCATGCCAAAGGCAACAATGTGTTCTTGGGTTGCATTATGGAACATATACTATCAAATAGCATTCCTTGGAACACATCATATCAATAAAATGAACGTAACATTTAAATACGAAATGTAATTAAAACGATTATATTTATTTAATTACACATTTTATAATAGTAGAATTATTCAAAAGTAGATGTTGTTGTAGTTCCCGTCCCTGACTGCTAGAGGCAGCATTTCATCTTGAGGTTCTCCCAAACTAAAAGACGAGCAAGGAAAGCCGCTTCCTGTAAGGTCAAAGTTCACCAGCTAGCATAGGAGCTAACTTCTTCCCGAAAAGACAATTCACTCTGTCAAAATGGATGTAAGTCAAGCGAAACAGGAACACCTCCTCGCCTTAAAAGGTATTTTAAGCTTCTTACAACATCCTAAAGATAGCGAGTCTAGACGTTGTTGTATAGGTAAAAAGTGGACATAAATATCCCAGTTCAATGCCTGGTTTTCATTTGTTGTTGCTATCAGCTGCTAATAGCGCGAGCTGATACAGTAACACTTTTACAGATAGCATGCAATCCATGTAGTCAATGCCAGGTGTATCTTTAACTAGTGAAGTGTTTGTCGCTATTGGACCTCATTGCTGAGATCGAGATACACTCTGTAGCAATGTATTAGAGCCAGAGTCATACCGTATTACCAGCTATGACGTTTTTGTTAGCTAATTTAGCTAAGTGCAATAATGTTATCTGATGAATGAGTGAATTACGCCCTGAAATACTCCGTAGCTTTGTTATCTTTGATATGTGTCTGCAAGCGTATATACTTTTGTCAATGTATTATTAGTACTTACTTGGAAGGTTACTGACAGTCAAATGATGTGTCAGGAAACTACTTAGCCAATAAACCTGATTCCGTTTTGTTACCCATTAAATGTGTGTTAAGAATAAAAGATAGAATACATACTGAACCCAGATCATGCATATGGATCCTGTTAAATGTGTCTTTATAAGCTGGCAGCTGCTGAAATGTACGTGACCAGTAACTCATGATTATCAAATTACAGTCAAACATTCACCCTTTCAATTATGTGTGGATTCCCTAGAAAACAAACCATGTCCACGCTAAATGGATCAATTGCAATGCAACCATTGTTGTTCTCTGCGTTACAGCCAAAGACAGTATCAGCTGTTTGGTTGTCTTCTTGTGTTGGACTGTAATCTGCCTCTCTGCTTATAATCTCTGCTAGGACAATTGCCTATTATTACCCTACGATGAGTACTTTAGTCATTTCACCAGGATCTGTTCATCTGAGTGGTAGAGATTACTTTCAAATAAGAGCGAAATATGTCTAATCACTAACCGATGTGCCTTTACTTTACAGTGATGCGATTAACAAAACCAACACTCTTCACAAACCTGCCCGTGACATGTGAAGATCGAGACCTGCCAGGTAAGCCTGAGTAGCTTCACACACAATCATTCTAATTGAATTCTCCATTTAACAGATCTATAGCAGAAGAGGGCAAATGATAACAGGCTTATTTCTGTGGTCCCACCATTTCAACCAGGGGGGTCAAACTCAATTTCATCGCGGGCCACATTAACATTATGGTTGCACTCAAAGAGCCGGTTGTAACTTTAAGACTATAAAAACATGTATATAAATATTTAATATATATAAAATAACGTATTATATATTACATTATTGCCTCTGCATTGGATTATTTTCGGATAGGGTAATAACTTCATAATTAACTACGTCTAAGTTTAGGGCAAATAATTGCAAGTCTTTTCAGTGAGAATGTCACAAAATGATTTAAAAAGAAAAGTCACATTCTGGGAAAAAGGAAGTGACATTTAGAAAAAAAAGTAACATGTTGAAAAAAAGTCAAATTCTGAGAAAAATATAAAGTTTGAGATGCATTGTGGGACATGTAGTTTATGGGCAACGTGCTTCTGTAAATCGGCCTGTAACCGTATAATAAACATATTATGTTCTTTGCAAGCTCTTGAAAATGAAGCCACGGGCCGGAGTTGGCCCCTGGGCCTTGAGTTTGACACCCCTGATTTAAAGGCAACAGGAGGTACGATACCTGCATTAGCTAAGGGGTTTTATATCGCTTCCTCCGATGAGGATCACAGGGCTGTCGATCTATTGATTTTTATATTACAGTGAATTTCATACTTTTCACTTGTTGTGGTTGATATTTCAGTGTCCTTAAGCAAAGACAAGGAACACATAGAAACAACCTGCCTCTGGACTTGAGTACAGAATAGACAAAACATAATACAACTGTGCTATTGACTATCAGGATGACTATTTGTACATATAGTACACGCAGGCTATGAGGAGTACACGCAGGCTATGTGGAGTACACGCAGGCTATGAGGAGTACACGCAGGCTATGAGGAGTACACGCAGGCTATGAGGAGTACACGCAGGCTATGAGGAGTACACGCAGGCTATGAGGAGTACACGCAGGCTACGAGGAGTACACGCAGGCTATGAGGAGTACACGCAGGCTATGAGGAGTACACGCTATGAGGAGTGCACGCAGGCTATGAGGAGTGCACGCAGACTATGAGGAGTGCACGCAGGCTATGAGGAGTGCACGCAGACTATGAGGAGTGCACGCAGGCTATGAGGAGTACACGCAGGCTATGAGGAGTACACGCAGGCTATGAGGAGTGCACGCAGGCTATGAGGAGTGCACGCAGACTATGAGGAGTGCACGCTATGAGGAGTGCACGCAGGCTATGAGGAGTGCACGCAGACTATGAGGAGTGCACGCAGGCTATGAGGAGTGCACGCAGACTATGAGGAGTGCACGCAGGCTATGAGGAGTGCACGCTATGAGGAGTGCACGCAGGCTATGAGGAGTGCACGCAGACTATGAGGAGTGCACGCAGGCTATGAGGAGTGGGCACGCCAGTGCACGCAGGCTACGAGGAGTGCACGCAGGCTACGAGGAGTGCACGCAGGCTACGAGGAGTGCACGCAGGCTACGAGGAGTGCACGCAGGCTACGAGGAGTGCACGCAGGCTACGAGGAGTGCACGCAGGCTACGAGGAGTGCACGCAGGCTACGAGGAGTGCACGCAGGCTACGAGGAGTGCACGCAGGCTACGAGGAGTGCACGCAGGCTACGAGGAGTGCACGCAGGCTACGAGGAGTACACCCAGGCTACGAGGAGTGCACCCAGGCTACGAGGAGTACACCCAGGCTACGAGGAGTGCACGCAGGCTACGAGGAGTACACGCAGGCTACGAGGAGTGCACGCAGGCTACGAGGAGTGCACGCAGGCTATGAGGAGTGCATCCAGCAGGAGGTCGGGATCACTTCAGCGTGTGTGTTGCTTCGCGTGTCGCCAAACTGACCCGAGCCACACGACCTCCTCCCTTTCTTGGAAACCATCACTATTATAGATTTACACTCTCAGAACTTTCTCCCACATTTAGATGGCAGGCCTCCTGAGAGCCTCACTGCTTATTTCCACTCTGATGAATGACAGCCAGGAGAAATGTTTTAGCTGGTAACTGAAGTCATGACACAGCATAAATCATGATTAGGACCCTTCTAAGGGGGTCGCTATTTATACAAGAGTAGAAATGAAGTGAGGACTCATCTTAGGTCACAAGTTCACCAAGATAAATGAGTTGAATATGACATTAGAAACATCAATCTATTTGACTCTTTGCTCTCATGCAGCACCTGTACCTCCTGCACTCTCTGCAGACTCTTTCCGATGCTCTTAGTGTTGAAGCAATAGTAGAAATAGTATTATTGTTGTAGTAGTCGTGTTAATGAGTCAGTTGGAACAGCATAAGATCTATGGGACATTTGAACTAAATATCACCCCTCAGGCTCAGACTGTTTGAAACCTGATCTTCAGAGGTGCTGTGTTCCTCTCTGTGATCCTCCCTGCCGTGCACAGAATGCTCAATCCTTTATAAGAACATACTGTATAATATATCCCTTATAAAACCTTGCTGTGTCAGAGCTGTGTCTACATCTTATCTTATACACAGTCCACAACAGACAGGTTTGGACGCACTGTGATTTTGGCAGCTCATTGAAACACATTCAAGTTTATTTGATTGATACATTTGCAACCACTTGCATTTGAATGCACAAATAACATAAATATGTGGATGTTGCATCCAGTACAGGTGTGTGTAATATTGTGACCAACTTCACATATCTTTAGGTCACATTCATGCACCGTGACATCAAGCCAATTTGCTCGTACGTGTGAACCTACCTGGCAATAAACCCGTTTCTGATTCTGATCTGATTCTGAAGTATAACAGAATACACTTTATATGATATTACTAGGTATGACTTGTCCCTTGAATTCACATCAAACTCACATTTAAAATCTTTGAAAAATCCTCTGGTGCGATTTATAAGTAATTGGCTCAACTGCTACTTACACAACTGTCAAAAACATATATTACCAGATGTATATGTTTTCTGCTACTGTCATATTGTGGAAATCTAAATGATCAAGAACATTTTTATTTTGGGTATCGTTTAAGTCCACCTTTAAAGATTTGAACATGTTAATGCCTGAATACATTGCTGCTGCAACAAAGTCATTGGCCAATGTGGGATCAATAACATACCTACCTATCTCTGTCCATCCATCCTTCTAATAAGTGTGCACACGTTTTTTATACCGGCCAAATCTAAAAGAAATCACTTTTTGGACTTATATTACAATTGTGGTTTGTTCTGCGATATTAGAGCGAATCATTATTTCTGAAATGTTTCTTCACAGTATCATTCATCATCATCATCATCATCATTGTTTGTCTTTTGTAGAAAGGGTGTTTATTAAGTTGTTTGTATGTCGGGACCTCTCTGCAGCGCTACAATACTTCCATCAGATATTTAAACACACATGTAGCCTTTAAATAACACTGTGCTTACTGTGATTGAGATATTGAAATTGTCCATATTGCATTTTGACCAAATTCCTAGTCCTATTTGTTTGTTGGCTAAATTGCTTCTCCCTGGCCCAGGGATAATGATGTTGAGCGATATTCATCAACAGAGGCTATATACACACTGTGTGTTCTTCCCTCCGTAGGGGATCTGTTTGATCAGCTCATGAGGGAGGACCCGTCCACCATCAAAGGAGCGGAGGCTTTAATGCTGGGAGAGATGCTCACATTACCGCAGAACTTTGGGTAATACATGCTGATCAACTGTTGGAGAATCATTCAATCACTTCCTGTTTGTTTGGAAGTTAAAAGATCTGACTTTCCACCTCTCTGCATTACACAGAAATATTTTCCTGGGTGAGACCTTCTCCAGTTACATAAGTGTGCACAATGACAGCATCCAAGTAGTGAAGGACATTCTTGTGAAGGTACTGTAAAAGTAGATCTCCAACACGTTGCATTCCACCTCCTGTTTGACCCACCTGTGATGTCCCCTCCCGCAGGCTGACCTACAGACCAGCTCACAGAGGCTCAACCTCTCCGCCTCAAACTCTGCCGTGGCAGAGCTCAAACCTGAATCCTGCATAGATGATGTTATCCACCATGAAGTCAAAGAAATTGGAACTCATATGTGAGTTTTCCAGTATGTACCCTCCTTTGCACCTTCAACCATCTAACATAGGTTTCTCTCTTCTAAGCGTCTCTTTCCTCTCTTCCTATTCCCAGCTTAGTTTGCGCCGTCAGCTACACCACTCAGTACGGGGAAAAGCTCTATTTTCGGAAGTTCTTCAAATTCCAGGTGGGTTCTATTTGAGTGCTCTCATTAGCTGACAGACTTTGGAAAACTCCTGTGTAAGCTTGGAGGAGACCTGAGAAATGTCACAGGCCAACAACAGGGCGAATGCAATTACCATCCTCCCTGTGGATCTAGTGTCCTGCAGTCTCTCAGTTTGTAACTCTCCAAACGCCATTCCCTTTCCTTAAGACATATTTCCAGTGTCAGAGCTCAAACGCCATTCCCTTCTTTAGCGTTATATTTCCAGTCTGATTAGTCCTTTTCCCACAGATATTGATTATTGTTCTGCCGAATGGAGTTACAGTGTGAGAAAACCACAGCATTCAGTTTGCAATCTATTCTCAATCAGGTTTTGAAGCCGCTGGATGTGAAGACAAAGTTCTACAATGCAGAGGTAAGTTAGCCGCTTTCAAATACCAGCACAGCATAACATGTAGAGCTCCTGTCAATACGCTGAGTATATCTGTTACCATTCTACAAATAGAAGAACTGTGCTGTGTGACAGCTGTAGCAAATACAACATGCTTCATATCATATTCCATTTTTAGCAAGGATCATTGCTAAATGCTAATGGGGGCAGCTAGTATAAGAATGTCTCCTGGAAAACCCTTGTACCTCCAGAAATGTAAAAAATATAATTGTGTAATGTTTGAAGAGCTGGAGATCAAGCGTTTTCCTCAGAGACAACAAGCATTTTCATTTTTCTCATTCTCATACCAGTAGCTTTTTATATTAGCGGTGTGCTATTATTCATTGTCATCATCTTTGGCATGTAACTTCATTTGTTTATTATGTCTTGTATTTTATTTTCTCCATTAGAGTGACCTCAGTTCTGTGGTAAATGTTCCCTCTGTTCTCATCGCTGAACATTAGCTTTCTCTAATCCTCTTGGTGCAGCAGACTTTCTGCAGCCAATAGAAAGGTGCAAAGTGGAAGAATGGAAAGTCATCTAAAAATGATAAAAGCCCTTCTAGATTGTAGACACATTAAACCTTGACATGAACTTTCCATTGTTGTTCTTTTGCCCTTTCTTTGGTAGCTTATGCTTTCTTGCAAACGCATCCTACACAGGGCTTGGACTTTTAATTGAAGTTTGTGGTGTTAAATTGTGGTGGGCGGGGATTGCTCTGATTATCCACTGTATAATCATTGGGGAAATGATGATGATGCTCTATGATTGTTCTTATTTTCTACGTATCAAGATAACATCGCAGACGGTAATGAGGGTGTCTTTGAATCTTGATATTCATTGTTGTATTGCTGGGTTAAAGGTGTAAAGCAACAGGCCGAGTGAGTTGTTACGGTCATGGGTTACAGAAGCAACATTTCTTCTTCTTTCTTTTCTTTTACAATGTTTGAGTTAATGAAGCAAGAACATCTGATTATTTGTAATAGATCGTGAGGTTTCAGGTTTGCTTTGGGATGGCTGTGCATGGAGCAGAGGCTAAGCTCTGTGGTTTAACATGGACCTCACTCAGAACAGGCTCTGATTCATTTCCTGTGTTATGGATTGCAAAGGCATGAATTAATCTCTGCTTCCCTCTCCTTGTATCTTACTGTATAGTAGAGGTTGCACTCAAAATGTGAACGTTGTTTGGACCACTGAGTGATACTTTTCCAAAGCATCAACTAGTTGCCCACAATCCTGTTCAAACACCAGAGCCAATTATCTTAGATGTAGGTTAAACAGTTCAAGTCATATCAGTTTAGGTAAGTATCTCACTTTTTTTTTTTTTTAAATAATATTAAATGCATTTTCATATTGAAATGAGATGTTATTAGTTATCAATAACAAAACGAGTTGATGTTTGAGAGACCTCTTTATGGCCTGTGGATTGGTGAAACTCTGGTTGTGCAACCCCTACTGTACTCACGCTGCTCAGCACTGCACTAACAATGTCCTCAAAGGTACACTGAGCAAACATAATACAATTACATTTATGTTATTCATGTTTATATGTTTAATGTTAGTTCGGTCAAAATAAATGTGATTAATTATGACTCTCACCACACTTAAAGTAGTTCAAAGGATATGTTCACATGTTATCTTAAAACATTGCTCACATGCTCATGTGTACATTCACAGAGTTAAAGCTGGTTATAGTCATTCCTCCTGTTCATACTTTTTTTTTTAAATCCAATGGACTAAAACCATTCCTTTTGTGTCACTTTGACACTGATATAAGGCTTCAGTCATCTGAGTTCAATCATGTGGGTAATTTAGTATAGTCATAGTATAGTTAACATCTTTACCCTTATTATTCCTGCCAAGCTGCAACAGAAGGATAGTAAAACAAGAATCATATTATATTAATAACGTTGCACACTTGTTTTAAGATCAACTTGTATTAATCCCAGAGGGGAGACACAGTTTTGTATAACTATGTATAGACTACGAAGGCATCGTTTGATTTATATCATTATGTACAGGAGGAAAAGGACAGCTGTTGAAATGAACATATGGGTGTGTGAATGAGACATGAACAGACGTGGACCTGTCCTTTAGCACAGTAGGGTTTCCACAAGCCTAACCCTTTTAATACCCAAGAGTAGTGTACATGTTGCTCAGTTCACCTTGGAGATAACGTGTTTGTGCTTGATGGTGAGCAACACATATGAGTAAGTGACTAGAGGCTTCTCCGCTGCAGACAGATGAAGTGTTCCTGGAGGCTCAGATCCAGAATATCACCACCTCTCCCATGTTCATGGAGAAGGTCTCCTTGGAGCCCTCCATGATGTACAACGTCACCGAGCTCAACACGGTGGCAGGGGGAGATGAAGGGTAAAATCAGCTTTCCATCTATATTCCTTCTTGTTAAGGTATACCACATCAGCTTTTTACACTCAAATCTCAACCCGATCTTTTAACTTCTAGAGAGTCCACATTTGGGAAAATGTCTTACCTGCAGCCCATGGACACGCGGCAGTACCTGTACTGCCTGAAACCAAAGCCGGAGTATGCAGAGAAAGCTGGAGTCATCAAGGGAGTGACGGTGATCGGGAAGCTGGACATCGTGTGGAAGACCAACCTCGGGGAGAGAGGGAGGCTACAGACCAGTCAGCTGCAAAGAATGGTATTAGGATTCTTTTATTTATTGTCCACTATTGCCAACATTCAGAGCATCCAGTGAACAAATATGGCATCCATTTTAAGTCTGATTTAAAAAAGAACCTCTTCTGGGTTATTTTAGTAGGTTAGGGTTAAAGTCTTTCTTCGTTACTTACATTTCAATCATTTTCATAAAGATCATGTTTCAAGTGAGAACATGAATGTGTTTTTGTAGAACATGGAGTAGTGGCGTAACCGTCAGCCTCTTGTGGCTGAATTGAGTATTACAACAACAAAACCATTGCAATTCTTTTCACAAATGAATTTTTTATTTAAGAAGCATTGAAAGATTATCCTGGGAAAAAACGTTGGTCATCTTTATGAGGTCATCAACACAGGAGAAAGAAATGATTTATTGTAATATGTTTTCATTTGTATTGTCTTTATTTCTGTAATGCTTCTATCTGTGTTCTGCAGGCTCCAGGGTATGGAGACATCAGACTGTCTTTAGAGATGATTCCTGACACCGTCAACCTTGAAGAACCTTTTGACATTATCTGTAAAATCACCAACTGCAGGTAAAAATCCCCGGCCCAACATATCAAACAATAATTGAGAAAACAGACACGACCCAACAGCGTTCTCATGTTGCAGTGAAAGAACGATGGACCTGGAGCTGGAGATGATGAACACCCGGTCCATCCACTGGTGCGGGGTGTCAGGGCGACAGCTGGGGAAGCTCAGTCCTGGAGCCTTCCTCTCTCTGCCCCTCATCCTCCTCTCCTCCGTCCAGGGTCTGCAGGTACGATCCAAACCTTTAGGAAAAGTGTTGCTTCATATCCTCGTGCTGTTCTTGCTGTTCTTATAATCTTTACATCTTTTGTTTCAGAGTATTTCCGGATTGAGACTTACAGACACATTTCTGAAGAGGACCTACGAATACGATGACATCGCACAAGTGTGTGTGGTCTGCCCATACACGAACAATGAGTGCTAGAACATTTTATTTGGCTTTTTTTGCATTTTAGATATGAATGGACCAACCTTGGGATTCTGCACATGAAGCTCACATTTCACTCTTTTTGCAACCTGATGGGATAATACTGTATTTTAAAATGAATTGTGTATAATATAAATCACTTTCTTTGAAATGAATGATGTAAATGGGCATAAATGTTAATAAAATCTCTGTGATCTTTGATTTCCTATGGCTTTCTATGGAACCTTTGTTGACTGCACTGAGCATATTTTCTTAAAAATGTATGTTATAGGGATTTTTGGGCATTTTAAACCACATATTTACCGCACATATGAAGGTGATAAATACATTAACCTGTTAAGCCCCGAGCATTTAAGTAAATTGACCAATATATTACTTTTAAGACATTTTACAAAAAACTTGTTGGTGGTAGGATTCTCTGGAGGTCAGGTATATGTTGAATGCATTTACTACGGCCGATGAGGAGCGCAACTTGACGAAACATGCGCAGTGACTGTCAACACGTGCTGCGGTCCCAGCTGTGTGCATCACTTTTTAGTTTCTCCGTTTCCGTGTTTTTTTTATCTTCTTGCAGCGTTTTGTATTTGCAATGCTTTGTTTATGCAACGCATTTTGTAAATGGTGCGAATGTTGGTGATTGTTTTCTAAATGCTGCAATGTGTTGTCAAGTTGGTGGAGAAGATGTGGTTTGGTTTTGGTTTGGCAAATGTGTGTTTTTATATTAGCATTGTGCTGGAAAGCGTTCTACTAATGGAAGTGTTTTGGGCCGTTGGCGGCCACCGTATCACCCGCTATGTAAAGATTTAACACAAGTAATAATACACTCACAGGTACAACTTTTTCATCAGCCAATCACATGGCAGCAACTCAATAGCCTACATTTAGGCATGGAGAGATGGTGAAGACGACCTGGTGAAGTTCAGACAGCATCAGAAAGGTAATTTCAGTGACTTTGAGCGTGGCATGGTTGTCGGTGCCAGATGGGCTGGTCTGAATATTTCAGAAACAGCTGATCTAGGATTTTCACACACAACCTTCATAGGGTTTACAGAGAATTGTCTGAAAAAAGAGAAAACATCCAGTGAGCAGCAGTTCTATGGGAGAAATCCTGTCAACTAAGAACAGGAAACTGAGGTTACAATTCACACAGGCTCACCAAACTGGAATAAAGAAGATAACGCCATGTCACAAAGCTCAAATCATCTCCAACTGGTTTCTTGAACAGGACAACGAGTTCACCGTACTCTAATGGCCTCCACAGTCTGCAGATCTAAATCCTACAGAGCACCTTTGGGATGTGGTGGAACGGGAGATTTGCATCATGGATGTGCAGCCGACAAATCTGCAGCAACTGGGTGATGCTATCATCTCAATATGGACCAAAGTCTCTGAGGAATGTTTCCAGCACCTTGTTGAGTCTGTCTATGCCACGAAGAATTAAAGCAGTTCTGAAGCAGGTACTGGCAAGGTGTAGCCTACCTAATAAAGAGGCCGGTGAGTGAATAACAATCACAAAAAAGCACGAGTGTGACACGTTGCTGAATTTCAAGACATTTATTCACATGTTTTGGACAAAACATTGTGCTGCCCTAGCATACCTATTTGTTTCCATAAAGCATCTGATCTCAAATACCAGATTTAAGAGCATGCAAAATGATCAATCTTAGTACTCTAGTTAATGAACAATTAAATATGCTTAAAGGGGGTATATTTATTATTTGCTAAAGTGCAATAACAACATGATGCAGGCTGCAAACACTGCTATACAATTACATTGTCTTAATCAACAGTTAAGTAGTAGGCTACTCGTTGAAAAGCAGTGATGTGAGTCCAACGTGTTTTCAATACACAAGTAGAGCCTATATGCCGTCTACAAAAATAATATTGAACTGGATGCAATATAAACCTGGTGTGTTTTTCTATGAACAAACGCTGAATGTGTCCTGCAGTCCTCCCTACTCTCTACGTATCATGAATAAACAGAATGATCCCTAACTCATAACATGAAGCGGGCAGTATTTTCAGCACATATAAAACACAATTTCAGCAGGATGTAAAAGCAAGCTTAATAGGCTCATTCACACCGCAGTACTTTTCTCACAAAGGTTCATGAGAACTCTTTAGTTCTCATGAACTAAATACAGATCGCGTTCACACCGGAATAAATCCCTGGGGGTGGATTAGGCAAATGAAGCCGCTGACGTCACTTCTTCTTATTCTGCTTTGGGTTTACTGGCAGGCCGCAAACCACTTCACGGCGTATACTGCCACCCGAAGTCCCCGGCGTTGGGGACTGGCTTCAGTAGAAGCTGCTGGGACTCCCAGCAGCTTCTACTGAAGCCAGAAAATCGCCAGAACGCCGACACCTCCTCATCTCCACCGCTCCCATGTTTTATTTTGTGTTGCCATAAATTAGTCTCTCTGCGTTTCTGCGCTGGGCTAATGCTAATGCTAATAATGCTAATGCGAGGATAATAAAATGGCGGCTTCACAAAACTTTTTGGGAGTTTTACGGGGCGTAGTTTGCAATCCGCCCAGCCAATCAGAAATATAGCTCTTTTCTCACAAGAGAGCCGCACGAAAGTCCCTGCATCGTGGGGGTAAAAAGGTTCTCATGAACTCATTTTAGTACCGGCTCTTTTTGGTGTGAACGCGACAAAAGAGTTCTCATGAACTAAGTTCTCATGAACCTTTGTGGGAAAAGTACTGCGGTGTGAATGCGCCTCTTGGCTCTTTTTATGATTAAGTGTTTCAAGTGTGTTTTGCCCTTCATGTATAGGATGCTTCATTTCATGGTCCAGTCTCTAGGTCTTCACCTCTCTCCGCCTCAGAGTTTGTATTCACAGTAAAGTGCCTTCAACCCGATCCTTGTCTCTTCGTTCCAGCTGTGCCGGGGATTTGATTTCAAGAAATGGGTGTAGAGATTGTAATCGCGCCATGGTTGCCCTTCCTTGGAGGAAAAAAATGTGAGACTGGAATATAAAAATAATACATGTTAATGATATATATATATTTATATAGCCTACGGGCAGCTAATATTTGGTTTAAAAGTATAAAGACCTTATCAGATCAGGAGTGCTCCTCCGCGCTGCCGCTGAACGAGCGGCTCCGGATGTGGTTCCTCAGCTGCTCGATCAGCTCGGGGTTCTGCTGCTGGATCTGCTGCGCAAACTGTTGACCCCTGACAGACCAACCAGAGAACTGTGTTTAAAACAATAGCTCACAAAAAGCAAGATGAGAAATATCTTAGTTTTTAATATGCAGTAGAAGAAATTCCTTTTTGATAAAAGCCTTATTTCCTCACCTTGTTGACAAAAGTAAAAGTATTCTGACGCTGGGCTACGTGGTAGGCTACTATCAACAGAGCCACTGCTTCTCAATATCTAAGGGGTTTGTGGTCTGAACATGTCACCTCAATTTAGGGAGTTATTACATTCTGTTTTAGCCTCCACCAACGTGTATAAGATCGTTTTGAAAAATGCTTGTTGAGGTGCATTGCTCCTGCATCAAATTTCACTTGATGCTGCAGAAAAGTAGGCCTACTCTAACACCACAAACTGGCTTTGAGCCTCAGTGGGCAGCATGCCCCGTTGGAATCAGATATTCATATGACATTGTTTCAGAAATGTTCACATTGTTTTTATTGTCAAGAGTTAGATGAGAAGATCTATATCACTCTCAGGATTGTACCACAAATGTAAAAATGTTGCCAGTAGATAGTTAGACTAGACTGGAACCATTCAAATGGATTCCTGTGGTTTTATAGGCTATTTGTCGTACAGACTGTAACATTTTGAATAACTACTTTAATGTCTTATATTTAAATATGCTGAACTCATTCAAAACTCTCGACAGTTAATAATAAACAAGCAAAAGTATTTTCATCTATTTTTATGTACTTACGCTTCAATCAAACTGGAGATGTCCGACAGTCCCCCGACTCCTGCTGCAGGACCCCCGACTGCATTAGACATCATTCCTGACATACTGACCCCCAGAGACACAGAGACAGGCAGTCAAATCATGCTTCTTCTGCACTTTACTCTGAAGGCAACAATTCATTCTGACACTCACAGCTGTTGCACTTGTTGGTTCTGCATCACGCTTGCAGCCTGTGGACAAAAATCAAGTTTTTCATAGATGTATTAAAAGGACGATTCATTTCTGATTATCTAGTGCGGTACATACAGACAGATGATTTAGATGTATGTTGTCATTGTTGCTGCAGTAAACTCTGGTATGCTTGTAGAAGCGTTCTTGTCCTGGCAGACGTTCCCTTGTGTCATCGTTTAACGAGTCCGCACTGTCAGAAACCCAGGCACCGTGCTCTCCCCTCCACAATAATCCGGTTGATTAATGGGCTAACTGTCACTCATGGGGCTAATTAGGATAAAAGAATCTGGTCTAACCTTCACAGAGACAACACAAGCATACAACACCTGTCTCCAGGACAAATGTTTGCTAAACAGCGCTAACCTCTCAGGCTTTATGTGCAGTGCATACATTCAGACTCACCATGCTGATGAAGGCAGGGTTGTTGATTAAACTAGCCATGTCGAAACCCAATCCAGCAGCTATCTGTGGCACACATTAAAAAGGTCAAAAATAAACATGGCTCTGATATGTATGTGAGCTTTGATGGGATATAACTAATGTTACATAATAATAAAATGAGGTAAAGACAGCTTGCTTTTACTCACTGGGCTGCTTGCTTCTTTCTGCTTCTGCTCCGCTATCTTCAGGTTGGATTTATAGGTATCATTATCTGGATCTAATACCAAAGCTTTCTTGAAGAAGGAGATTGCCTCTGGATACTTGTTCATGGCTGTCAGAGCCAGACTGCAGCCACAAAATAAAGACACAGACCGCATTTTCTCAGACCTTGAAATATCATTGAGACAGGCGTTATTAAAACAAGGATTTTTCTAACATGAAACTCACCCCATCCTCCCGTACGCTTTGCTGTAGGTAGGGTCAATCCCAATGGCTCTCTCGCAGTCACCAGTTGCCTCTGTGTAGTTTCCCAGTTTACTGTGAGCCGCCGCCCTGCAGAGGGTTACATTCAGACCCCATGCTTAACTTTATAACTGTGCGTTGTACATACATAACACAAGGAAGGGATTTAATCAACAATTTAGTTCTCCTGTTCAAATGTGCTTGTGTGCTGTAGTATATAATATGTAAACCAGTACAAGTTAGGTGCAGAACATTGACAGTAAATCCTGTTGCTTGCAGTTGTAAAGACCTGTTGCAGTAGTACACAGCGTTTCTCAGGTCCAGGTCAATGGCCTTTGTGTAGCACTCCACTGCACATCTGTAGTTCTCTTCTTTCATGTGGTTGTTCCCTGAAAATAAAATGGGTAGGGGTTAGGGTTGGAAAAAAATATGTTGTTTAGCATTTTTTGCCAAAGTTATAATAGATGCATCATAGTTTTGCTTTTTGTCATGGCTTTTTTAAATAGATGATGCAAATGTGTCAACAATTGATGTACAAATAATAATTCATATTGGGATGAACGTGATATCAACATTAAGATATATTCATGGTAAAGGTCTCAATGTTGTCATGGATATCATCAGAATTTCATTTACAGGCATACTGTCTCTATATTTATCTTCTAGTTACCTAGTAACCTCTTCTGTATGATTTTTGTTTAACAGAGCACAAGCACTTTGTGGTGCTACCAGGAAGGCTACAGAGGAATGCAAAGTTTTAGTTGAGTTATAGTAACAAATAACGTTTGACTTTACCTTCATTTTTAAGTTGCTCCGCTCTTTCAATGTCTTCTGGAGATGGGGAGGTCTCTGGTATGGTAATATTGTCATTCTAAGTAAATGTCAAATAAAAGAGTCATTACTTCTAAGTGAATAGTGACTGAATGAAGAGATTTTGACCTTAACAGGAGGGAAAGCAGGTGTAACTCATTGTATTAAGGATTTCTATATGCTGGCCATTACCTAATGGCAGTGAGCCAGCATGCACAGGCACTCCTTAAATAAAGATGTAGTAACAGTTATATTGACAATATATGTCTGCCATAAGAAAGGCTTAGTGTTGACTTTGAGTTTGTATGTGCTATACATAATGATGAAATATCGTACCTCCTTCATATGTTAAAGCATGGATGGTGCATCACCCACCTTAAGCAGGGAGTTGAGGAATATTTCTGTCAGAGGCTGTGGCACAGCGAGGTGGGAGTCACTGGAGCCGATCTTAAAGGTCGTCTCCAAACACTGTATGGCAACTGCATTCACAGAAAGATGTTGACCAGATAAATAACATTTGTGAGATTTTAAGTTGCCAGCCAAACAATTGGTCTTCACAGTATTTTTCTGGTGAGATGGTGAGTCAGAGCTTGGCTGCTCATTCAGAGTGAGATATTTTTCTATCTGTTCATATAGGATGAAACACACCACCACAAGTACTGAACACCATGCCCTAATTCCCAGTCTAGTGTGATTCTTTATCTTTTATTCTCGCTTTATAAGGATAGTGAGATAAAAGCATTACTCTGCTGAAAGCTGAAGCATGTTGTCCTATATTTGTGAAGTGTAGATGCACAGCGAGTTGGCCTATACCTTCGAGGCTCTCCTGCTCATCAGAATTCAAAGCGCCCTGATGTGTTTGATCTCGTAGGAACTGCACAATAGAGAATGCCAGACGCTTCTCCACTGCCATTTTTATCTGGAAACTGCTGCACACAAGAAGTTGTTTGGGATGGAACAGAAAAGACAGCCACAAAAGAATGACTGTATTTATTCATAAACACATGGTAAGATAATGAATAGCTAAAAGTGGCCACATGATAAATAATGCAAGATAAACTTATGGTTAAACTGTTGGTCAGATGCAAACATCCAGGGTCAACAGAAGTTATCTCTAGTAGTAAACCTCACAGTCAGATACAAAATCGATACTAGGTCGATTTGTCAATGAGCACCTGCTAGATATTTCTGGGTTTAAGTTAATAAATGTCTTCAATATCTCTATTGAGATTCTTAATATTCACTAACCCTAATCCAAACCCTATCAACCCTCACCCTAACCCAGCAACAAATAAATGTCATGATAAATTATTTCAAACTCATGTTCCACACCCTTTTTGCATCTTACTACTAGTTTGATAAACAGGTTCACATTTCTATCTGAATATGAACAGGTGCGCTCTCAGTGACTGATCTTTGGATCGGAAATGATCCCTTTTCTAAGTCACAGGTTTCCATTATTGATCAAGGTACATTATTTCATAGTCAAAGACCCTGCACAATCCTGATATATGTTATGTGGTGGTGAAATAGGCCTATGGGTTTTTTATGGTTTGTTGAATTATGTCAAATCCCAACCAACTCTTAAACAGTGTTGGGTTATGTTGTTATAGTCATTAACATAGGCCTCAAAATAATCTTCAAGATTCACTACAACTCAAATGATTGTTGGTTATTAATAAATTGCAGTGGTTAAGAAGTTTGCATAACACATGGACTAATGTGAACCCTGCAGGGGACGCAAGGAGCTCTGTGTTTACACCAGTCTATGGTTTACACCCACTGCTCACTCAAATGAAATGACCACAATATTGGCTCAATAGCAGATTGTTGCCCCGGGGTCCTGCTGCTAACAGGTTGATTTAGTTATTCTATTAACTCCGGCAAAATAAGAAATGATGCTGTCGGTGCATGGTTCTTGTTTCCAAGACAACTCAGAGGTGGATGAGAGCTACATTATTATTGTATACTATACACACCAACAAAAAAAAGATTGCTCCATTAAAAAGATGGCCGTTTTTCATCTGTCTGACCGAAGCAGTTCCACAGAGATTGGCTCAGCAACCAAAATGTAAACAGACTCTATGAGGAAAATACATCGCAGACACAAACAAACAAACACTGCCTCATATCTCCATCACACTGATGCCATGCGTTGCTAGGCTGATATAGTCGGGCTCAGCCACTCCTCCTCAGTGTGTTGACACCATAGACTGACACACGGACATGCAGTGATGCGGAGGCTGTGGTGTAATACCATCATAGGAGACGATGTGTGTTTTTATTCATTATGCAAGCATTATTATTGAATAGCCTAAATCCAATGCATTCGAGAAAACATAACCACTGGCGCATGCAGCTGTTTGCATAAAGCCTGTCTTCAGGATAATATCCGCTGATCGCCACTGTGCAGATTGTGAGGCTGAAACAATCACAACCTGCTGTCAGGGAAGCAAAACATGCAGGAGGAGAGGGAGGAAAGGACCTTAAATCACCTACGTAGCACGATAAATCACATTTATAAATAACATCGTGTCAAAGGATGCCACTCGGAACCCCCCGCCCACCTACCTGAGCTCTTATCCAGCTGTCTGTGCCGCCGCGTCATGAGGACCTGTGTCGGATTTGATCGCATCTTCTGCGCATGCGCCTTAAAAGCGGAAATAAGGAGCCTTTTCCACATTTCAGAGGAGAGGGTGCCTGCAGCTGCTGCTCTCTCTGTCCCTGCACAGAATGGTTTGGACTGAGCCACAGTAAGAGGAACAGAAAGGGGCTTTTTTTCTGCTTTTGTTTTCGTTTGCACGGAGAACGCATGAACCGTTGGCATGTGTGCGTTAAGAGTTATAGTGTGCCGCGCGGTGTACAGGTATGATGCTGCATATGTTAAGACTATTTATTTAACACCAGTGTGATTTGCTTCATTAACTTACTATATGTTTGCTGTTATTTCATTTAGCCTACCACCTGTTAATCATAGTAAAAAGGATGGTAAAATAATGTTCCATTCACTCCTGCTCTTTAAAGGAAAGCGCTGAAATGTTTATAAGTCTTGGCAGAGGTTTGTCACAGCTGCAGCCCTTACTATTTATGATCTTGTTTCGAAAGGCTTCCGCTGTCATGCTATGAAACTCTACCCTGAGTGGGAAAATGCCCCCTCTTAGCATGGAAAAAATGCAGAGCACGTTTCAAGTGTGACCTTGAATAATGAACTGCTTACAGTGGCCTTGTGCCACCTGTTAAATTAAATCTGAACTCTAATTCTGATTCAAAGTCGTAGTAAACTGAGATGTCTAATGTTTTACAGCGTCTCCAATCCTCTGCTGAGAACCACCATCCAGAATGGATCTGTAATATCTGCCAGAGACTGCTCCCTGGCAGGAAATAAGAGACAAGCTTTGAGATGGGACCTGACCCCGGATGATATCCGGACCTCTACAGACGGCTTGATAAACAGAGTAAAAGCTGTCTATGATGACATCGGGTCTCTAAAGATAGAAAATGTTTCAGTTGAAAACACCCTGAAAGCCTTGGCTCATGCCAAGCTGGATTATGCATGTAAGTGTTGAGGTATACATCTGGTGATAATGTACATGTTTCTTGTTGATAAGAACCGTGTGCCAATATGCTCCATTGTTGTCCTTAAGCTATATAAAACACATAAATGGGCCTCATTGTTAAACGACGTGACACTTTGCATTATTACCATGAACTAAAGTAGCCTACTTCAGTCCCATATACTGTACATCTACGTATTAACCATAGCACTACATTTGTATTATACCCCAGCTGAAAATAGTCCCAGACAAACACACAATAATTTATTTTTACAGATTTTTGAAGGTTTCGGTTTTCAGCTTGAAAACATAGTGGGTGTGAAAGTGTGGATTTGGTCTTTTAATGGGATCTTTTGACAACAAAATATATGTAATAACATCTTTCATTTATTTTATTTTGTAATCGTTTTATTTGGCAGGGACAATGCACAGTAATGAACACTTAAAACATTCAAATGTGTCAAGCGTAACAGTGCCAGATTTAGCTTTGAGCTCATTTCCATCCGCAGTCCCTCACATAAAACATTTAAGAAGATTACATTTTACAAACAGAATGGGTTACTTCATGCATTTTCCTATCTGGCACAATGTTAATGCTGTCTTTTTGTCTGTTCTGTTCCCTTAGCATCGCTCCATGTGCTTGATTTCCCCCAGTACGTCTGTCCTTCTAAAGAGGTTCGGGCAGCGAGCACAGAGGCCGACAAGAAACTGTCTGAGTTTGACGTGGAGATTAGTATGAGGGAAGATGTTTTCCAGCGAATCACAGCGCTGCAGGTACGCCTCATATCACATCCACTTGAACATACACATCACGACATGAGGGGAGTTAGGTTAGTAAAACACCCAGTCAACTCGATAATCGTGTTAAAGTATTGTTAACGGTAAAATACATGGATTTTGAAGCTCGTTGAGGGGTTGGTGCATTTATCCAAGTAGCTATGCCAATGACAAATTGGCAAGGCCTGAAGTGTGTATACAGTAACCTTATTTGACTCCACCACTGGTTCTCTTTTAGCATGGGAAAGTAATTGAATCTGATATTTTCCATGGAAGCCCACGCCATATGTTTTTCTGTGAATGAGTGGCTTGCTCACTTGCAGCATAATTACAAGTGAGTAAATAAGATGTGTGTTTTTGTGAATATTTGTTCACAGAACAAGCTCCAAGAGAACTCTTCACCTGAAGAGAAGAGGTTCTTAGACAGACTTGTTACATTGGGAAAGCGGAAAGGACTGCACTTGTCTAAAGATATGCAAGAGGTAAGAAGAATAAGTGACTTAATTAGTAAAGCTACTTTAATTTTGACCATATAAATTGCATTGAAGAGTTTGTATAATGAAAGCAATTTGGTCATTTTAGGTTTGAATTTTTGGCTGTATTTATATTTTTTCACCCCCAATTTTATAATTCTTCAACTATCACGTCACATACTTGAAAACAATATATAAAAACATAATTCCTGATGACTCCTTTTCTTTCTAAAGGAAATAAAAAGAAAATCCAAGCTTATATGTGAACTCTCCATAGAGTTCAACCAGAATCTGAATGAGGACAATACGTTTCTTGTTTTTTCTGAGAATGAACTCGGTAAGCCTATACACAATACACTAAGCCTGGGGGACTGCCGGATTTGATTTAAATTGATGTTGTTAACTTTCTGTTAAGGTGGGCTTGCTGACAGCTTCCTTGATGGACTGGACAAGACAGCAAACGGGCGGTATAAAGTGACACTTGAATATCCCCATTACTTCCCGCTGATGAAGAGGTGTCATAACCCTGAGACCAGGAGGAAGATGGAAACAGCTTTTCACAGCAGGTGTAAAGACGTGAGTGGAGTTCGATAACAAATCTGTGCTTCCTACACCTCCCTGAACCCAGTAAGAACTGTCTGTTTCAACTTCAGTTCATCCATATACTGTTCACCTGCAGAAATAGTGCTGTCACTTGCAAGTACTATGCTAAAAGTTTAAAAATATAACCTCTCTAAACTCTCACATACAAAAAAAATATATATTTTGCCTTGCCCAAATAGTAATTACAGACATACACACAAGGGTACCAGAGGAGGTCATGCATGCACTAGTATATCCGTTAGTTATTCCATCTCATTTATATCTGCTGTACTGTTTACTGTTCACTCTCCAGGAGCCGTAGCTGTATTAAATGACTGCTAATGTAAACCAGTTATTTCCCGCTGCTGCTTGCCAATTAAAAGTATTTAAGTGGTGAAACACAATGTAAAACAATAACAAGCAACCTCAGTGAGCTGTTTCCTTCACAGTTGCAGGTGAAAGGTTGCACACTGCTCACATGACGCTGCAGTGTGGAAAGCTACTTATGCAGCCTGAAATCAGACCCTTGCTGTAACTCTCATGGAAGAGTGCCAGCAATTGATTGATTCCTTTATTAAAACAATATGAGTTTGTTATGCTGCACTGTAAACAGATACTCCAGCTGCTCTTCTGTATATTTTTGCTGCACCTGCTGTTACCACACGTGTCGCCAAATCAACCAGGACTAAAATAGATATTTTTTCAATTTTAACCATTATTTGATCTGCATATCTCTTTCTTCCACTTTCTTGTATTTCAGGTTAACACAGCAATCCTGGAACAATTGATACAGCTGAAGGCAAAGGTTGCAGACTTACTTGGTTACACTAGCTATGCGAACTATGTGCTGGAGATTAACATGGCCAAGAATGCAGGCAATGTGTCTGACTTCTTAGGTATGACAGCTTTGACATTGCACCGCTCAGGCACACGCACACATAAAAGACATGTAATTTAAGACGAGACCATCTTTTAACAGCTTTGCATTAGAAAGATCAACTTCATTGGACAGATGGGTGGGCTCAGCTGTTAGACAGAAACCCTACACCTCATGCCTGTTGAGTGTAACTTTGTAAATGTTGCACTTCATGCCTCTCCTATGTAGTGTCATGTAGCCTTCATGATCAGCGTCATATATCACAAGTGAAAAATGGCTGACTGAGTGTTGTCAGTGGCTTGTTATTGTATTACAAATCCATATAAACCAGAGATAATTGATGATCTTTTTAAATAGTAGTAATTCATAGTAGTTTTAATTGTTTTAGATACAAACAAGATCTGAGAAAGGACTGAGACTTTGTGCTTTACAATTAGACATATAGAAAAAAACAATAATGAAATGATTTGAAACTTTTTGGCACATTTATTTATCTTGTTTTTGTTCTAACTCTACAGATACCTTCTATGAAACACTAAAGCCCATTGGAATCAAAGAGAGGAAATATATTCTTGCACTGAAGAAGCGTGAGTGCTTGATGAAGGGCTTCCAGTATGATGGACAGATCAATGCCTGGGACCTACCCTACTACATGAATCAAGTGGAGCAGTGCAAGTTCGCTGTGAACAAAGACAAACTCATTGAGTATTTCCCTCTTGACGTGGTGACAGAGGGACTGTTTGGTATCTACCAGGAGCTGCTGGGTCTCACATTCACACAGGTGGAACACGCTAATGTGTGGCATGAAAATGTGAAGCTTTATTCTGCCCGGGACACTGAAACTGGAGAGGAGATCGGCCAGTTCTACATGGACTTGCATCCGAGGTAAAGAAAGTGTCACCGTAGGACTGCAGCTAACAAGTGTAGCGATTAATGTCCTGATATATTTTTGATTCTTTGATTGATTTTATCATCTATATAATGTCATACAATTGTGAACATTCCAATTCTATGTAAATGTCTTGATTTGTCTGACCAACAGTTTAAAATCCAAACATATTTCATTCATTATCCAATTTTTTTTTAAATTGCATATTTTCAGAAGCCCTAACTGGGGCATTTGTGCTTGAAAAAGGATTAATTTAATTTGGAAAATAATTGCTGATCCATTTGCTGTTGATCAACCTATCGTATAGCTCTAATCAGTTCATTCACAATCATAACAAAAATATTAAGGCTATCGGTGACAATAGCCCTTAATCTTTGTAATGTCATTAGTATTAAAGGTGGGGTAGGTAAGTTTCAGAAACCGGCTCGAGTGCACTAAAATTTGAAAGTATACGCAGCCGAAAAGAATCCGCCCCTTCCTTCAGACTTCCTTACAGAGCACCTCCTCCAACACACATGAACGCGCACATGACGTCAGCAGACTGGTGAAAGTGGCCGCCTGTTGCTGGCGAGTCATTGAAGTACTGCTGCAATGCACGCCCAATGACGGCACGAGATACATTTGTGCGTGCACGAGATGGAAGGCTGACAGACAGGGCCGGCTAAACGGATTGGTTGTACTTTTTACAGTATTACGGCTTCTACAGATGACATTTTTTTGTCAAAGCACTTAAGATATTCATTGCTATCGGGATGTTAAGAGCATTCTATGGAATATAACAAAAAGTGTATCTCGAGCCGGTTTCTCAAACTTACCCACCCCACCTTTAATGCTCTGATTGAGCCTGCTGTCTGACTGTGTAACTTCATCTTCCACCAGGGAGGGGAAGTATGGCCATGCAGCGTGCTTTGGACTGCAGCCCGGCTGCAGGGGACCTGATGGAAAACGCAGGCTTCCAGTGGCGGCCATGGTGGCTAATTTTACCAAGCCCAGAAAAGGTTGGCCCTCCCTCCTCCAACACCATGAGGTGGAGACTTATTTCCACGAATTCGGTCATGTTATGCATGAGATCTGTTCTAAGGTAGGTCACTTTGAATATCAGCAGCTTTGTGTGAGTTTAATATAGTATTGTATATTAATTAGAGTGATGGAGATTGTCCTGTGTTTATTACAGACCACTTTTTCAGAATTCAGTGGAACCCTGGTGGAGACAGACTTTGTGGAGGTGCCGTCGCAGATGCTTGAGAACTGGGTTTGGGAGAAGGAGCCTCTGAGGAGAATGTCCCGCCACTACAAGGACGGCAGCCCAATCCCAGACAATCTGCTCGACAAACTGATTGCATCTAGAGTCGCCAATACCGGTGAGAAACTGGAGTTTTCTGTTAATTCAAAAAATAAATGTGTAGAACATTTATAGAGAAATCAAGGGTCTCTGACTTTTCTATCCTCTTCAGGACTGATGAACCTGCGCCAGGTAGTCCTTGGTAAAGTTGATCAGTCCCTACACAGCTGTCCAGATGCTGATACAGCTGAGGTGTTTGCAAAGCACTGCGAGGACATCCTGGGTGTTCCTGCTACACCAGGTCAGTAGTTACTTTAGCAACAGTAGATTTGCAAGATTACGCATATATTTAGAGAAATAAATGCATTAACACTTTTCTCAGTGATTGAGAGCATTTATTTATCAATTGTCTCTTATAAGGATAAATACTTGCATTGTTACATTTCAAATTGACAGAAAAGCTCTTTGTGTTTAATTGATTCTGTGAATGTCAGCTGTATTTTATGTAATAACAAAGCTCTGTTCTCTGCAGGTACCAATATGATTGCCAGTTTCAGCCACTTGGTTGGAGGATATGATGGACAGTACTACAGCTATCTGTGGAGTGAAGTTTACTCCATGGACATTTATTTTAGCCGTTTTAAAAAGGAAGGCATTATGAATCCAAAGGTAGGTGTGATTATTACAATATATCATACATTTTCTTGTAAGCACACATCTCACTTTAAAATATATTTATTAGGTTGGAAAAGAGTACAGAAGGGTGATCCTGGAAGCTGGTGGATCTGAGGACGGCATGGACATGCTGAAAACCTTCCTCGGCCGTGACCCCTGCCAGGACGCCTTCTTTCAGAGCAAAGGACTGATTAAGTCACAGAAAACACAGACTTTGTAATTTGATATATATATATATACTGTAGAACTGTTTTTTTGTCAAACTATTTAATATTTTTGTACTTTTTGTATGAAGATTAAAAAAAGACTTTTCTTGAAGTGTATTGAAAACTGGATAATTTCTACCTGCTTGCATTTTTTCAAATAAACTGTAAATCATGTAGGATCCCCATGATTGCATGTACAATTATGTTAGTGTTAATAATTACATTTACAATGATTTTGTTATATTTAAGTGTCCTAGTAAGCCAAAGCAAAAGACACCATGCACAAACCTATGACCCTATGACTATGAAAACAAGCAGCTAAATGTGAATAAGTCAGCATTCATTTAATTATTAACACCATCTGTTTTCTACTGTGACATGTGAACATTTCTTCTGTGAAAAAGGCATAGTTGTGTGTGCACAGCTGCATGTTACCATTGTAAAAATACATTGTTTCTTAATTGTTTTAATTGATAATGATTTTTTGAATGTATAGATTACCAATAGTTTATGTAGGTGGATATGCAGAACACACTTGTTATTGCATCTTTGAATTTGTTGTCCTGTCAAATTTCCATTAAACTGAAATATGTATTAGAATAAGCATACAGATTCAGACAGACGGTGATAGGATACTATGGTTAACTTTCAGAGATTCTTATATGCAGACAGTCTAGGATCTCAAAACTGCACATACTAGGGCAAAATTGCTTACAAAACCTTAGTGTAAATACATGTGTTGCATTAAGTTCCCTCCTTTAAAGGGGATTAGGCTCTTGTAGGAAATATTTAAAGAAACTGATTAAGAAAATGTGTTTATAATCACAAAAAGGTTTGCATTATTTAAAATGCTCCTGCATTAATGGAGATATAAACACCAGGGGGCGCCACAAGATAGCATAAACTGGAATTGTACTTCGAAATAGTAAAGAAAGATACATTTATCGTTGGGAAAACACTTTCTCTGTTGATAAATACATTTTTTTTAAATGAAATAATGTACATTTGACTGGTGAGACTGTTGTAAATAGTGCAAACACCTTTATGGTTGTAGGTTTGTTTAATAAAATGTCTTATTTGCCATTGCTTCTCGTCTGTATGATTACCTTCCTTAACCTAATCAGATAGGAAGAAAATATTGTCGAGCAAATGGATGGGTGATACGGGGATTCATTAAAAGTGTCAGGGAGAGATAGTGAAAGCATCACCGCGGGGCTCGGTGCAGCTGGAGGAGACTTCTGGTGGACAGCCTCCTCCTACATGTAGGCACAGAGGTCGCAGAGAAGAAACCCACCGCTCCATGTTTGCTCTTAACAGCCTCAATGTAGCTTCACTCGACTCTTTCATAGCAACAAGGAAACGAAATTATGAGTGAAAACATCTGGGAGCGGCGTACTTTACATGAAAAGGTTTCGCTTTGCCTCGCATTTTTGCCTTTTGTATTTCCTTGCTGAATGTCGTGGACATTTTGGATTTTTTTGAATGCTCGTGTCATTAAGTCTTACAAATTAAGGACCATCTTTTTCAAATTTCATCCCGTTCGGTTAGTTGTCTTTATGTGAGCTGAATACTTTTACGTGTGGGGGACGACAACGTAAAACAACTTGAGGACGGCTCTGCTGAGGAGAATGTGCGAACTGGGCCAGCTTCGAGTTGCTCTTTAATGGGGCAGCATTAGCTAACTGCTAACTAGCACACCCCTATTGAACTAACCTCAAGCAAAGCTAGCTGATGCCCGCTTCTCGACACGTTTTTTTTGGATACTAACAACCTGCTCATAACTCTGATATCGTTGAATGAGACGCTGACTCGAAAGCAATTCAGGTAAGAGTCTTTGTTTGTTACTGTTTCTGTGTTTGTGTGTGTGTGTGTGTGTGTGTGTGTGTGTGTGTGGGGGGGGGGGGCTTACAACATGCTAACATTACGGCTAGCTGCGTAGCGCAGCGTCGTTGAGGTCCCATTCTGGCGCTGTCCGACTTGAGTCCTATGTTAGTAATTCAGTGAATTCGAAAAAACTATTCAACCAAAGCACAATTTACGAAACTCTGTAAATATGCAGATCCGCAAAATCACCCGGAATACAAACATCTCGGGAAACATTTTGTTTAAGCTGGTGTGTGTGTTTGTGTCTGTTTTCAAAGTAAGAGGCACTTTTTTCATCAACCTTGTTGTTCTTCAATTAATGTATTTTTGTGTGTGTTTCATATATATATTTGTTTGTATATTTTGTATTTATTTATTTTTATTTGTTTGGAGGAAGTTAAATGTTGTGCCATGTTTACATTTAGAATGTAATGTATTGAAACCCCCATTCATTCAGTAAAATTAAAAGTCTACAAAAACACATATTTTAAATCAGTTATACAATCATTAAAATCATGTTTATGTTTGTTTATAATAGGTAGTCAGTGTCACTAGCAATGTAAGCAGCTGTCTGTATTTTGGGTTAACAGCTGTAACGTCACATGTCTGCCTGTTTGCAATGACTGCTTCCTTATCCACTCAGTGCCTACATCTAATATAGCGCAGTCTGGTACCATTTAAAGTATTAGTCAACACAATATGAGTATATTTGAATGCCTTTCTCAATATCACTAACGTAACAGCTGCACTGCAACAACAGCAGCAGCAGTCACATCTTGTGTTGCGGAGCACCTTTAGCCCTTCGACGGACGAGGGATTAGTGAGATCTACACCCAACATCTCGGCGTTTTCATTTTCTCACCAGTTCACTAATCAGATTACTATCCCCATTTAACTCCTATGTTATTTAATCCTGTTAAGATTTGAGATGGATGCGGTGCTAATCTCCATGTTTGTTTTTTAGGAATTTAAGCAGGTCCATGCATCACCATCTACTTTTTTTGCTTTGAATTAACTGTTGTTTTGGAAATTACACCAAATCTCTGAAAATCATAAAGCACAAAACGTTCCGGTGAAAATGAAAGAAACTCGTAGGTGCATTTATTTTAATGACATCTGTGAATGCTTTGTGGTGGGGTTTTAACACACTATTGACAGCATGACATGTGTGCAGGCTATACACCAAAACTAAACTTATATAAACTAATACTTAAAAGTGACCGACGGGCTGTTTTATGTTTGCCAAATAGAGAATATAGCATGTTAAGATAAACCAGTTATTTATACATTATTCCTCCAGCCTGCTTGTTGAAATGCAGAGAAGGCTTCCTTAAATCTCAAACCTTGAATTGGATGACTGGCATTGTCATGGAGGAAAACAGATACACTCTGGTCATCCTTCAAAGGCCATCCTTGCTGAGACTAGACTATCAGCTGACAGTTGTCATGGTTGTAGGCCTATAAACTGAGAGCTGGTGGCCAGCTGTTAGTAGATGATTATCCAGCTCTTCATGATAACATTGATTGATGATTATCCTGTTATTTATGATAATATGTAAAATATAACCTTTAAATGTCTCCATAGTTTATGGTACTGTCTATAAACTGGATAATATGCTGCCCACCTTTCCCCTATTTACATTTTTGATCATTCATCTAATTATATGACAAGACTGATCTTCACTATATACACTGCACAAATCACATAAAGACTGCAGTGGCATGTTTCCATTGAGGTGTTGGTGGACAGCACCTCAATGGAAGTTCCTTGTATGAACTGTATCTAGAATGGAAGATAAGGTTCGCTCTAACTAACAAAGGCACTCTATTGCACTGTTTGTTGTGCGACTTGTTGACGGAAAGAAAGCAAAAACTACAAAAGCCTTCGACAAAATCACCAGAGTCATGTTTCCTTATCTTCATTACACACGAATAATGTTACCCTGGTTTCATAATGGTTAATCCAAAGTCAATAAAGCTTCCATTGTGAATTATTTCCATATCTCTGTGACTTGGACAAATACATCTTTTGAAGGATTAAGCCTAGGTCACCCAGGTTAAAATCATTTGCTCCTAAGCAGCCCCTAAAATATTTAGGTTCAATAGTTCAAAACTCAGCCTGCATGGCAATATAGGGTAATACCTAACAACAAATGGATGTTTTTACTTCCTAAAGTTGATGTCATTCCTGTTGAAAAGGGACACAGTGAACGATCATCCTTAACTGTGAACCAATGGCATATCCGTTAAGGAGAGAATGGCTGTTGAACTGGTATTACATATACACTATTCATGCCTGAACACAGGGCTGTGAGCAGAGGTATTGTGGGAGTATCGTTTCATCTTCAGGTGTGTTTGACTAATGACTCTTTTTATCAGATGGGGAAGTTTAAAAAAAAAAAAAAAAAGTTTTACAGCTTGTGTGACCATAGAAGTGCAAATTGCTTTTCCCAACTACAGTAAGACTAGCCTTGAATTTATTCTTTTGGCATTTCTACTTTTGTGGTGAAAGGGAAAGAGAAATATGCTCAAGCAAGCAATGTGTCAACAATGTTGTCATGTACCGAATGCATTTGTGGTTATTGATTTAATTATCTTGTGACACAGTTAACTAGTTGCCGATAATGGTATAAAGCCTTAGTGAAGCCATTTGGAGAAAATGTCTGTGCTTGTGACACAATTAACGACATTTCCTACAAAATCGGAAATTATTTAGGCTATATCACTATAAGATTGCCCTCCTATCCTTATAGCTGATTCAGTGCTGATAGATGTAGAATGAGAGCCAAATAATAAATAATTGTCACACCTTTCCTGTTTTATAGTAAATCCAATATCTTTCAGATTTGGACTGTTGGATGGCTAAAACAAGTAGTTTGAAGACCTTAGGCGCGTTCACACACCGCAGTACTTTTCCCACTTTAGTTCCGATATAGTTCCGAAATGTTGCGTTCACACCCAAAAAATCCGGAACTAAAATTAGTTCATGAGAACCTTTTTACCCCCTTTTGCTAGAGAGCAGGGACTTTCGTGGGAGAAAAATGTTCCTATTTCTGATTGGCTGGGCGGAATGCAAACCACGCCCCGTAAAACTCCCAAAATGTTTTGTGAAGCCGCCATTTTATTATCCTCGCATTAGCATTATCCCAGCGCTCAAACGCAGAGAGACTAAACTTATGGCAACACAAAAGAAAACATGGGAGCGGTGGAGATGAGGAGCAGGGCTCCGTGTATTTTATTATTATATTATATAGAGTCGTTATTCATTTGTTTTAAAGCTCAATAAATAACAAAGAAGACCTTTGACCGGCACTTTTATAATTTTGACAGAAGATTTAAACTTTAATTCACGTTGACTGGCGAGAAACTCTGCCCGGTTCCCTCGGCCCCCACCGCGGAGAATAAACAGAAGGGCAACCATGACAACCATACTTCTTCGCTGCTTTTGTGGACGAAGTTACAGCGCCACGTACAGGCTCCTGCATATGTACTGCAGCTTCTCCAGCGGTTGGAGCTAAACGGAGCGGTCTCGTGTGGACAGACACTATCCGGATGACTATTGCATGTGGACGGAAGGTTTTTTGCGTTTGCGTTAATCCTATGCGTTTAGCCGTTTTCGTCCTCGTGTGGCCGGGGCATAAAACTCAGTTAATGGGGCTCATTCACTGGAGCTTCCACAAACAACAATCAACTTAATTATTACATTCAAATGATGTACATTATTCAAGTTTACATTCACTTTGGATAATAACACGGGAGAAATGAGCGGAAGCGCTCTCTTTTCCTCTCTCCCCCTCTCTCTCTCTCTCCTGACAGCCTGTCAGTATCTCATGCAGCTCACTGATCCAGTAATGAGTGACCCGACAATGAAGAATAAATATATTTATAATAACTAGTTTAGCTTGTTCCAGAGGTAGATAAAATAGCTAAGTGTGTTAGGTCTAACTCTTACGGTACGTCCACACAGCAGCTTTTCAAAAATCTTGAAAATCTTGGAGCTGGGCGTGTCTGAAAGCTTGGGGATTTTTTGCGAGCAACGCGACCAACAACCAATCACATGAATCTCCCGCCCCCGACATACAAAGCAAAAGCCCCGGGGATTTTATGCGAGCAATATATATATATATATATAAACTCCCCAAACAGGCGAAAACTTACCAGTTTCACCCACTGTCTCTGCCACCTCCCTCCATGCCTGGTTCCTCCGGTTTTTATCCCGTTAATAGTTCTGGTCGTAAAGAACCGGGTGATTTGCTACCGTAATTTCTCATTTGGAATATGAGGAAATTAACTGCGGTCTGGTTCTCCCTGTGTGTGTGTTTCGCTGTGCTTACCGGTCCGGCGGGCGGAGCTGCAGGATTTCTGCTTCACACACGTTGCATACCGCTATTTTACTATCTTTTTCGGACACCTTAAAATAATGCCAGACCGGTGAAGCCATTTTGGCGAGCTTGTTTTGCCGCTCACAGAGAAAAGTGTCATGTATTTTACGTCATGCGATCGGCTCTGGCGATCGGCATGTTTAGAGAGCACCGATCGATCGGTAGAGAGTGAGTATCGGCCGATCTCGATCGGAGCATCCCTAAATGTTTATGTAGCAATAATACTTGAGACGTATATTTTTATTAATAACATTTTATAAATGTCTCCAGTACCATAACGTCGGAGCTTAACGGTACCACGTTCTTTAATAATTCCGGCCCTGGGGCTCGGTACCCATCCCTACATGGGGAGAGGCGCAGCATATTGCTCTGGACTGAATGCGATGGAGAGTTCTCATTATTCGCAGGCCAGGAATTTGCGGGGGTGTGTGTGTTTCGCGGGTTGCTAAATGTTTTGTGTGTTTATGTTGACAAGGAGGCTTAATAACTGTGTGCTACACAAAACGTGCAGTCAGTTTCATTTTCATCGCCGTTCGTAGAGAGTTAGCAGGGTATTTTTATTTTAACTCTCGTCCCAAATTCGTCCCAACATTTTTTTTTATCGTCCCCGACCCGACTTTTTCGACGACGGGAAGCCCTTAAGCTCGAGCCCTAATGAGGAGGTTCTGGCGATTTACTCGGAAGAACTTCAGTAGAAGCTGCTGTGAGTCCCAGCAGCTTCTACTGAAGCCATTCCCCAACTCCGGGGACTTCCGGCCGGGGACTCCGGGTGGCAGTATATGCCGTGAAGTTGTTTGCGGCCTGCCAGTAAACCCAAAGAAGAAGAAGTGATGTCAGCGGCTTCATTTGCCTAATCCACCCTCCGGGAATTTATTCCGGTGTGAACTCGATCTGTACTTAGTTCATGAGAACTAAAGAGTTCTCATGAACTAAGTTCTGATGAACCTTTTGTGGGAAAAGTACTGCGGTGTGAAAGCGCCTCTTGTGCTATAAACCATTCTGATTGGCATTTCATACCCCAAATGAAAATAATCTTCAGAGTAATCGACAGTTTAAAAGATAAAGGTGTCAACACCTAAAACTCTCCCATTGCCATTATCGAGGATCAAGGTTCAAGGCTTTTATTAGTCATACGTACATAGCTACATTGTAGTTAGGACAATGAAAATCTTAGGTCACAGGCTCCTCCAACAGTGCAACACAATAAAACAGAAAAATAGTGCAAGTAAAGAAAAATAGTGCAATAAGAGTCTATATACAAGTGAATGGAATATGATATATTGGATAAATAATTTCTAAATTGCAGCCAGATTAATGTTATGGATGTTGTTTCAAAAGTTCAGGTGTTTAATAGTCTTATGGCCTGTGGGATGATACTGTCCCTAACCCAAACCTTATTCATTGTTTGATACTGAAATGTGTTAGAGTGTTTTGTTCTATATGAACACACATGACTAGAAATACAGCCTCAACATGTGGGGAGCAATGCGTCAGAAATTGGTGACATGTGTGCTCTACTGGAAATAGTATGACAAAGTAGTCCAATTGGACCATGATAATATTAGCCTCAAATATCATTTTATCTAATCCCCATTTGTCTGTGACTGATTATGGCAATTGGAGGTCTAACCAAATTATTTTCTAATCATTACCAGCTTTTTTGTTGTCATTTCTAACTACTCAGGAACATTACATTACATTGCATTTAGCTGACGCTTTTAACCAAAGCGACTTACAATAAGTGCATTCGACCAGGAAGATACAAACTTGAAGAAAACAGAATCATATAAGTACATCAGGTTTCATAGAGCCAAAACATTGCAAGTGCTACTACTCAACTGGCTTTAGATAAGCCATTCCTTTATTAGTATATAAGTGATTTGTTAGCAATTCTTTGTTAGTAATTCTATCGCTCGAAGTGGAGTCGAAAGAGATGAGTTTTCAGTCTGCGCCGGAAGATGTGTAGGCTGTCCTGATGTCAATGGGGAGCTCATTCCACCATTTTGGAGCCAGGATAGCAAACCGACGTGTTTTTGCTGATGGGAACTTGGGTCCCCCTCGCAGTGCGGGTGCAGTGAGCCGTTTGGCTGATGCAGAGCGGAGTGCACGTGCTGGGTGTATGGTTTAACCATGTCCTGAATGTAGGAAGGGCCAGATCCATTCGCAGCATGGTATGCAAGTACCAGTGTCTTGAAGTGGATTCTAGCAGTTACCGAGAGCCAGTGTAGTGAGCGGAGGAGCGGAGTGGTGTGGGAACATTTTGGAAGGTTGAAGACCAGACGAGCCGCTGCATTCTGGATGAGCTGCAGAGGTCGGATGGCACATGCAGGTAGACCAGCCAGGAGGGAGTTGCAGTGGTCTAGGCGTGAGATGACGAGAGCCTGGACCAGAAGTTGCGCTGCTTTCTGGGTCAGCTGGGGACGTATCTTCCTGATGTTGTAAAGAGTGTATCAGCAGCGGGTTGTAGCAGTGATGTTTGCAGTGAAGGACAGGTTGTTATCTAGGATCACACCCAGATTCCTTGCAGTCTGAGTCGGTGGAACAACAGAGGTGCCGATGTTGATTGTTAGGTCAAGGGTGGGATAGTCTTTTCCCGGAAGGAAAAGCAGTTCAGTCTTGTTGAGCTTGAGGTGGTGAGCAGACATCCACTGAGAGATGTCCGCTAGACAAGCAGAGATGCGTGCGACGACCTGGGAGCTGGGAAAGGACAGAATTAATTGGGTGTCGTCAGCGTAGCAGTGGTATGAAAAACCATGCGGGCTAATGACTGATCCGAGCGAGTTTGTGTACAAGAAGAAGAGGAGGGGACCAAGATCAGAGCCCTGCGGGACCCCTGTAGTTAATTGACAAGGGTCGGACTCAGACCCTCTCCAAATCACCCTGTAGGTACTGTCTTTCAGGTATGAGGTGAGGAGGGAAAGTGTAGAGCCTGAAACTCCAAATTCTTGGAGAGTGCAAAGGAGGATCTGATGATTCACCGTGTTGAATGCAGCAGACAGGTCCAACAGGATGATGACAGAGGAGAGGGAGGCTGCTTTAGCCGTGTGCAGTTCCTCAGAGACAGCAAGGAGAGCAGTTTCTGTTGAGTGACCTGCCTTGAAACCAGACTGGTGCGGATCCAGAAGGTTGTTCTGATTCTTCTGAATCTCTGCAGAGGACAGTGATATGTGTTTAGCTGCCAACACGTGTGTTCCCTGCTCCTTAAAGTGGGTGAAAGCATATAGGAAAATGACTAGAGTTTTGGTCATGTGATAAAGTAACGTCATGAGATTAGTCAGCCACATGAGGAAGAACTTTTGTGGTAAACCATTGTCATATCTGTGTAGCAGAGTTCCCGTTAGCCGGTAATTACCGGACTACGACCGGTAAAATATGCTGAAGACCGGCAAATCTAAATTTCTCCGGTCAAAGTGTCCGTTCAAAATAATTTCCGTTTAGCGCAATACCGCATCAGTTGCGCAACTTGCGCCACTTATGTGACAGACAAGAGTATGTGACATACAAGAATAGTCCATTCTAATGTCTACTTAATGTGGAGAAAGAGATGTCCTGTATGGGTTGATTGTGCGTTGATCTGTTGGTAATGCCTCGGGGTTCCGGTGGGCATGTAAACAAATGCATAATGCTGCGCTATATTTTGTGGCCTCACCCAGTTGCATAGCGACACTTATTGTTTAGGTGTCTTTTAATAAGCAGGTAGTCATATCATTAGCTAGAACTATCTGGATCTGATCGATATGGACATAAACGCGAGTAAAGTCTAATCTGGCGGGAGAGAGAGATCAGCTGCTGCTGACGAGTCGACACGCAGCTCTGCATGATCACATGCAGCGGTGAGCGGAACAAAACACACATCAGGTTAGAATATCACACATAGCTATTTTAATGACCTCTCAAACTACCTAAACTAGTTATAGATAAGTTTAGTTTTACTGTCGGGTCACTCATTACTGATCCGCGAGCTGCATGCTACTGACGGGCTGTCAGGAGAAGGAGAGAGCGCTCCGTTTATTATTCCCGTGTTATTGTAAGTTACTGAACACTTTTGAATAATGTAGTTAATCTACTATAATTAGTTTGTTTAACATCGAATCATATCAATTTGTTTTAAAGCACAATAAATAACAAAGAAGACCTTTGACCGGCACTTTTCTCATTTTGTCCGGAAGATTTAAACTTTAACGGACATGTTGACCGGCGAAAAAATATTCTAACGGGAACTCTGCTGTGTAGTATAAAGGAAAAATTGAGGGAAATATATTATTTCTTTGGTTTGTGAAGAGATTTGTTGCCAAGGACCAACCAATATTCTATAGATGTGCCCCCTGATGATTGGATAGTTTTATTCAGCAAGTGTGTTCAGTTTCACAAAAGTGTCACTCTCTTCATGACCGTAGATCAGGGGTGGGGAACCTCCAGCCTCCGCGCCGTATACGGACCAGGAGACCATTTGGTACGGCCCTCGAGGTAATATATATATATATATATATATATATATATATATATATATATGACAGTAACAAAAAGTTGTTGTGCATGCCCACACATACCCCCCTATACCTCATTCACACCAACGCAACTCCGGTTCAAGCTCCGTGCTAGAGCTTTTTAGGTTCAGAACCGGTTCTTCGGTTTAGCTCTGGCTCTTTTCACACCGCCCAGAGTCCGACTGGTGCTGCGTCATTGCGTCATCGTTTGCGTCATGACGTAACCGTTTGCTTGCCTGCTTCATAAAGCCAAACCGTGCGGATGAAATCAGTTGCATTAATTTCTTATGGCTCTATCTGCAGCTTTTCCGCAGTCTTTTCTGTGGTTTAGTTATATTCTTATAAAAAAGTGTACTCGTGTCAATAAAGTTTTTTTTAAAAACACAACTGCTTCCGAGGTCGGTCTTATTTCTTAAGGTGGACTGAACCATGAGTGTGCAGTAACGTTGTATCTTTCATTTAAATGAACTGTAACCTTCACCCAGGTATGTAACAGCTGTTCTCAACTGAACAGGTGAAGTAAAGTTTAATATTTATAGTTTTATAGATTTATAATGAGAGGTGATCAACGTGAATGCTCAGGTTCCACCTTAACACGCAGACACGTTGCTTCACCATGAGCAGAAACCTTTATATATACAGTCTATGGCAGAAACTCTGAAACTCTTGTTAAGTTTCTCCATCGTTGTGTACAAAACTGGATAAAACGCGGGCTTTTTGTTGTTGTTCAGGAGTTGATCCTGTCTCTACCCCCGCCTCGACGTAAGCGTGACGTATGTGGTGCTTTTGCTCTGGCCGGACAATTTTTTGGTGCTTGAAATGAACCGGATTCCGGAGCTAAGAGGCTGCTCCGCTGCTGTGTGAAGAGGAAAACCCGGTGCTTTTCAAGCTCCAGCTCCGAACCGGCCCTGAAACACCGTTGGTGTGAATGAGGTACTAGAGGAGGTTAGGCCCCCCCCCCACACTTAAATCATGTTCACATGGCTAGGAAACTAAATACAATTGCACACATCTTGTGTCAATATCTTTCTGTTTTGGTGGTCATGCCACACCGTGCACGTGCATGCATGCGCGAGTCATGGCAAGATATCTGGATTAAGAGGTTGCTTTTTCTTTGCACAGCATGAAAGAAAGGCCGAATGGGCTGTGATTTTAGTATTTTTAAGCAGAGGACAATCATTTGTTCGGCCCTCGGAGGGTGTTGAAAAAATGTAAATGGCCCTTGAGAGGAAAAAGGTTCCCCACCTCTGCTTTAGATCAACATGGTAACTAAATCTAATCTTGATCTGGGGCAGTCTATATTCAGATTAGGGATATCTTGAGTTGATATTTATAATTTATAGCAACGTTGCAGACCCACTGACCTTAGGCTGTATAAAAAGCACTGGCACACCTCTCTTTACTAAATGTGTTTGCTCTTCAAGAGACTTGTTCGGACTAATCTTTAAGATATGCTTTTTGTTCACCATTTTCATTCTAAAGTTTCTCCAAATCCTCCTCCCCTTTTTTAAAATTGATTTATATGAATTCTGTCAACACTTTACAATTGATGTCTAAGTTTGTGTCCACAGCAACATTTTACTACCTCTTTTGTTTTTCCCATGTTCATTGATTTTTCTTTTCTTGGTCTGTTGCCCACTGACTCTTAAAGCTGGCTTAGTAATCAGCAGTGAACCGCTTCAACACGTGTATTTTGGTTTATTCACGGCATTCATTTTGTTATTCTACAGTATTGTTGTTTTATAGTTATTTGTTAATGTATACAACCCAATTTGTGTTCTTTGATATTGAAAAGAATATTGCATTGTGTGTTACTTTTGTTGCAGTTGTATATGTCTTAAGTGTAATTTGGCTTGGCTTCCTATTTTTTATGGACATGCTTTTATTTTGAAGGAGAGTTAGTGCTGTTGTTGCTATGGAAACAACGTGATGGAGATTAAAGGAGAAAAGTCATATCTACATATAAAGACGGAGAAAGTAAACTATAAAGTTTATGGTTAAGTGTTGGCACCCCCCGAAGAGGCACAAGCTCTTACGTTGATATTGGAAATTTCAATCAATTCAATCAAAAACGAATAACGAAATTGAAACCAGAATAGTACTCCAACGAACGAATATTCGGATATTCGGGTACAGCCCTACTGTTTATCAGCAGATATGTTCATATATCCAAATCGTTCTTCAGTTTTTGTCTACTGGCTGAATAAGACACCGCAAAGGAGCATGCTGGGAACATCTCCAATCTCCCCTACATAAAACACAGAACATTTATATAAATTGTTGGTATAAAAACACACATTACGTAGAAGAATATATGTAATGGAAGCATGTTTAAAGAGTTATGGTTACCAAAGAGGAAATACAATTCTTAGAAGTAAATCCTGCAAGAAATGGTATGTTGTAACACCAGCCAAAGATGTGCGTCATATTTCAGCTAGAAGCTGCCTCCATACTGTACTACAGCCTAACTGATGTTATGTGCTGTAGGCTGGGGAAATGCATTCACTCCAGGCTACACACTGTACTGCTTCAGGCAAAATACCTCAGCACAACGGTAACACATCAGGACATCATATTCAGCCTTTAAACAAGACATGTCAAAGTTATGCTGAAGAATATTTAATCTGGCTATTAAATCAAGCTTCTATTATATTGTATTTGAATAGTTCAGTTATATGATATCAACACTGAACTGTTTGTATTAAACGTTCAAATAAAAAGCACTAAGAATGTTTAAACGGTTTGGGACAATGATTGGGCTCAGCTCATTCATATTCAGATTCTGCCAGATTCACTGCAGAAGAAAATGCAGCAAATAAAGAAACTTGAACTCAGACTGATATGACGTATCTGTTCGATTCTAACTAGTTCCTAAAGAACATCAACACCTTGATTATATCCTTAATTATCCTTATTTAATCTGGATTTGCATGTTGTATGTGGTTGACTGCTTCACGGCTTGAATTGTGATGATAACTTGTTATAAGACAGGTAGCCCAGAGGCCTGTACTACGAAGCTGGTTCAACCTAACCTGGATATGTTTGAGTTAGCCGGTTGGTATTGAAAAAAACTGACATTGCGGTTTTTTGTTCCCCTGCAATATATTGCGGTTTTTTTAACCTGTTAAACCCCAAGGTCCTGGCGGGTACTTTACTTTTTTTTTCACGACACTGTGTCTCAGGGGATCTTAATATTTAAGAACCTATTAATATGTTATACCAGATTAACGGAAATAATCTCAGCTAACTGACGATACAAACCATGTTTACCAAAACAAAACACAAGTCTCATAAGAAGCATCTAAATGACCCCTGAGCGAAAAATGCTAACGGACTTTGGCACAGAACTCAAGATAAAAGTACCCTTATTACTTATCGTAGCTGCACATACAAGATATCCGATTAAAGCTGAGGTTCCACAGATTATTTAGGTCAGGGGTGGGGAACCTCCGGCCCCCGGGCCGTATACGGCCCGCGAGACCATTTGGTATGGCCCTCGAGGTAATTTATAAACACACGCAAAAAAGAAAAAAATTAAAGAAATCTAGACCGCAAAATAATTAAACAAGCGAGTGCCTGTTTTTCCTGGCAACGGTCATGGTCCTTGAACACAACACGAGCCTAACGTGTCATCACGTGGTATATGTCTCGTCTGACAGGGGTGCAGTGCTGACGGAGAGCACCAGAACGCCACTCCGGGACTTCAAAAAATTGCAGTACCCATAAGTCCGTACCATAGTATACATGCTGCAGTTTTTGCGTGGCTGTGTCTTTAGTTGTAAGCCCAGTGGCGATCTGTTCATCTGTCATACTGATCGTACAGTCAATAACTTTGTTGTTATTAGCATCTGGTTAGCTAGCTATGCTAACGAATATAAGAAGCTTTTTCTCCAACCAGTGAGGTAAAGGCACATCTGTATATGATCATTATAGTTATAAAAAAACAAGAAAATAAAGTAAACAGGTATAAAATACTATATGAAAAAGGTTGTTATTACTAAACAAGAATACAGTTTGAAAGGAGTGATTTGTAAAATATCCATAAAGAAAAAGTAAATCTGCTTACAGTTCTGTTTCATCTGGGTGTTGAGAGATGTTTCCATAGATCTCAAAGTGCACCAGATTGATACTTTCAACTTCAATGTTTAAAAAAAAATCTTCCCGGGGGAGCATGCCACCCGGACCCCCCTAGAGGAGGTTAGTTCTCCCCCACTTAAATCATGTCCACATGGATAGGAAACTAAATACATTTGCACACATCTTGTGTCCATATCTTTCTGTTTGGTGGTCATGCCACAACCGTGCACGTGCATGCGCGAGTCAAGATGTCTGGATTAAGAGGTTGCTTTTTCTTTGCACAGCAGAGGTCAATAATTTGTACGGCCCTCGGAGGATGTTGAAAAAATTGAAATGGCCCTTGAGAGGAAAAAGGTTCCCCACCCCTGATTTAGGTATATAGTATCATCACTGAGTCATCCGAACTCGCGACAGGGGAAGCAAACACAGACATCACAACACGTACCTTTACGGAGCTTCTAGGGGAGATCGTCTCACCGTAGCTGTCAATCTGATCAAAAGACGTGTTCAATGGCATTAAAACGAGAAAAAACGCGGCTGAATCGGTTAATCCATAGGTTTTTAACGTCTCTGTATAAAAAAATTATTTCATTTATAATCCATAATTACATTTTTATGTAAAAATCGCAGAGCAAAAGTTAGCTGCTAATGGTAGCTAATGGTCTTGGCTATGCGGCAGTCTAATGCACACATTACCAAATAAGTAGTGAGAGTGACGCGTAGCCAAAACCGGAAGCTGCATACACTCTGGTGGCTACCATTAGCAGCTAATTTTTGTGCTCCGATTTTTACATAAAAATTGAATTATGGATTATAAACAATTGCTTCAAAGCCACAGATACATTATTAACCTATGGATCAACCGATTCAGCCGCGTTTTTTCTCGTTTTAATGCCATTGAACACGTCTTTTGATCAGATTGACAGCTACGACAGCTATTTCTGACCTCCTGCTAAATTATGAACCATCCAGATCTCTCAGGTCTTCAGGGACTGGTCAGCTTTCTGTCCCCAGAGTCAGAACTAAACATGGAGAAGCAGCGTTCAGTTATTATGCTCCAAATATCTGGAACAAACTCCCAGAAACCTGCAGGTCCGCTGCAACTCTGACTACTTTTAAATCCAGGCTGAAGACTTTTCTTTTTGTCGCTGCTTTTAATTGAACTATTCATATCTTAGACTGCACTGTAACTTTTATCCATGTACTTTTTTCTTTTAATGTTTAATTGCACTGTAACTTTTATCCATGTATTTTTTCTTTTAATGTTTATTTTATTAGCTTTTCTTTTTAATGACTGATTTTAAATGCCATTTTCTTAATCTCTTTCATTTTTTGTAAAGCACTTTGAATTGCCTTGTGTTGAAAAGTGCTATATAAATAAACTTGCCTTGCCTTGCCTTGCCTTGCCTTGCCTTACGGTGAGACAATCTCCCGTAAAAGCTCCGTAAAGGTACGTGTTGTGATGTCTGTGTTTGCTTCCCCTGTCGTGAGATCGAATCGCTTAGATACTATACTTAAATAGTCTGTGGAGTCTCAGCTTTAATCGGATATATTGTATGTGCAGTTTCGATAAGTAATAAGGGTATCTTTATTTTGAATTCTGTGCTTAAGTGCTTTAGCATTTTTTTTTTTTAATGAATAAAACCACACGTCCCTGCGGTGTGAATATCGCGCATGCGCATATCGCGGTTATCGCCATGACACAGTATATCGTTCAGCCCTACCGGTTGGCCTAATCCAAAACATACGCGCTCTCGCTAAACTGTACTACGACGTGGGTTATCAAGTGGATCGCTCAAGCCAGCCGTGTCCTATCTAGTTAGGTGCGCGTTCACATGAAAGGGGTGGTATTTGGAGCATTCGACTAATCACAAACATGGAGAAGCGTACTGACAGCGCAGCGTCATACTTCCTGAATGAAAAGTCAACTATAATATTAGACATGCAAAAGTTAAACTTTAAACATCCATGACTTAAACACTTTATCCAGGATAAAAGCCACAGAGCTGCACCTGCAAGGTGAATACAGCTGGTAACAGAACAAGTGTTTGAATGCGTATCATTAACAGGTTTATGATATCACTGCCCCCCGTCTAAGACACGATCTGACTTTAATTACATTTGACTCGAGTGTTTCGTCAACTTAATGTGTTGCTTAAAATAATACTTCTGCATACAGTATGTGACACTGAGTGTTGCACGGCCAGATATGGCTCAGCTGACTCAGATAAGGAAATATATGATACAGTATGATGTGATACGCCTGTACTGTTACTTTGATCCGGTTACTTATGTTGTGGCAGATTTAAGTAAGCTTTCTTAACGCTAATGTTATAATAGTCAGATTGCTCTGAAGATGGAGGTGATATTCTATTAATGTTCACGTTCACACAGTCGGTGATTTTTGCCGGCCGTCTTTCCTGCAACGGCAGCGTTTCTGTATTTCCTTTCTCCTGTAAAATGACTTGATCGCTTTAAACTCCGCACACTGAGCTCTGATTGGTCAGCAGGCAGTGTTTTCACTGAGTTGTGCTCTTAGCCTGCAACCTAACCTGGTCCAGACCAGGTTAGCCGCACAGCATAAGTTACCATGGAGATCTAGCCTGCTAAAAAGAGAACCAGCTTCGTAGGACCGGAAACCCAGAGTTTTCCCTGAAGTTAGCCGGCTAAGCGAAAATCCTGCTTCGTAGTATGAAGCCAGGTTGATTTCCCAATGGTCCTCCTGTCATCAGAAGACACAGCATCTCTCTAAACAGACTTAGCCCTTTATCCACAAATTGGACTATTTTGGGTCTGCTTTACAGTAGGGCTGAACGATTAATCGATTTTAAATCGAAATCGCGATTTGAAATGATGTGATTATCAAATCGCAAAGCCTGCGATTTTTTTAAACTTTTTTTCATTATTATTTTTTACAATTTTTTTTTTTTTTTCTTCTTGTGTGTCAGTCATCCACACCAATCAGAAGTGCTGTGCTCCACATGTACCAGCCATTGTTAATCAATCAGAAATGGCCCATGATAGAAGGTGATAGACAGATTGATCCGATCACTTGCCAAGTATTTTTGAAAGTGCCTGCCCTTTCCAAATGGCTTCCAATGGAGCTTTCCTAGATGGTTTGGTGAAACAAACCATCTGAGTCAGGTTAGTAATGCTCCATCACATGTTTCTATTACAGGGTGAATCTTAAACTGAAGCTTGACTTTAAAGCAACCCAACGGAAGTTTCATGTAAGTTTAGTTATTTCACTCGTAACTCGGGCTGCGGGGGTGCTAGAGACGGGAGTACGTCGATACGACCTTCCTAGCCGGAGTTATGGCCGCATTTTACAATAAACTTCCGTTGGGTCGCTAAAAAATAAATATCGCAATTCGAATCGCAATATTTGTTTTAGATATTAGATTTTTTCCCAAAATCGTGCAGCCCTACTTTACAGTCCGTTGAGAGCGATCGCTGGTCAAATCAGCTTTCAGTGCCTCATGCACTCCACTTGTGTTGTCACGATACCAACATTTTGGTTTTGATACCGATACCAAGTCAAGAATTGCGATTCCGATTCTTTTTCGATACTTTTCTTAAAAAAAGGGAAACAGTCTTGGAAACAAATGTAATTATTGTGCTTTATTTCACACCATAACCATAACAAACTTTTAAACAATGAGAACAATAAATAAAATAAATGACAAGAATTTGTATTGAATACAATTAAGCATCATCTATAAACAACTTTTTCGCTTCTGGCGTCTTTTTTGTCAACAAGCCAAGGCGCAGCGGCCCACTTGCAGCCATGCTTCTCTTCTTCTCACATGCTCTGGCAGCTAGCACGTGCACGAGAGAGGGGAGGCACTAATGGCGTGTTTCCACTGCAGGCCTCGCTCGGCCTCGCTCGGTTTGGTTAGGCCTTATTAGGCCCGGCTCACTTTAATGCTGCGCTTCCATTACAGTTTAGGAACTGGGGTAGTTACTATAGTAACGCAGTGTAGGCGGACGTCATCTTCAATGAGCGCCCCAGAAAAACAACACAGCCGTTAGCTCTTAGCACTCAGAGCTCACAGCTCTTCATATCTGTTCAGAAACTAGACAAAAGTTAAACAAGTACAAACCACAGACTGCCTGTGTCATGGAGAATACAGTCGCTGGTTTATTTATGTCTGTATAGGCCGTTGTTGTGAGTGTGGACGGTCGGAGCATATATAACCTTAGCTTAGCCAAGCTCCATTTAGAAAACACGCATTTTAAAAGGGTTTTTCGTCTGCAGACTTGTCAAAGCATTAATTCGTGGTTTTTACTAACCGGTATCAGCATGTTGTTACTTCGGCATCATTTTGAAACGTGTATTACAATTAAATCACGGTCAAATATGTTCATCTTGTTGTAGTTGTAGCCCCCTTGCCAGCGATTCTCTCTCTAGTTTAGCATACTCAGCCCGACTCAGCCTGATTGTTCCTGGCCCTAGAACCACGATTTTATGGGGCCAGAAAAACTGTGAATTAGGACCCGCTAGCCGGTACTAGGCCAAGTGGAAACGCAACCAAAAACGGGCCCCGCACGGCTCGGCACACTTAAAGCGAGCTACCCGCTACAGTGGAAACGCGCCATTAGAGCGTGCTTGAGAGGGGAGGGACTGCAGGCACGGCTGCAGTGCAGGGAGTGGAAGCAGAGCGCTGAACACACACGGCTCTTATTAAAACGGCACTTTCTCACCGGAGTACTTTTCCCCGTCATTCTTAAAGTACCGATACTAATGAAAAGGAGGAATCGTAACGTTTTTAACGGCAGGGTATCGCGGTACCTTTCACAGGGCTCGACATTAACGACTGCCCGATGGCCCGGGGCCATCTAGTATTTAGCTCAGGCAATTAAGCCTCACCTGCTGGTTGCCCGATCGGGCAATGTATTATGCCAGTATCAGCTCGCGGATCCAGTAATGAGTGACCCGACAGTAAAACTAAACATATCTATAACTAGTTTAGGTAGTTTGAGAGGTGATTAAAATAGCTACGTGTGATATTCTAACCTGAAGTGTGTGTTTTGTCCGCTCACCGCTGCATGTGATCATGCAGAGCTGCGTGTCGACTCGTCAGCAGCAGCTGATCTCTCTCTCCCGTCAAATTAGACTCGCGTTTATGTCCATATCGATCAGATCCGTAGTTCTAGCTAATGATATGACTACCTGCTTATTAAAAGACACCTAAACAATAAGTGTCGCTATGCAACCGGGTGAGGCCACAAAGTATAGCGCAGCATTATGCATTTGTTTACATGCCCACCGGAACCCAGAGGCATTACCAACAGATCAACGCACAATCAACCCATACAGGGCATCTCTTTCTCCACATTAAGTGTTAGACATTAGAATTGACTATTCTTGTCTGTCACATACTCTTCTTGTCTGTCACATAAGTGGCGCAACTGAAGCGGTATTATTATTTTTGACTGGACATTTTGACCGAAGAGATTTAGATTTGCCGGCTAACGGGAACTCTGACGTCACCATTTTGTGTGCTTCGCGGATGCGCTCGGCTCCTCTCGACTGCTGCTCGGGTCTGCTCGGTCAGCTTCCGGATGAGGAGGCATTCGTTCGACCAATTTACAGTAGATAACATTACAAACATTTTTAACAGGGGCCATAATAGTGTAAATAATGTTTTGTTTTGGCAGTTATAACTGAATGTAATGTTTTCTACTTTTTTACATCTGGGAAGGCATTTGCCTTCATCAGATGGAAAGTGTCTTGACCAACAACTTAAATAGCCTGTGACAGCATCCCAACAACTGTTGTGCAATGAAATATTGGGCTACTAGTAATCTCGAACCGTCAGTTTAAAAAAGAAAAAGCGATACCGTTCCGTTAAATATCAATAATTTCGAACATCACGGGGAAATTCCTTCGACGCCTTTTGAAGTTTTGGGGGAAGCCGGAAGTGACGTCAATGCGGGAACGCTTCACTGTGCGGCGAGAGAGCCAAACACGGACAAAGTGTGTTGTCATGCGTAGAAATTGTGAATTACTGAGTTTAGGCACGTTCATAACGTTTTAATGAAGTTGACTACAGTATATTCATATTTGTCAGTGCTTTCATGTCAATTCGGTGAACATAAACATAAATGATCGTGGTGAAGATGATGATTACATTAGGATTAAAAATCGGTAGTGAGAGCTAGCCTACTGAATTTCCTTCCGTAGGATAAAAACAAATCGATTATTTTTGTAGTTGTAAACTCAAGTGGATGAAACTACATTTATTAGTGCTTTCATGTCAATTCGGTGAACATATGATACATTAAATCAGGGGTGGGGAACCTCCGGCCCCCGGGCCGTATACGGCCCGCGAGACAATTTGATACGGCCCTCGAGGTAACACACGCAAAAAAGAAAAAAAATTAAGAAATCTAGACCGCAAAATAATTAAACAAGCGAGTGCCTGTTTTTCCTGGCCAAGGTCAGGGTCCTTGAACACAACACGAGCCTAACGTGTCATCACGTGGTATATGTCTCGTCCGACAGGGGTTTAGAGCTGCCGGAGAGCAGAGCACCAGAACGCCGCTCCGGTCCGGGACTTCACAAATGTCAGTACCCATAAGGAGCCGTACACATGCCGCAGTTTTTGCGTGGCTGTGTCTTTAGTTGTAAGCCCAGTGGCGATCTGTTCATCTGTCATACTGATCATACAGTCAATAACTTTGTTGTTATTAGCATCTGGTTAGCTAGATATGCTAACGATTATAAGGAGCTTTTTCTCCAACCAGTGAGGTAAAGGCACATCTTTATATGATCATTATAGTTATAAAAAAATAAGAGAATACAGTAAACGGGTATAAAATACTATATGACAGTAAAAACAAGTTGTTATTAATAAACAAGAATACAGTTTGAAAGGGGAGTGATTTGTAAAATATCCATAAAGAAAAAGAAAATCTGCTTCCAGTTCTGTTTCATATGGGTGTTGAGAGATGTATCCATAGATCTCCTAGTGTTGCTCTCAAAGTGCACCAGATTTATGCTTTTAACTTCAATATTTTAAAAAAAATCTTCCCGGGGGAGCATGCCCCCGGACCCCCCTAGAGGAGGTTAGGTCCCCCTCCCCACTTAAATCATGTTCACATGGATCGGATACTAAATTGCACACATCTTGTGTCCATATCTTTCTGTTTTGGTGGTCATGCCACAACCGTGCACGCGCGAATCATGGTAAAATATCTGGATTAAGAGGTTGCTTTTTCTTTGCACAGCATGAAAGAAAGGCCAAATGAATGGGCTGTGATTTTAGTATTTTTAAGCAGACGTCAATAATTTGTACGGCCCTCGGAGGATGTTGGAAAAATTGAAATGGCCCTTGAGAGGAAAAAGGTTCCCCACCTCTGCATTAAATGATCGTGAGAATGATGATTAAAAATCGTTTGTGCCGGTCTGCATTTCCTGATGAGAAAACAAACCGATGCTTTTTGTAGTTGTAGTACACCAACATGGATTAAACGTGTGGTTTTTTTACCACAATGTTGGGGAAATTAATGGATAAAATGCACAGATTATTATTATTATTATTCCCACTCCGATCGGGACACTAGGTCCACCGTTTCCCCGCAGCGAGGCTCCCCCCGTTGACAGTTTACGTGGGCTGGGTGCAGTCGCGGACTGGCCATCGGGACGAATCCCGATGGGCCGGTACCGAAGTGGGCCGGTCGGATAAATCACTAGCACATCCCCCATAGGCGGCGCGTGAGGCTCAGGTTTGGGAAGGCTAAATAACTTTTTTTAACTGACGCTGCCCGCCTCTGGCGTCTATAGAAAAGAGATCAACTCAGTGAAAGCACCGCCTGCTGACCAATCAGAGCTCAGTGTGCAGAGTTTAAATCTCTCAAGTCATATTACAGGATAAAGGAAATACAGTTTAAACTGCCGTATGCAGAGAAGACGCCGACGTGTCGCACTTATCATTCATATTACATCATCAATTAGATCATCGATCATATAACATCATAATATATCATATATTTCCTTATCTGAGTCAGCTTCTCCAGCCGTATCTGGCCGTGCAACACTTACAGTGTGTGTCACATACTGTATGCAGAAGTATTATTTTAAGCAACACATTATGTTGACGAAACACTCGAGTCAAATGTAATTAAAGTCAGATCCACTCGTGTCTTAGACGTGAACGCGCTCTCAGCTGGTGAGAGAAACCCTGGCTTGATTTACCGAGTTGATAACCAGCGTCGTAGGACCGCTTAGCGAGATCTCGTTTGTTAGTTTGTTGTTGTTAGTTTGTTTGTTACTCAAACATATCCAGGGTCTGTTGAACTGGCTTCGTAGTACAGGGCACAGGTGGCTAGCAGCGCTAATGTCAAAGACACAGACATTATACATTATATTTGTATTTTACCAGGATGCAGTGACACAAATATTTACATATTTACATTTACTATCTACAGCACCCGCCGCCCCTGACATCCCCCACTCCCCCCGTTGACAATTTACTAGCAGTACCGAAGTGGGCCGGTCGAGAGTCCCGGGATGATTTTTAGTCCCATTCCACCACTGGCTACATGACCGTATGATCGCCCATATTGACGCACCTAATTCCTAAACTTCTAACAGATACAACATAAACCGATCCTTCAGCCTCATATGAGCTCTCAGACACGTTCAAAATTAAACTGTCATCGCTGTCTGAGCTTGCTGCTGTGTGCGCCATCGTGCGTTTACATGCAGATGCTGGGATCCTGAACGGTGCAGCTGGAGCGCTGTGCCCGCAATGACGTCACACATCATTTGGCGGGACTTGAAGAATCCCCGAGAAGATCCAGAAAATGGTCAACATTGAAGGGCAGATTAATAGTTATCAAAGTACAAATATCCAAAATCAGTTCAGTAACGGTTTTCAAGGGGACAATATTTACTCAAATTGATGGGTTTGGATGATGGGGGAAACTCGTGTCACAGGCTCTTTAAGTATTTCTTATAGCTATGGAGGGCATGCAAGCAAGCAAACACAAACAAGAACAAACAAACAAGTGAAATGAAGAATACAATTGAAATTGTACAATATAATATTGTGGTGGCTCATCTTATAATTCAGTCTAGAGAATGCACCAGACAGCATCTAAGACCTGCAAAAATCTAAATGTTCTATGGGGAGGCCCCCCAAACCCTTCGTGCGTCATTTCGTCCGCGCGCATTTTTCAGGGCAATCTCTATTGGGCTCAGGGCCATCTGTAAATTAGCTTAGATGGCCCACAGGGCCATCTCCCAAAATCCTTAATGTCATGCACTGTTTCAAGTATCGGTACACCGTGCAACACTACACTCCACACATACAGTGGGGCAAAAAAGTATTTAGTCAGCCACCAATTGTTCAAGTTCTCCCACTTAAAAAGATGAGAGGCCTGTAATTTTCATCCTAGGTATACCTCAAGTATGAGAGACAAAATGAGAAGAAAAAAAATCCAGAAAATCACATTGTCTGATTTTTAAAGAATTTATTTGCAAATTATGGTGGAAAATAAGTATTTGGTCAATAACAAAAGTTCATCTCAATACTTTGTTTTATACCCTTTGTTGGCAATGACAGAGGTCAAACGTTTTCTGTAAGTCTTCACAAGGTTTTCACACACTGTTGCTGGTATTTTGGCCCATTCCTCCATGCAGATCTCCTCTAGAGCAGTGATGTTTTGGGGCTGTCGCTGGGCAACACAGACTTTCAACTCCCTCCAAAGATTTTCTATGGGGTTGAGAGCTGGAGACTGGCTAGGCCACTCCAGGACCTTGAAATGCTTCTTACAAAGCCACTCCTTCGTTGCCCGGGTGGTGTGTTTGGGATCATTGTCATGCTGAAAGACCCAGCCACGTTTCATCTTCAATGCCCTTGCTGATGGAAGGAGGTTGTCACTCAAAATCTCACGATACATGGCCCCATTCATTCTTTCCTTTACACGGATCAGTCGTCCTGGTCCCTTTGCAGAAAAACAGCCCCAAAGCATGATGTTTCCACCCCCATGTTTCACAGTAGGTATTAGGGCTGTAGCGATACACTAATCTCACGATACGATACGATACACGATATTCAGCTCACAATACGATATATATCACGATATTCAGCCAACGATACGATTCGATATAATTCGATACACTTATATCATTTTCTGAAAGATTTTAAAGGGACAGTGTGATTTTGGTGACATCTTGTGAGTGTTCCATTGACTTGGATTGAATTAATTCAACTGAAAACTGAAAGCATCAATTATACAATATGGCTCTGACAGAGAGTCTACAGCTTGCAAGTGCTGGACAAAATGAATCAAAAGATGTGGTGAGAAAATTAGTTTCATTTATTGAAACAGTGCAAACTGTTGCTTACAAGCCTTTGAAACGTAAGTACATAAAGTGCAGTATCACAATGGAGAATTAAAAGGTGCAGCAGGTGGCGGAACACGGGGGATTTGAATGGGACTTGTTAGAAATTAAAATCAATGTTTTGATGGCATAAAGTACCTTAAACATACCGTCAGTTTAAATGCTGTTTTATACTGAAAAACCAGAAGTTCTTGTGCACAACCAGTTGTTAAGCTTTTATTCTGAAAATCCTTCATCTCCGGTTAGCATTTAGCATGTGGCTAATATACCATTTACTATAGAGGTGAATTTAGTAGGGATATGACACGGAGTGTTGCACACCGAAACCTACTGATTTCAACACTACAACTATAGATGTCGAGATATTATTATTGCTGAATATTAAATGAAGGTACAGTTTGTAAACAATACGTTTGTTTACAGACGTGGGTAGCATGAGACAACATCCGGAACTACCGGAAATGATACCAGCCGTGAGGTATTTTTGGAGTATTGATTACAGCGTTTAAAATGTATTAAATGAAAAGTCATGAAAGAGATAAGGAGGAGAAAAGGCGTGTTTAGATATATATTTAATATACAATGTCTGAATCCTCTGTAATGCGCAACAACGAACATTGGAGACGTGGAGGGCCGGCCCCCAGCAGCGGAACACAGCTGTTTTTCTGACTGAACCATCTTCTGCTTGTAACATTACCGCGCTTTTTATTAATTAAAGTATACATTTGAACCTTCTCAGAGACTCAATTAGTCTCCTTTTTAAAGCTTCTCTCCTGGATGCGAGAATAACGAACACAGTTATCAGACTTAATGTATCGATACCCGCGGCTGAAATATCGATTTCTCGGAAAACTAAATATCGATATATATCGCAGGATTGATTAAATTGCACAGCCCTAGTAGGTATGGTGTTCTTTGGATGCAACTCAGCATTCTTTCTCCTCCAAACACGTCTAGTTGAGTTTTTACCAAAAAGTTCTATTTTGGTTTCATCTGACCATATGACATTCTCCCAATCCTCTTCTGGATCATCTAAATGCTCTCTAGCAAACTTCAGACGGGCCTGAACATGTACTGGCTTAAGCAGGGGGACACGTCTGGCACTGCAGGATTTGAGTCCCTGGCGGCGTAGTGTGTTACTGGTGGTAGTAGTGGTGCACGATAATTATCGGTCCGATATTAGTAATTATGACGTCATCCTGATAAACCCGATACCAGTATTAATAGCCCCGATAATATACAATATATTTTTTGGGTAAAAACAAAGAAAAAAATACTGCGGTGTGGGTGGATTGGGATGAGGGGCGCTTGTTTTTCACTCGGTTCCTCCCGTTTTGCCAGTACTGTGGTATTAGTGGTTTAGGAAGAGGGGAGTTTTTCACAAATCCAGCGCTCCCTAACTCATGCCTGGCTGTGACGTAAATGGTGTGGCGGCCGTGAAGCCAGGACAGTAACAAACATGTCGTCGGTGGTATGGGCGTTGGAGCTATGTGCAACTCAAGGCATATGCTCGAACGGGAGCTGCCTGGACGCTGCAATCATGTTGCGCACTATCCGTGCTGAGTGTGCTGACTTTTCGTACAATGTCCCACTGTCTGGCTTCCTGCATAAAGTCAAGTGCTCGGCGCAGTTGTGGCGAAATGTCGCTCCTCTGTTTTCATTTAAACAGCTCCGTATATCCGTTAGCGCAGCTAGCTAGCACCAGATGCTAACAACAACAATGCACGTAAGGTCTCTCTCTCGCTCGCTCGGGCCACACATACACACACGCTCCCGGTCCTCCAGATGGCCAGTCGGTGCCTGCCGGTGAGCGTGGAAGTGTGGTCTGCCACAAGCGGGCGGCAGGAGCGGGGCTGTCAGCATCAGCTTGTAGATGGTATTTTAAACTCGATGCGCTCTGAAACTACGGGGCGGCCGAGGAAAAAAAATACACATGCGTTAATCGCGTTAAAATAATTAGTGGCGTACATTTTTTTTTTAGTATCGGTCTTGAGAAGCAGGAAGTTATCGGAATCAGTTTCAAAAAACCAATATCGTGCATCCCTAGTTCCAACCCTTGATCTGCGTGTATCTCCTTTCAGAGTTGATGTCATTGGACGAACACACCTTTTAAACTGCAGAGAGTACCAGTCTTTGTGTTTGCTCACAGCGTCATATATAACAGCAGTCTAAGAACAAGCCAAATTAGATTTTAGTGTACAGTGTTCGGCAAAGTCTTATTAGTAGAGCAGAGGAACAGCATCGCCAGGACAAGGAATAGAGAAACTGGTATGATTTATACTCAATTAGCCTATTCATAGAAAATAATAACATTATTACCATAGCAAACAAAACAAACAAACGGCTCTGTTCCTTGCCTTCATTTCTTTGATTGACTTTATAAAGAGCCAAAATAAGCATGATTTTGATGAGACAGGCCAGTTAAATATGTTATTATACTATTAGATTATTATATCCGTATTTCCATAAGGTTCTTAAGAACACAGACAGGGCTCAAAATACTGCACCATTCCGTGTAGGTGAATTTCTCCTTAAGCATAAGTTTGAGCATGATGGCCTTTTTTTTGTGTTTCAATTTATTTTGGGATGATTTTCCCTTTTTTTTTTAAACAACCAAGTCAGTCATTCTGGAGTGTCAGATTCAATGCATGAGTTTGCAGCCCTGAATAGTTGTGAGCACAACTCTAATTGGTATTTCGAGTCCTGATGCATATCTATAAACGTTCAGAGGTGTCAAGGTTTCGGTGGTCTAAAAGTGATCTTTGAGGTCCACTAATATGTTCTTATAAGCTTTTAGTTCTTATCAAAATTAGCCATTTCAAAGTAAAATAGCAAACAATTTGCTTCAGAGAGATACTGTAACCACTTATGCAGTAATATACAGAATACAAATCAGCTACTAGCTTTTAGATGAACATTTATTGTTTTGTGAGCAAACAATTACTGATACAGAAGCACTTAAATCTTATGGTGCACAATACAAAGTGACTTCCTTGTTGATAGATCTCATTTCAGCAAGGGGCAGGTGATTTCCTTGAACACATCTCCTTTCTCTGCAGGCCACTGAGGCTGAGATCTGAATGAAAAGCAAGTAGCTGCAAAGGAGATGAAGCTGTCAGTGTAGCTGCATGCCCCTCTCCCCCACTGTGCCAACACCCCCAATTTGAGAATTGAAGCTTCTCATGCCCTATTCCAGTATGTGACGGAGGGGACTTTTGTTTGGCAAGATCCAGTATCCCAAATAGATGAGAAGAGGATAAAAGCGCCCAAGAGGAAGTGGAGAAGAAACCAATGGGTGTCAGTGCAGTCCAATGCAGCTGATTGGGAGACCTGTTGAATAAGTCAGAAATGCTCTTTCTCTCTTGGTCACTCTCCTCCCCTATTTTTTTGCCTGTTTTTATCCCTCCCCTTTTCCTGCTCTATAGCTCTATTGTCCTCTGAATATAGTCAATGGATGATCCTATCTTTTAGCTGGCTCAGTTAGTCTCAGCTGGCAAATGCTAATACTTTTTGCAGACATGCATGCACAATACTCTGTTGTGTTGTACTCTGACCCGAGAGGCAAGATTAATGTGCATTTCAAAACTGAGTTTTGTTCAGGTTTTTGTATTTTAGACGAGCTGAATTTCAACTAGACAGATTTAGCAGATTTCCATGTGCATTACAATGTATGTTGCACCAATGCTGAAACAGTGTAGTCTTCAGTAGCAAAACAAATACACCTACATTTGTCAAATTGTTAATGTACCACCTGTATGACAGTGACTGGGTTCTTCATGATAGAAAATAAATGTATTTTTAGTTTCTATGGTTCTGTCCTCAGATAGGGCTAACTTGGCACATACGAGGCGCTTAATATAACCTAAACCAGGCATCCTCAAACTACGGACTCCGGTCCGGATCCGGACCGAACCACCACTGTCTCCGGACTCTGAACAAATTATACTTTTCATATGTATGATCTCTCTGTATTATATGTGAGACATCGCCACAACGCATTCACAACGAGTCAAAATTCTCCGCTATGTCCACTGCAAACAGCGCTCTGCATGTCTGACTGTTCCACTGTGTTCCACCTGTGTGTGTCAACGCTTTGGTCCAATCACATTCAGCATCCAGTCAGCGTTTTTTTCCCCCCAAACAATCTGCGAATCAGAGGCACAGTAGGGCGGGGTCTTCGCGGACTGCGGGTGGGAAAAATGTGTGTGTCTCTTTCAACCTGTCTAAGTCAGAGCGAGAATTAAAAAAAAAAAAGATTCAGAGCGAGAGTTAAACAGCTCATCTAGTTCCATCTGTACTGTAGCTAGTAGCCTAGTTTCACCTACCGGGGTGGCAACTGACACCCTAAAAATAGGCCTTGCCACCCAGCTGCCACCCCCAGTTGGCAGCTTTGTTTTGAAAGAAAAGTTGTGGCTCTCGGACATTTATGAGAGAAAGTCTCTAATGTCCGAGTGCAAGTGAATGCAGCACAAGATGCACGTCATGTAACCCCTCCCCCGGTCCTGGCGCGAGCGTGGATATACGATTGGCGGCGATTTCATTTTGAACTGGACGGCGCAAAACGAGAAGCATTCGAACCCAAGCGCTGAAGGAATGAGGTATTTGCGGTCTACAATGACAGAGAAGAGACTGTCAGTTTGGCTGTACTCAGCATTGAATCAAAACGCACTGAAGCTGTTGATCTTAATACGTTTGTGAGGCGTTTTGCTGAACAAAATGGTAATCGCCGCATTCAGCTGTAATAGACACGTCAACTTGATGCTCTGCTCACGGATGAGCATACACAACTGTTAAGATGATGACCTTACGTGTGTAAATATATTTTTTTCTTTGAGGGGGTCTGCCCCCAAAAAACAGTTTTAAGTCCTGAGAAAGTCAAATAAGACGGTGTGTAAAACTACACTGCCCAGCCAAAAAAAAGTAACCACTTTGATTGAACTAGGCCAGTAGGTAAGGACTTTCCACTGGATAATAACTGCAGTATAAAAGAATGCATGACTGAAGTGATGGAGACCATGTTGAAGGCAAACAAAAAGAGGAAATAACAGGTCAAATCAAGCAAATCCCCCTCTCAGATTCCACAGCAACCAGAAGAACATAAATACTGGCTGGTGATTTGATTCATCAGCTTTGTGATGGAATAAAAAATGCACAGTGCATTTCCTTAGCTGTGGGTGAGTCCACTGACACCACTGACAATGCTCAGTTGCTGGTGTTTGTGAGTTTTTATGATGAGGCAAAGGGGGAGTTTGTTGAAGATGTGTTGGGCCTGACGAACCTCAGTGGACGCACAAGGGGGCAAGACATATATAAAGCAATAATGGGAATGCTGAATGAAAGAGGGTGCAGCTGCCTTTATTCATAACTGTGCAGCTCTTACACTGCGACTCTGAGGGGTCAAGCACAGACACAATAACAATGAAAACTGCTGCATACAGATTATTTTTGTTTTTGCAACCTCGTGTTAAGAATCTTGTTGCAATTGTTTAAAAGTTTGAATGACCGTAATAAACGGACCTTTGTCTTATTGAAACATTTATTTTGGACCTTTAAGATTTGTATTTGAGTACCCCTGACCTAAACCCTAAGAAATTCCACCCCCATTTAACAGCTTTATGTAGTTAAAATAAATATTTGCTGATGAATCAAATTATTTTGTTGAACATTAGCTTCCACAGGTTCAAAGCTAACCCCGAACAGCATCATTTACCATGAGAGAAAGAGTTATTTTGACCTAAATCTCAGTGCTAACTTCAACTATTCCCATTATTACATTTAGATTGAATTTGTACTTTTTCGACCGGTTGGTGCTTATGTTTTGTCTTTGTCCATTTTCTATCAGATAAGAACATTATTGCTGTTGGATCTATCCTCTCCTACCCACTGGGATCCAGGCGCTTGAGTCCTAAATGACAAGGTATGTATTCATGTCAAGTTTATTTTTCTATTTTCAGCACGGTTCCTTGTCCTTTTTTCATTTATATTAACATTTTTGTCTCTTGAAGCAAATGCGTCTACAAGAACATTGTGTATCTCAGGGAAGCAAAATATTTTTGTCAAACATTGGTTCAACTCAAACAAGAAACAACAAGAGTGCCCAACCCTGTTCTCCGGGAGGCTTAGTGACATAATACACCTGCCAAACTAGCTGAAATCAGCATCCTATTTCCTCTTTAAAAGGTTACAATTATTTTGGAATATGCTCTATTGAAAATACAATATCTAGTATGTGGCTATAACTCAAGAATTCCAGTAAGATGGATTTGATACAAAATGGATTAATTTACTCATCACAAAATATTGTTTAATTGACCTAAATTCTTCCAGAACAACAGATGACGTTGAAGATCTGACTACCTTATGATTGGGAAGTGCTTCTGTTGACTTATTGTCTATGGTTCTACTGACAGGAACAGGTTTAGCTTTCATAGCTCAAGGTTTTTGCTTTGTCAACTCCACATTGACTTGTTTAACTACTTAGTTTTTCCTGTAACTCTGTTTGCATAATTCCCACACCACTGCGGGGTTTACATCGATCTACATGTAATACCCGTATCTAGCCAGTTTCAACATACTAGCCTCCTATTTCCACAATCCTTTCTTTTTCTTTATTTTTCCCATAAATAAAACCAAATGACATGGACATAAATCAATGTATAAACTGCTTCATGATGATTCTGCTGCTGTTCGTAAAGCACTCTTTAAGCAATGTGATCAATACACGTCTCAGTTTAGGACTGATACAGGCAGCCATTCTCTCACACATTCAGCAGTGACCATTTTCAGCTTTCTACCCGTGGGTTGGGCACATCAACCAGTTTCTTTGATGGTATGTGACACCAGTTTACAGAGGGTATGAGCTCATGTCTCATTGAAAATCCTCCTGTCACCCACACTGCACCCACCCACACTGCGCCATTTAGACATTGAAAGTATTCATGTATGGCTTTTCATTCTTAGAAGAAAGTCATTTGTACCATGCTGAATTATTAGTGATTTACATTTTTCCAAGGCCAGTCTTAAAGTGTGCAGGACTTTATTTTTTAGCGTTGGCACTGTTATTACATTATTTTTATTTTTTTAGATACGTCCAGTTCCTTCTTTTAATAATGTCTTTCTTCAAGTATTTTCTAAAATATGCCACGGATTATAGAATGTGCACCCAGAGGAAGGACATTTTTGTGTGAACTCTTTCTGTTGCATTTGTTGGTGTATTTCTGTCGCTTGCATTTGTGCTAGAGACAGATTTCTCATGAGTTGGTTCCTCATATGAGTACTAGTTCTTGAAATGAATTCATCAGTATAACAGCTCTGAATGGTGTCAGCATGAATTATCCTTATGTATGGGATTTTATATCTTGTCAGAACTTCTAATTGATTATTCAACGCACAAAGTTCCAACTGACAGCTTTTAGCTCTGAGACAATTTTGCTATTATTAGCCCCTCATCCTTTTTTCTGGGTAATGCGGTGCAGCCCATTGTCTGCCTTTGCAAGGCTTAAATTGCACAATTGTGTCTGACTTTAGCTTGAATTGTGATGTAACCTTTTGGACACGTTGAGTCCACGTAAAGCTGTCACAGAGTATTATCATCTTTCAATTGAAGTCCTGTTCTGACTTCCTGTCTGACCCGCATTCGTTCTGCTTTGGCTCTGTTTTGGGTCTCTACCAATTCTAGAGGGAAAAATGTGGCTCTTTAGCTGTAAGAAATCTCCATTATGTTCACCAGATAGTGGCTAAATTAATCTGTCTGCTGTTTAAGTGTCAGACCTTCTAGAAAACGTAATAAATGGCAACACTGAGGGCAGTGAGAGTGAACCAAAAGCGTAAAGCTGGAGCTGGACGGCTTCACAATAAGCTCAAAATTGTGGTAAAGTCAAAGGGACCCATTTTGAAATGTCGCATTGTAATTTGTAATTTGTACATCGTATATACTATATATGTCAATAATAGCATATTTAAAGGTCACCTATTATGCAAAATCCACTTCTTCATGTCTCTTCTACACAGTGGCGGATCTAGACAAATATTCATGGGGTGGCAAGAGGGTGGCAGGAGATTTTGAGGGGTGGCATCCCCTGACAGAAGTATATGCTGATTTAAATCGCAATCATATCAATCAATTAGGGGTTAACGGTACACGTACTGAAATTATTCGGTACGGGCCCTTCGGTTCGGTACACGTGTGTACCGAACGAATATAGCGTTAAACGTAAAAAATTGAGAACATGAACAACTTTCTGGAAGTAATCTCAGGTATATATCATAGAGCGACCAAGTCATTTCATTGGACGAGAGGCATACTATGAGTGCTGGTCACAGGGATGCGTTCAAATGTAGTCAGTAATTTGAGGAACTGTCGAAATGGCGAACGCAGATAAAGTTGAGCTGAAAATCCTCCAGCATCATTGAAGTCTCCGGTTTGGGAACATTTTGGTTTCGCAGTTACGTACAAGGATGACGGACAAAGACAGGTGGACCGAACCAAAGCTGTTTGTCGGCATTGTTCAACTAACATTGGTTACGCGGCTGGCAATACATCACACTCATTTGAAAAGGCATCACCGAACGTGAATATCACCGGTACCAAAATAAAAAAGACTGAAGTGCAAACCCAACTCCCACTAGCATGTAAGCCTCCACCACTCGCAGAAAGTTCAGACCGAGCCAAAGCTATTACAAACGCCAAATATCCTTATGCTGCCATGTTAGCAAAGCGCTACCTGGCTGTATCTGCTACCTCTGTCCCTAGCGAGAGGGTTTTCTCCACATCAGGAGACATTGTTAGTGCCAGCAGATCTGCCATTTCGGCAAGCAATGTGGACAAGTTCATCTTTCTTTAAACAACATTAAAATACAATGACAAGCAAGTCAATGTCAAGCTGGCTGCTTAGGTACTACAGTTCAAATACAGATTATTTCAGTTCATCGAAATGCTGCACCTTAATGTTTATTTTACTATATTTTGTATTTATTTGAATACATTAGTCACAGTTAATAATAATTAAAAAAATGTTTTTAATGTTTTGTGATAATTTGTTCTGCTGTACCGAAAACGTAACGAACCAAACCGTGACCTAAAAACGAGGTACGTACCGAACCGAAATGTTTGTGGACCGTTACACCCCTACAATCAATGTTAACTTGGAAAGCCACAATATTAATATTTTAACTCAATCACATAGGTGATATTATTGTGGCACAGAGTAAAGCCTTACAGGTGGCAGACGTAATTTAATGAATTTTAACTGAACAATAACTGAATGAGTTTGTCTCACTCTTAGACCAGCAGGGGTACCAATATATGCAGACTGCTGCAATAAGTACATTAATTAACTGTCTCATCGATGTTTGTCTGAATGAATATGATACTATTAACAATCATATTATTCCTATCAGCTGTCAATCACTGTTAATAAATAATAATAATAATAATAGATTTAATTTGTTAGCGTTTTTACAGGTGCTCGAAGACGCTTTACAGATATAGTGAAGAACTGTTATGATTCACATATTCATTTATTATTGAATAAACTATATTTTTTGGAGGCGTTAATGATGAATGTTCATCAAGATGCTTGCTCACCCTCCTTCAAATTTGAAAAACAAGTAATTATATCATTATTGATATACAGTTACAACCTTGACTTTACATCAGAAAGAACAAACATTAAAGAAGTGACTAACTGCATCAGTTAGGGTTAAAAACGTGTATTCAGCTAAAACATAAACATCTGCAGTTATTATCCAGTGGAAGGTCCTACCTACTGGCCTAGTTAAATCAAAGTGGTTACTTTCTGTTGGCTGGGCAGTGTAGTTTTACACACCGGCTTATTTTACTTTCTCAGGACTTAAAACTGTTTTTTGGGGGCAGACCCCCTCAAAGAAAAAATATATACACGCATACAAGGTCATCATCTTAACAGTTGTTATTCTCATCGACTCATCCGTGAGCAGAGCATCAAGTTGGCATGTCTATTACAGCTGAATGCGGCGATTACTATTTTGTTCAGCAAAACGCCTCACAAACTTATTAAGATCAACAGCTGTAGTGCGTTTTGATTCAATGCTGAGTGCAGCCAAACTGACAGTCTCTTCTCTGTCAGTGTAGACCGCAACTACCTCATTCCTTCAGTGCTTGGGTCCGAAAGGCTTCTCGTTTTGCGCCGTACCGTTCAAATGAATTCGCCACCAATCATATTTCCACTCTCGCGCCAGGACCGGGGGAGGGGTTACATGACGTGCATCTTGTGCTGCATTCACTTGCACTCGGACATTAGAGACTTTCTCTCATAAATGTCCGATGAGCCACAACTTTTCTTTCAAAACAAAGATGCCAACTGGGGTGGCAGCTGGGGTGGCAAGGCTATTGTTTAGGGTGGCAGTTGCCACCCCATGCCACCCCGGTAGATCCGCCCCTGCTTCTACATCAACATGTGTCCCCTCTTCTTCATGTCTCTTCTACATCAACATGTGTCCCCTCTTCTTCATGTCTCTTCTACATCAACATGTGTCCCCCTCTCATGTCTTTCT